>NC_054746.1:29411847-29754488 GCF_018143015.1 Lytechinus variegatus
CTGAAAAATTCAGAAAATTTCCTTCAAAATGATGCATGTTTTTGCTTTGATCCAGTCGGGGGGATTAAATTCCCAAATTTTGGCCTCTCGCCGCTCGCCTAAAACTGATATAAAGATTTTACCCGCTCGGAGCCGACCAGACCAGAAGTTGCGCGATCAATTGAAAAAAAAGATAACTTCATATATTTACTTCGGCCTAACCTTACTCAAATTCATGCCCTAATGTACACAATTTTAACTTTAACTGGCAAGAAGCACATAGCTGAGGTGGAAAAACAGGGTTAGAGAAAAGGTGGAGGAAATAATGGAGAACTTCAATATTGTCATTTAACCGCGCATAGCGCGGAAGCAAAATTCATATATAAATTTAGAGCAAGAAGTGTGCAGGAGTTTCTCTTTTGAGAAAAAAAAGGATAGAAAGAAAAAAAAGCACAAAGCTACCTATCCTCCCTCCCTTTTCATTTTCTCCTCTCTTTTTTCCCTTCTTTTTTCTTCTTTTTGGGGACGTTTTTTTTTTTTTTTTTTTTTTTTTTTTTTTTGGGGGGCGACCGCCCCCACCGCCCCCTGGCTACGCAGCTGGATCCGCCCCTGAATATTAGTAGGGCTATTTCGGAATGGTTTGTTCATCTCACATGTTCTTCTTTCGCTCTTTTTTCCTGCTTTCCTTCTGTTTTCTATCTTTTATGTTTATTTCTTAGAAGTTCTTTTCATGTTTTTCCTTTGTCATCCTTTCCTCTTTCCCCCCTGAAGTTCCTTTCCTTTCCCCCCTTTTCTCACTCCCTTTCCTCCTTTTCCCGTAAAAAAAAATCCTGGTGAAATCCGCCAAGGGGGGGGGCAGCCTGCCCCCCCCTGCCTATTACGCCAATTGTCAGATCCGACAACCCCGCCCCGGCGCAACTCCCTAGCCTCTTGTCGAGGCCCTGGCAGCTGCTTCCCGAGCAAAGCTATTTCGGAATTAGGCCAGGATGGGCCAGGATATCCTAGTCTGCTATGCAGACTCTGAATGGCTCGTGAGGTGGGATCTGCTACTGGTTTGTGAAAGGGCGAGCCTCAGCCTCAGTATAGTAGACCAGGGGCCTGTTGCATGACGAGATGAGCGATACGTAGGAACGTCCTAGGACCATTCTTCCGAGATAGGAAGATTGGCGACAAATCAGCGCTTTCCGTTTCACGAAGCCAATTTTTTCTTCCAAGTCCGCGACTTCGTTTGATATCGATAGTATCGGAAAAATATTTAGTCTTCATCGTCACCTGAACCTTTTATTTCAGAATGACGACTTTTCATAAAATCATTATTTCAATAAAAGGAGATCAAATGATGTTTTATTTATTACTGATTGTAGAATTTAAGTATGGAGCTTAGTTTATGAGGTAAAAAGAGAAAAAACTTTAAAGATTCACAAACATAACTGAATAAAATCGAATTTTTCATTATTTCACTTATTTAGAACATGATGTCCTTTTAGAGACACCTTTCATTGATATTTCAACGAAAGAGACCCTTGTCTGATATAAAAATTGATTTAACTAAGTAATTTCGACATTTTATTAGTTCAATATTCTGTATTTTTTATAGAATACTTATGTATAATAATAATTTAGCAAATTATGCGTTAATATGTTATTTGTTGAGTAAAAACATGGTTTGAATGGAGTAAACAAAATCAACAGTGTCTGATTGTATGAGACTAACGGGGAAAATATGAGAGGCTGCGTGTGAAAAATCTAATTTATTTATTTTATTTGTCAGATATAACGCAAGAAATACAAATGTGAGTGATTAGAGTATAAACATCCCTCAGTTGCATGATGAGTAACCGAAGAGAAGGAAAATATGAACATTGCTGCAAACATTTCCAAGTGAATAAAGTAGTGCTTTGCAATAATAATTAAAACACAGAAAAATTGTGCAATCCGCAACGGAGAAAATACTATTAACAGAAAAAATGCTAAAAATTACAACGATCATAATCGTTGGTCATATTTAAAGTTGATCACTTGATTTATGGAAGTTTATATAAAAATATGAGGTTTAAGAATATACAATTTGAATATGTTCAACATTTCAAAGTTAAGGAGTAGAGACTACCGTGATTCTTTGAACATGACATAGGAGCCGAAAGGGGGCCTACCCTACGATTTAAAATGCGCCTCTTCGTATGGACTGTTCATAATATTTTATTTGATGAACTTATCTTCATGTGATGGATTCGTATGTAGGCCTAATCTGTATCTTAAATTTTTATTAGCTATTTTGATACTGAAGATTTTTGTTTTGTTTCACGGTTTCACAGGCTCAAGTTATCCCAAATCCAAGAATTAATTTTCATTGATTAAAATCAATCTCATCAAAAAATAATAATCATAATGAAAATTAAATAAAAATAAATGATTTAGATGTTTAAAATTTTAGTTTGTATCTTTTTCGTTTTGTTTTTTGCTTAACGTTATAAAGTGTATTTTTTCCTTACAAAATTTCTTTTAAAGAAGTCTTTCATGTTGTTATAATGAGAAAGCATGAGGGGTCAGAGAGATAGTGCCGCCCACTTCGATAGTTCAAGTTTATTTTTTAATGGAAAAGGGGTGGGGATAGGACGGAGGGAGAATAAACGAAAATATTTGGGCCTACATTACCCCCTGCATTACCCCCGGATAAGTTAAAATGACATCCGTTTTTGGTCGTCTTGTCGACGTGAAACTGATGACAACTAGCCCCCATATAAAAAAAAACTTGGCGCCATCCCAGATAAAATGCATCATCAGCCCCCTTAAAATATTATGTTTAAAGGTGATATGTCAGTGTGGCTTGCCGTAAACGCATTTTCTCTCAATGCCGACGGTGGCGGGCGGTGTGCAAAGAAGATCATGCCTACGTAGGACATGTCTGGAGGTGTCTTTCTAAGGACCATTCTTCGTATCGCCCAAATCGCCTTTGTGAAACAGTTGAGCGATATCTCGTTCTTACGTAGAATGGTTCTACGAAAGACCATTTCATGCAACAGGCCCCTAGTCTGCTATGCAGACTCGTTGAATCAGCTGAGGTACACACACTGCAGATGTGGGTCTACATTTGTAGACTAGGATATCCTTGCTTAGCTCGGCAATTCGCAAGCAGCCTCGACACCGTATGTACCGCTAACAATTTGTCAGAGACGGTGCTGCAATGGAAATAAAGATCAGGCAGTAATACTGGAAGTAATGGCTTCAAATAATATTATATTAGTATTGTTTTTGTTATAAATTATAGTAAATATTTCGAAATTATTCTTATTACTTAAAATTTGCATCGATTTTTTTTATGAAAAAAGAAAATGGATTTATACTAAGAATTTCATTGTGAGCCTAAATTTTGTAGCGGTCTAAATTGATTTCTAAAGACGAACAAATAAACAATTATCTCATGCATTACCTACAAACTATGTGATGTCTTCCGACCCTGCATGGCCATAGAGATTGCTCCAGAGTTAGATAAAGGTATTATGGTATGTGTAATCATACTTCCTAGGAATAGTTTTTATTATGAGGCAGATTACTTTCGAAATAATTTTTTGTTATCGAAAATCTTCAGTCTAGTCCCATTCATTGAACTTTGTGTCATAAAAAATATGTACCGGGAGTAGGCCGTCTAACTAGCCTGGAGGCGTCTGGGGAGTAAAATTTCCTTCCTCCGGGCTACGGAGATTGGCGGCAAGGCGCAGGGTTCAGGTCCTTTCTAGATGATTTTGCCGGCATAGATGGATTTTTAAAATGTAGATCTAGATGATTTAGATCTACCTGGCTGAGGCAAGCAGCGACAAGTCAAAGACAAAGTCAAAGAGGAGGCAGAAGGAGAAGTGTGAGGGGAAGAGAATGGAGGATGCGAGTATGAGGGGGTCATTCCCAGTGAAGTCATTTAGGATGGATGTAGGCAAGCACTCACACATTGTACGAGGTTAGTATGTACTAACCTCGTACAATAGACTGTGTTTGACCCTGGATTTCGAAGTAGTCGGCAAACATCGCTTCATTGCTGAAGTAATATTTGCCGAAGCTCCTTCTCGCTACGCACCGGGGCTCTTGCCGGTAAGTAGCAAGAGTTTTTTTAATATAAAATAATAATAAAATAATAATCCGATAAAAAAAAGCACATTTTGCTTACCTCGGCCTCGAAAGTGACTTCGCTTGTCTCTTCCACGGAAATACAAGGAAGCCCGTTGGTGGCGCTAATAATTTCACAACCTTGATTCAGCTCCTCGGTAATTTTATAACTGTATCTAAATTCTTTGAATGCGCAATCCTCATGATTAATTTACTAATTATGGGCACCAATTAATGAAATGCCTTCAAAAAACATAATTAATGATTATTATTGGTGATGATAACACTCATTTGCATTAATTTAAAAAGATGACTGATAAAAAAAAAATGAAAATAATATACGTGCCTGGAAAGAAACCAGCAGTACAAGCTTTGACGAACGTCAATAATACGTATACGGTGTACCAAAGTCTATACAATGAAAAGATTGGACACTTCACGGACTTTGCGTAATGCCTTGCGTCGATATGCGTGTAAAATAGTGTAGGTGCCTATTCTTTCCCTTGTCGTGTCTTTGATATGAATATAAATCGCGCGCCCTCTTCAGGAGAAAATTGATATCAACGCTGACTGATTTCTATCTCCGTAAAATCTTCACTAAAGATCAAGAAAATATACATATTTTTAGAAAGAAACTTCAAGGAGAAGTCACGGAAGGATCTAAATGATTCGGTAAGTGTCATAGCAGGATGTGGAATGTTTATTTAAACAAAATATTTTATGTGGGCAAAAGCCCACTGTATTTTCGAAGTGTAGTGGTGTGTCGCGTGCGTATGACTGATAATCCTTCACTCGCGAGACGATATGAACCCATGGGTGGTAGGCAAGTCAAGGTTCTCAAGATACTGTCATGACTGTAGAAGGTCCAGACGCTGCATCAAAAAGACTGGACATGAGGCAAGAAAGTGTGCAGAGCTACCAAGTGTCATGCATTATGCGTAAGACTCAAGCATTTTGGACTCATGTTCATCCCCTCAAAATCTCTGTCTCACGCAACTATCACAGCCTATCCCCATATATACATTGTACACAATGTCTGTGATCTCACTCGGATTCACAGAAAATCTCACGCATAGCCGGTCTTTGACCTTGGCATCTCTGAGTGTGTAGTGGTTTCTTCCTCCAGAGAGCAGAGCTTGCAGGTCGGGTCTGGGCTCTTCCCGATGGTAACTAGGCGTCGTGTGGGATAAGTGGATGTAAGATCACAGCTGATCGAAGATGGGTCGGTAGTGAAGAAGGGTAGAGTAACGATATCTTGGGAAGCATTGAGAGGTTACTCCAAAGGCTGAGGGATGAGAATTTCTCAATGCACACTCTGGCTTCTTCCATTTGGGCATCATACACTCTACTCCTGCACAAAGTTTTCCAACGGTGGTATGAGAAATCTTCAGGAGAGATGTGAGTGAGGGAAGGTTGTACTTGGACAGCAGCTTATTCCAATAGATGGTAGTAGGAGTCTTGGTGGAAAGGGCATGGAGGATTGAGCGAAATTCGAATCTACTATGATCAATGTTGAAGAGTTGTCCTATCAGCAGAAAAGTGTTCAGTTCAATCTCGCGGGAGAGGTGAAGTAGGTCGGTTAACAGGAAGACAGAGATATTGGGGGCAGATCTCGGTAGACCCAAGAGTTTCTTGAAAAGGGAGTGTTTGGCAGAATCAAGTTTGTTGAGTGAGGATTGAATGAAACACAGGAGCTGTGAGCCATAAGTCATTCGGGGTAGGCAGAAGGTTTTCCAGAGCTTTGCAAGGGTGTGGGGGAGGAAGAGGTTGCTGCTGTTGCTACCGATGATGGCAAAGAGGGTGTTGTATCCCTTCGTGATTATGTGCAGAGATGCCAAGTTCAAAGACCAGCTATGGTTGAGATTTTCTGTGAATCTGAGTGACATCACAGACATTATGTACAATGTATATGGGGATAGGCTGTGATAGTTGTGTGAGATAGAGATTTGAGGGGATGAACAAGAGTCCAAAATGCTTGAGTCTCATGCATAATGCGTGAGACTTGGTAGCTCTGTATGTGTTGAGTGTGGTCATACGGGATGGTTGATTTGATGATGCCAAGATGGGGATGATGAGAGACCTCTCTGATTCTATCACCATCAATGAAGAATTGGCAGGGTGGATGGATGCTGCACTTTGACTTGAAGACGAGGATGGCACTTTTGGAGGGATTGATGGAGTATTCCCAATGAATGGCGTATTCATCTGTGGCATTCAGCATTTGCTGAAGTTCAGTGGGAGAACTTGCGAGAAGGGCAACATCATCAGCAAGGATTATTACATCTGCGTAACTATTCTGGAAGGTGCAGCCAAGTCCCTTGTCCTGGAGTGTCTTGATGAGGCCATCAATGAATACGTTGTACAACGTGGGAGAGAGTATTCCTCCTTGTCTGACACCCTTGTTTAGTGGAATAAAGGGACTGACAGAGGCTTTCCAGGTTACACGGCTTGAAGCACCTTGGTAGAGGGCATTCAAAGTGGATTGTACAGAGGATGGAACTGGTGTGTCTTGAAGTTTTGAGAAGAGGCCACTACATGTATGAGAAACCGAGTCAAAGGCGTTATTTGCTTCCAGGAGGGCAAGATAGGTAGGGTTCATAGCAGATATATTAAGTTCGATTGAGAGTTGGAGGGTGAGGGAAGTCAGAGTACATGACATTCCTGCCTGGAACCCAAATTGAAGCTCGTGCGGGACATTGACAGAAGAGAGAGGCTTTTCAATATGGGGCTTCAGAGCGTTCTCCAGCAGTTTGGACATGCACGAGGTAAGAGAGATTCCCCGGTAACTAGATGGATCATGTATGGGCTTACCTTTGCCTTTGTGCAAGGGGATTATACTGCCAACAAGCCTTGTCACCATGTGTGACCGTGGGTGCTGACTTTCTAAATTCTAAATATGCACCACCTTGAACATGTTCTCGCCTTTGAGGTCATTACTCTTCTGTTTTGACCTCATTTGTACTAGGAGTGCGTATGATTAAAGTCTATTGACTATTGAGTCTCACTTTCTTTCCACCCCATTGTTTCTTGAGGCATCTGATGTAATATATAATATCACTAAATACATGGGTTCCAAAAAGACCAGGTAAGAGTTCCATATGCACCCCCCTATAAAATTGAAAATAAAAACATGCAGAAGGTTCAGAATAATATATCTAGCCCTAATATAGAACATATATAATGGGGAAGTGGAACTACATACCAAAATGTGGCTTTATTCCGTCAAATTTTGAGCAGGATCTAATGTGTGTAAATTTCCATAGACATCGGTTTATTTAGTCAGTAAAGGGTCTGTGAGTCAAGACCAGTCAAACTATTGGCTGATAATCGTTGAAATACCTCTTCCGGTATCAGCGCTTCTCGCTAGCATAGCGGGAAAGGTCTTGACTGCAGATAAATCGAGGTGAGTTCAAGTCCCAAGCAAGATAAGCAACAGTAAAAAAGTGATAAAAAATCTGAAGTGAACGAACCGGAAGTCTCAACAATCTTTTGTTATTTTTAGTGGGGGGTGCATGTGGAACTCTTTCCAAAGACCAACCGGTATATGTGATATTGTCACCCATTTGGTCAATGCTGTTTATGTATTGACCTCGTTGGTACTAGGAGTGGTCTAGACATGCCGTTTCCGCATTTCTTTGCATGTTCATATACTGCAATTGTTTTTTTTCTGATGTAATGTGTATGTACTTTTTTATATTATTGGTCGAATGAATGATTAAAATAATAATGAATAATATTTACTTCTAGTATTTCCATCAGATGGGACCAACCCCTTTTCCCTGTCTAGGAGTAGACCATACAGCTGAAATCCATCTGCTCAAAAGAGTTTTTAAAACAATTAAAACTTAAAAAAAAACAATGGTGAGGCATAGGCTTTGTTATGTAAAGCTAAAGGTTTGACACTTTTTTACTAACAAAATCAGGCCTTAACAAAATACACAATTTGACTTATTTCACGTTAATCTACTTCTAACTATGACATGTCAATACCTACAACTAAAAAATAGGAAGTTATGGCTAAATATTGCCTTGTGTATTTTAATTTCAATGGCATGCATGGCATAAATAGGAGCGTGAAGTGGTTCTCATCATGGCAATTAATTCTCTTAAAATGTAGAACGTAACAGAGCAAATTCATGAGCCAATCAGAGGCTGTAAGTTACACATGAAACGTTTGACTTACATTTTCGTTGATTTCTTCAAGAGTTAAATTTTCAGTTAGATTGAGCCTTGACCTTGTTTTCTTCCATTCTAATGAAAATAGTTATTCAAATAGCTCTGCGTAGTCCGCTAACAATGCAGTGGCATGCATTACCAGAGTTACATAGTAGCCAAAACACTGTCTTTGCTGTCTTGTAGTAGTGAGATCTCGATTTTTGTCTTCTGGTTGCTTGGTGGATATTGTTGACAGGTTAATACTTTTGTATGTTATTGTTTGGGACACCTGATCACAAAGACAACAGTGTGGACACTACAGAAAATTTGTTAACACCGATAACTGTTGTCAAAGTATTCAGTTTTCCCCATGTATTACCTTTACTTGCTTCACACCTGATCATTATCCCTATATTTTTCTTTTTTTTTAATGTTTCAATTTGCAGAAATATTCCACATATCATTGTTATAATGCAAAGCTCTTTTGAATTAATTCTTTAGTTAGTTTATTGAGTTTTGATTGACAAATTTCTGTTCATGTGTTGTTCTTATATTGACAGGAAAGTACTTGGATTGTAATTAGTGAGGATCTCCAATTGTAACAGCCTCTAAGGATCATAATTCAACTGCACTGACATCCTCAATGGAAAGTCCAAGCAATATCAGCGCCAATACATCCAGCAGTTCTTCTGCTAGTGAAGTCTTGAGAAGGTCCACTGCACCTCATGGGTCACAATCTGAACATGGAAAACACAACTCTTCAGATATCTCCTCTGCCAACTCCAGCATATCAAGTTCTGGTTCTACTAGAGTTCGCATCAAAGCAAAGTATTTGAAAGAAAGAAAGTCTCCATTTGAGACAGGTAGGAACTTTTTTTCTACATAGTGCAATCTAATAGATGGTCAATCATATTTTACTATGTTATATTTTTCAAATTTTGCAGTGGTATTTTTTTTATGCATCTCAATACTATCTAATTAATTATTTTGGCACCCTTTACAGTATTCCCTTTTTAAACGTGCAATATTTTGTGTAATAGTATTTATATATCTTTATTTATGTCTTGGGAGCGGCATGTGTGGGGGCTCATGCCTTCGGGCAACAGTGATGGATTTCGCTTTTGTGCCCCCTGACCCACATGCCGTTCCCGCATTCTTTGCATGTTAATGTACTGTAAATTTTCTAATGTAATGTGTATGTACTTTTTTATATTGGTCAAAGAAATGATAATAATAATAATAATTACATTCAAGAATAAAACAGAGCAATTTTGCATCAGCTAGAGTTGAAGTGAAAAAAGAATTTTCAGTTGATGATTTTGTTTATATTGCTTGACACAAAAAATGTCACAGCTTGTTAGGATTGTTTATTTATTCATTTATTCAAGTGATAAAAAATCTTATTTTCCATTTACAGTTAACGCTTTCCATTTGCATTATTTGCTGCCTCACTTTCACCATCAGATGGCCCCTTTAGCACCCCATACCTGCCACCAGCCCTGCCTGGGAACTTGCCAGAAGGATATAATGTCCAGAGGGATGTTAGTGATGTACAGAGGCACAACACTGTGACACCAGCCAAAGGTGACAATGTTTTGGCTGATCAAGTCACAAGTTCTAGAAAGGGTGACAGCCAAGATGCACAGGGTTCATATGCTGTATCTACAAATAGTATGAGTGGTGACATTTCTAACATCCCAAGGGCTTCCATGTCAAACAGTCAGCACAGTCATGGTAAATCAACACTCCATTTTATTTCATTATTGATTTCTGTAACAACATTAGTTATGCATTTATTATGTTTCAAATCTTGCCTAAACATGTTCAAACAATCAACAACACATGGTGCACAATGTAAGTCAACATGATTTATTAGTTTTTGTATATGATTTATGTCCATCTGTCTTAAATGAATTATTGAATTGTTTCATCATTTGATATAACTTTGTCTTTTAAATTTGCATAGGTGATCATGATCGGTCCTCAATCAGTAGTAGCAGAGCAGTACCAGAAGTGAAACAGCTACCTGCGTGTACATCCTCAGCAATGAACAAAGAAAATGCACATAAAAAGGTATACTCTATCATTGGAAAATTAAGCCTTTATGCCTTATTAAACAATGATAATCACTATTAATTACAGCTACGCCCCATCTCTTTCTTTCTGTATTCATAGATATCTCTTTTTTTTAACTATCGTAAGTATTCTTATTGAAATTTTCTCTCTCTAAGTGTAACTGAAGCACCTGAAAACCTACTTTGAATGAAATACATCATGAATAAAGGAAGTTGAAAATGTGTACTAATATGGGGCCAGTCAGACTGCAGGTCCCAAGAAAGTGGCTTCTTTCATCCAAGTGATATTCATGACTTGAGTTGTTTTGCATATTTAATGAGCTTGATGCGGACCAAAACACCTCTTTTCATTCGGTCATTACTGCTCTAATTGTACATCGAATTTCATGAATTTGGTACCATTGCAAAGAAGAATCATTCTTTCAGGTCATGTGTTTGGATTTATTCAAAGATTTTGTAATATAGGTTAAAATTTTGATCTAAAATATGCTACAAAATAAATATTTTCACCTGACAAAAGCTGCTATTTTCACACTTTATTTATGTTTGAGCCCAAATGATTTTTATATCATGATAAAGCTGAATATGTATGCTTTGAAATGATATAGGTTTCAAAATAAGAATTGGTTTAATCGGGTCAAGATCACACTTTTCATTTGCCAAGTGCATAAAGCAGTTTGAAAACAAGAATACTGCACTCTGATTGGTCAAAGAGACCACCCAGTGGCAAATTCCAACGGTTCCAGTGTCTGGGTTTGTGGGAAGGTCACACTTCCCATGTGGTAATCTCCTCAAATACCCCGCGCCTGTTGTTCTGTGAACCTTATCCAGCCAATCAGGATTCTGGATTTCATGCAAGTACAAAATTTCAGAAATCTCGTCTTGTACCTTGGTGGGAAAAGTGTGATCTTGACCCGATTAAAAGGTGCCGCATATCAAGAGTGGCATTGTGAGAAAGTACAGAAGTTCAGCTTTATGGTGATATAGATATCATTGAGGCTCAAAATAAAAAGTTTTGCACAATTTGCAAAAGAAAACAGAGGAAGAAAATTCAGTTTTGAGGCACACTTTCAGGCCAGAAATTTACTTATTTAACAAAATATTGTATACAAAATAAATGACCAATATGAAAGAGTAACTTTTACTCTAACTGATGGTGCAATAATATTTCATTTAACTTGAGGTTAAAACAGGAAAATTCTTAGAGAAAGAAAATCTCACGAATCACGAGATTTTGCAAGGAGGAGGATTCAGCCACGAGATGATTTGGATGAATCTGGCCTTTTTGCTCATTACCATAGGGACCTGCGGTGTGACTGGGGCTGCATCTCTATACCAATACAAGTCTTAAGTTGCGGACTTACCATAACAATGCAAGTTATTTCCAATGGATTCATTCTATCGGATATGTATGATGTAGGAATTTTTTTCATAGAGGCTCCCTGGTTTTGAGAATACTACAATTAGTAAAGTCGCGTGCAAGTTGTCTACTTTTTGTTAAGGGTTTGTAATTATATACTTTAACACCTGTAATTAATACATTGGGCTTTTGAATGCAAAATTAACAGTTGATTGATCACAAAACTGGTAATGATCAATGCAATTTGCATCAAGATTTATGCATGTATTTGTCAACGTACCAACCATCAACCAATCAAAAATCAGTGTTTGAAACTTGCAATTGATTTCAAATCTTTATGTTCCAGGGCCCTGGTATCCTGAAGCAAGGAGCTCCTACCAGCAGTGATGCTCCACTTCATAGTGCAACCTTTGGACACCCGATGGATGTTAGGATCACTCAGTTCACAAAAGGTCAACGCCAACATGTCATGAGAGATCAGCTCCTTAAAAGGTAATCAAAATTCATACCTGCCAACTATTTTTGACTTTATATATATTTGGGGATAAAAAAACATGATATTTTCTTGTTCTTTATTGATTCTTGATTACATCAACACCAAGTGTATATGAAAATATAAATATTTATACCCCTTCCTTGTTTCTTAGGCTTGTAGGATGCTCGTATGGAATCTCTTTTCACTTGGATATGATGTTAATTGCATATTCCAAAGGAGATTCTAAATTTGGTAAAATACACATGCTATTTCTTTCACTTCATCCTCAATGATTTATGTGCTAATGATACCCTGGTATGGGGCTTTTTTTGAACTCGGAGCTCCAATAAATGCTTGATATTTTGTTGTATAGATCTGACAGCTCAAAGCCCATAAAGCGTTATTATCAGCCAAAACTGATACCAAATGGTAGAGCATCAGCAACAAAACCGGAAGAACCTCGTGCATCTCCATCTGATGCGGGTACCATGGCAACAGCCACTGCTGCAGCAGCTGCTGCCGTGGCAGCTACAGTCCCCCTTCTGAAGGTAAGAGAGGAATTTACATATTTCTAGTTTGGATATTAATACAGGTTTTTATGTTAACTGTAAGAACAATCATTTTTTACTCTAGCACTCAGAAACTAAAAACATGAGTAGACTGAACAATACATTTGAATATTAGAATGTTAAAATGCTCCCTGGTATTATACATCTTTATCTTTGATATTTTAAATATGAGAATAACCATACCTTATAAATCTTGCTTGAATATTTGTGTGTATATCATTCAGTGATGTTTATGATGGGGTGTCCAAACTTCGCAGACTTTTCAAAAATATTCTTCAGGCTTAAATTTGTTCACAAAATATTCACAGTTTGTGCAAAACCAATTTAAGAGATAGTTACCACAGTGACGGCAAAATCATAAGCTATAAAATCATTGACAAAAATGTGAAGTAGGTCAAGGGGTTTCGCCGGTATCGCGATCTCAAAATTCTATTCCGATCGACGAATGAGCACTGTGCTGGAAAACTGTTCTGAAAAAGTGTGACCTAACTTCGTGAACCAAAGTTTTTGAGGAGATCTAAACAAAAATTCAATCTCAAAAGGTGAGATACTTATTTCAGATTGACGACAAAATGCTATAGAATTAGTCAGTACCACATTGAACTCACATTTTTTATGACATCTGCTTTCAAAATATGATATTGTGATGCTTGTTGAGGATATCAGATTTCTTTGGAATGGGCGCTAACGGTGACAAATTTGCTGATCTTTTGTCAATATTTTCATGAATACTGAACTCATCGTGAAGAAACTTACACCAATGGGTAATTTTAGGTCGCTTTTCATGTTAATGATGTCAGATTTTAAGGATATTGGCTAGTTTTTGAGATAATGACCGTCCGCGAAGTATGGACATGCCCAAAGTTTGGACTCACTACCATACTATGATAAAATTCAATTGTAGCCTCATATATTTGCAATTCTTTATTGATTTTATCATTTATTTTCCATGTGAGAATTTTGAAATTCAAGATGTCAGGAGATCATATTAATGCAGGTACCTTTCAATTTGAACATCAAAATGACATGCATCACAACTTGACTCTTTGGTAGCCAGTAGAAAGTAGTGATATTGAGAATCATTCTATAATATTATATTTTATTTATACAGTTTACAACTGTATCAACTCTGATTCCTTAATTTTCATTTTTTTTTAAAACAACTTTAATTGCACATCATCTGTTCCACAATTATATTTTGAATGTGTAACATTTTGTACAGCAATTCTTCTAAAAGTTAATTGCTTCGTATGATTCTATTCTCCGTTTTGGAATGTAGACTCAGAGTGATTTGGAGTCCAAGATGAACAATATAATGGAGAAACTGTCCATCCTAGAACATGTGGGCCACAGCACTCCTCCCCCACTCCCCTGGGTATATCCTATGGGTCCGGGGTGGGGTGGTGGAGGCTATGATGCCCGACATGACTTGGGAGAGATGACACAACGTAGGTTAGGAGAGCTTGAAGAATTGCAGAGAAAACAACAAGAAATGCAGGTATGATGAAGCTTTAAGAAAAGTTTGTTTTAGTGTTTAATTATCTTTTCTTTAATTGTTACTTATAATAATGATTCATTGATTGAAAGAGAACAATATCGCTGGTAAAATTTGAAATTGATGGTATTGCATGACACATTTTGGGATAGATGCAGTTATTTATGGTTATCAATAGAGCTATTGTTGGTTATAGGGATTGCATGAATAAAAAAAAACAATTGACTGTAACTTTTGACTGAATGCATTCCTTCATAATCTATTTTGTTGGGAATTTTACTCCTGTTTTCCAGTCGGAATTAAGAGCATTATCCCAGAGAAATGCAGATGGAAGCAGTGAGACAGCCAATGGAATATCACACCATCAAGGGGTACATACCTTCTCTGACCATCTAACTTCATCTGGTACCACTGCCAGTCACATTAGGTCTCAGGAGTCAAAACATGACAAAGAAGTTCTCCATAAAAGGGAGGATGGGAAACCAGAACTTGGACAGTCAGGCACAGATCCAACTCCCTCTTCAGGGTCACCAACATTGAAAAATCACCTTGACAAGACTGAACAGTTAAGCACAAATCTAAAGACTTTACCACAGTCATCAAGAACTAAGGCTACGCTTGACAAGTTGTCTGGTGGAGAGCCTCCCCAGCCTCCGGTGAAACAGGTCAAGTACACTCCAGTGGTGACTTTACATCGTCTCCCTCACGGTGAAGCATCCAGGGACAGTCATAAGCAGATGGGCCATCAGGGAGGTGTAAGGGAACACCATGGTACCCAGACATCACCGTTAGAGACCCCTGCACCAAGAAGGCACGCACCTCGACCACACTCGAAGGAGATGAGGTCAACTGGATTGTCACACCTGGGTAAGATTGCTTCAAATTATATTTAAGCAACACCTTATTAATAATAAGTAGTATCTGTCATCAGTAAGGTCAGCCACTATGACTGATTAACTTAGACGTAAAATGTTTCCTAGGTAATTTGTTATACAGTTCCTACGGGAGTTGCCATAAAAAAAAGAGGGAGGCAATATATAGTAGAGAAGAATGGTGTCATAGTCAAGAGTTGGTAATTTCAATGGTAACTGTACAACTTCTCAGTACTAACACAATGGTTGATATCTTGTGAAAGAATTTCTAGTTTGGACACCTAAGGTCATGCCATACAAATAGACAGATATCATCCCTTCAGTAGTCATTCACTTCATTACCATTGCAAACTGATGAGGAAGAGTTATGAAAAGGAAGGCAAGCTGTATGAAAACATTTTCACTTCATGTGAGCTTTAAGTAGATGCAAAATGTCTCAATTTTTATTTTTGTCTCATCAAAATTCACATTTGGCTTAGCAAAAAAAAAAAAAATCAGAATATCCATTGAATTATGCGCTTGTTTCTTTCTCCTTCCTTTTTTTTAAATTCAAAAGTAATTGGTATTGATGTTTAGAAAGGCAAAAAAATGATGTGTTTTTAGTTAGATCAAGAAATTGGTATTGGCAAATCTGATGAAGCTCCTCTTTTCATCTAATTCTTGTGATTTCTATTACATGTGTAACTTTCCTTGATAGCAAGTGAGCCCTCTCTTGTCACTCCATCCAACAGTTTTTAAGCAAACAAGTAATTCACTTGGGAACTCTTTTATCAGAGATAATTCTATTTACATTATCAAACAAGAAGTAAGAGAGAGGAGGGCTTGCTTACATAGAAGGATTTTAAGAGAAAACAAGACAAAAATTAAAAGGAAAAGTTTAGTATAATAATAAAGGAAAAGAAGATGAGAAGAAAGATGCACTGGGGATCATTTGCTATCCCCAGATTTTATTTTCCAGCTACTGAACTATATTTTGTCAAATGAGAAGCCTATATTTCTAATGTTTCATGGCTGGGTTACCTGAAGTAATCAAGTACATATTTGTTTGAAACTTTGAATATATTTCTCTGTTTGAATAATTAGATGTCTATTTTTGTGAGGGGGGTGGTAAGGGTATACATCTATTTATCAATGTGATGTAATAAAATATTGAGTGAAAGAAGTTTTATAATGAAAGTAAATTACAATGAACTCTCATTAAATATTGATTTTTGTTTGAGTATCATTTTTTGATTCGCCCACCAGAGGTGAAGGCGAGACTTAGGGATCCAAATGTCGTCTGTCTGTCGTCCGTCCGTCACAAATTTAATGACACATAACTCCACAACCGTAAGTCGCATTTCAACCAAACTTGGATGGTAGATGGACTTGGGGGACCTGCATCTTATGCTGCAGTCAAAGGTCATTTTCAGGTCGACGTTAAAGTTTACCATTCATTAAAGTTTACATGCAAGACTGTCTTATGACACCTAACTCTGCAACCGTAAGTCACTTTTCAACCAAACTTGGATGGTAGATGGATTTAGGCGACCTGCATGTTTTGCTGCAGTGGAAGGTCACATGGTAAGGTCAAAGGTCATTTCAGGTCAACATTAAAGTTTACGTGCAAGGCTCTTATGACAATTCTGTTGCGTGCCCTCGCAAATCACGATATTTCTGGTTATTTTCATAAGTGGGCGAGACACCAAATCGCTTTTGCCTTGTTATTATGAATGAATGGTAAATTATGATAAGATATGAAATATCTTTCATGTTGCATATTCAGGAAGGGGTTTGCTTGAGGAAATCTTATCTAGTCATGATGAGGATGAAAGGAGTAGGGACCTAAGGCAACAAACCAATCATCTTTCTTCACTGAATGTCAACTCATCAAATGCAAGGTATGTCAGGACTTGTGTGTGTGTGTGTGTGTATCTGTGTCTGTGTTAGTATGTGTGGTTAATGTAGGGCTGTGGTTTGTGGAGATATATTGGAGCCAGTCTATCAAAGAGTTCCAATAGATGAAAATCAATTTCAACTGAGTTTGGTCTCAAATTATGTAATTAAGTTCAAACTCAAACTGAGATTGATAGTAAATTTGATAATTAAAAGAGAAGAGGCAACGTCATTCTTGGTTTGAGTTTGATATTACTCTATTGTAACTCCTTTAAAGATGAAGCCCCAAACCAAAAAGTGATTCAATGTTTTGTGAAGAAAAACCCCTAAATAACTTGGGCCATTGATATGGCAATTCTTTACATGCACTGCCCATTTTAAACAGAAGTGAGAATACTGACTTATAGATATAAATATTTCTTGCATAAGTGTTTGTCATATTGGAGGATTCTTTGAACAAACATACTGTATTGTACTCTAGATAATTGCTTTTGTTTTCGGTTTGCTTTCTCATCGATGTGATTGAGTGGATCAATGCATATGACATCACAAAACATGCAAACAGAGTTGTAGGAGATGTGCCAGCTGCAGTTCACCAATGCAAATTGGTGCAAAGCAATGGCTTCATACTCTTAGATGGTGTTTCAATGACGTCAATGCATATAGACTGTTGCAACTCTTTGTTAGATGGGGTCCTGGTATTGTGTGTGGTAACTGTGAAGCGATGAGTCTCATTAGAATTATTGTAATTGAGTGATCATTTTTGCGAAAAAGTTCCTGTCTACAGGAATGTAAGACATTCTGGTACACTTTGATATTTACTTCAGTTTAGAAACAAAATGGCATGAAAGATATTGCTTGGTTTTAGGAAAGTGAAGGAAAGGTTACGATGAGAGAGAATAGAGAGAGAAGTAGGCGATTAATTCATGCTTTGTAGATGCATGCATTGTAGGTCCATGGACATTGTACCGAGAATTGCTCTGTGTATGATGGTGTCCGATGCCTCTTTCAAACTCAGACTTACCAAAGTGTTATGTAGATTAATAGTATGGCAATGTTGATGAGGATAGGGGATGAATTTGTTCTCATTTTGAAATTGAATGATGACTGGAAGAAGAACAGTACATGAACTTTATTTTGATAGCCGGCTGGCTTAAGGTGCTGATGTTAGAAGAGACAACAATGTATGACTGAAAATACCAATTGAAAATTAAAGAGAGAGAGGGGAGAAAGACAGAGAGAGAGAGGGAGACAGATAGGGGAAAGAAAGAGATAGAGAGGGAGAGAGGGAGAGAAAGATGGGGGGGAGACAGAGACAAATTCTTCTGAATATCTTCATCATTGTTTCAGGAATATTATTCATCTAGTTATGCTAGATTTATGATATCCATTGAGTGACATGTACAGTGGATAGAAGTGGGGTAGAATCGTAGAAGACACAAATTGTTTTGTGTTTGTATTCTATTCCTCATCTTATTTTTCTCTTAATTTTTACCCCCCTCCCCCCAGCACCACATTTAATATCTTTCTCATAATCCTCTCTTTGAAAGCGACCTTCTCCTTTCCATCAAATTCAACGCAGGGATTACCCCTTTGAATTTCATGCATTTATACACACAACGTTGTATGGAAATTAGAGGTTAGGGATTTCTCTCTTCTCTAAGCAAGCAGAAAAGTGTTTCCAACTCAAAACAGGGACTAAATAGAAAAAGAGACAGGTGGCAAACCCAAGAACGTGGAAAACCCTCATGAATTATGGATAGTGCTCCCTCAAGAAGGGGTGACAGTCTCTGAGAAAGGATTAGGGGACTTGGTTAAACTTAATGCAGCTTTCTCTCCCCATGAATTAATGGGAAATTCTATTTGGGACACTTGTGTAACCTGAGCCTGGCTCGTGTTGTTTGCTTACTTGGATTTCCAGAATCTATGAATTCGCTTCTTGTCACATGCGTTTAAAAGAGGTCAAGAAAAGGATGGGGAAGAGAAGAAGAACAGGGAGGGGTGGGAATAATTGAGATAAATAAGAGGAAAGAAATTGGAAGAGCACGGGGATTAAAAAAGAACAGAGTGAGCGTGAAGGAGAAATATACACGAGAAGAAAACTGGAAAAGAGATTTGTGTATAATTTGAAGTAAAGTTCAGTCTTTAAATATTTTTTTGATAATTGTATTACATTAAAGTATTTTGGGAATCATATTAGGGGATAATATGGTCAAGAATAACAAAACAAAATGAAAGTAATAGACCGCTAGCCTTTTTAATCTTCTTCATCACCTTTGCTGATTTGAATGAATATATCTTCCTAGCTCTCTTCATATGATCAGATCATCTTGAAAACGATTGTCCCATCAGTGTCATTGATATTAATTGTTAATTTTATAGCCAGTGAATTCTCCTTGCACATGAATGGAATGCATACACTTGAACAACGATGAACCTCTTTATTTTTGAATAGATTTAGACCTTTGTTACAAGTATGACAGCTTTTAAATCTGCCAGCTTCACATCAAACATACAATTTTTTAAGCCGTCTTGAGACCATTTACATGTACCAGTTAGACCTTGGGCCAGTAATTGTCAGAGCTGCCAACTATCGAGAAAATTTCATAATGCTTTTCACATCTAATTATGTCCACCGTTGGGAATATTGTGTATTGCTACTTAAAAATTCTGCATCAGATATGATTTGATTGAACCGATTTTCGATACGGAATTGGGTTCAAAGATGAAGCAGACTTTCAGGCATCCATATGGCTGATGTCAGTGGTGTTGAAGAATTAAAAGAAACTGTATTTTTTTTGTAATAATGAGAATACCTTTAATTTTTTTCCAAGTACACTATGTACACCTTACACATTTAAGTAAAACTTCTTTTGAAATTAAATATGTATCTTTACATTTGCATCCATATATTCCCCATTTATATTTACATGAATTTGCAAATATGCCGCCTGGTGCATCTGTTCTATTACCACTTAAAATAAATTAGTAATACCATGCAGTGCATATGAAATCACATGTACTCTTAAATAACTAGAAATTATGATTTTCGAGCTTCTGGAGTATTCCTTTTTTTACTTTCAAATGTTGACAGGTCTCAATTTTGTGTCTTTGCATACTTGTAAGCCCACCACAGACCACCATTTTATAGAAATGAAGCTGCATAATTTAAATTTCTGTTGTTAATAGGTCAAATATTAATAACACTAGCCTAATAAAGATCTGATATTTTGAACTTAAAATTATAAAACAGAACAATTGTCTCGTACATTTAACATCTTTAACTTTTTGGCAATTAGTATAATAGTGGACATATGAATTTGATTATGAAAAATAAAAAGCCATTACAAACAAAAGTTTTGGACCTAGGCAAAGCATCCACTGTTTAATTTTGATGAGTTAAAGTCACACAACTTCCATATCATAACCTGGCCTAAGTCCTCTGGAGATACTAAATTATACTACTAACTAGACCAAACCTTGCCTTTGTCTGGCCTCAAACCACATAGAGAGATGAACTGAAATAAAGGTGGCCTCAGCTAGACTTTCCAGAAAATCTGATGTTATGCATGCAATAAGCTGCCTCCAGAGATGGCCTCAGTCCACTTTCAGTTGGACAATGTTTAGGGGTCCTAAGCCTGTTACCTTACTCCTCTATCTTATCAAATGGATTCTATAAGACACAGGTTGAATTTCTTATGATTGTATTCTCCCTGTCTAAGATATTTACCAACCATCATTACTCTCTCATTTTGGTGTACCTCAGTGATCAACACTCTATCCGGCTTGCAGTTTGACCATCGGTTAAGAAGACGTATATCATTCCGATTCCGAGTGCTTTGTACGTATCATGATATTGGTTATTGAATATATTTCAGCATTTTAGCACGTCAGACTCCTCCAAAATCAGGTTACGGATTTTAATAAACAGCTAATGTTTCAGAAACGGGCTTTCCTTTTCCCCGCAAATCGAAAGGCAATGTCCTCAAATAGCATTCTGTATGTCTGCGCGAGGAAAAATGTATATATTGAATGTGACAGATAGAATACCGATTCTGATATTGATCCATTTCCAGCATCTTTTTTTTCCCCACCCAACGTGGTGGATATCTTGATTTTGTGATCGTCGTCAATCTCGAGTCACATCGCCTGGGGTATGAAACCGAAACCTGTACATTAATGCCAAGTAGTGAGTGAAAGCGGGTATTTTTTCTTCTTTTTTTCCTTCACTCTCTCCTTTTCTCTCCCTCTTTGTTTCTCCAACATGTTTATTGGTTTGGTGATCGGTGTCAGTTTTTTCTCTGGGCAATCTGGTGTTGACGATGATTTTGGTACCTCAGAATGGTATTGTCCTGGCCTCTTCTAGTGTTGATATTGTGTTTCCAATTTATCTCTGGATGATTGATGTATGGTAAGCTGATTGATATGGATCTAGTTCTAAGGCAAAACAAAGATAGTGGGGTGGTGATGCCAAGTCGAAGGCATGTGGGATTAAAAGATATTACTTCCTGCTAAAGGCATCCATACTATCTGTGATAAGATGTTAAATGTTCAGTTACATCATTTGATCATTGTTCAGTGTAACCTGTAATGAATGTTGCTTAACCTTTAGTAGGAGTATTTTGGTGTAGTGGTTCTGATTCTTTCCTTTCAATTGGATGGTTGTGAGCTCAAATACAACCATGGCACTAGTAAGCATCATTTGGCAAGCTATTAATCTTCATCTGCCACTCTTCACCCAGGTGTTATTTGTCAGATTACGTTAATAATCTCAACATACTTGACTATTCGTTGCTGGAAAATCCTCTGAAACCGATATCTTGTATCGTGATAATGAGATGATTTTGAACTGTTGCCTGGGGAAAGTGAGAAAATGAAATCGTAAGAAATATGTTCCTGACTGTAAAAATAATGATAATTTTTATAGTGCAGTTGCTATTTGCAACTCGCTTAATACTTGGTATCATATTATTCCCCTGGCCATAGCGGAGCCGCCATATCAGCATCAAAGCGTGTAGGAATGAATCCTACCAGGTACCCATTTACCTCACCTGGTGGGTGTTTCATAAAGCTGTTCGTAAGTTAAGAGCGACTTTAAGAACGACTGGTGATCCCTTCATGCGGTAAGTGGTATATTGTATTGGTGATGGTGTAGCGCGTAAGAAAGGTTCACCAGTCGTTCTTAAAGTCGCTCTTATCTTACGAACAGCTTTATGAAACGGCCCCCTGGGATGAGTGCAGCACAATGGGGGTAAATTTCTTACTGAAGGAAAACTCGCCATGGCTGGGATTCGAACCCATGTCCATCTGATTGAAAGATGAGAGCCATACCCACTATCGATTACTTAATCGTTCACTGTTTGAAATTATTTTCCTAGTTTCATTTGGGTTTGTATTTATTTTCATCATTTTTTGTCTCACCTGCATAGCAGAGTGAGACTATAGGCGCCGCTTTTCTTACGGCGGCAGCAGCGTCAACATCAAATCTTAATCTAAGGTTAGGTTTTTGAAATGACATCATAACTTAAAAAGTATATGGACCTAGTTCATGAAACTTGGCCATAAGGTTAATCAAGTATTACTGAACATCCTATTAGAGTTTCATGTCACATGACCAAGGTCAAAGGTCATTTAGGGTCAATGAACTTTGGCCGATTTGGGGGTATCTGTTGAATATAATTTTTTTTTGGATCTGATTCATGAAACTTGGACATAATAGTAATCAAGTATCACTGAACATCCTGTGCGCATTTAAGGTCACATGACCAAGGTGAAAGGTCAATGAACTTTGGTCATAATGGGGGTATCTGTTGAATTGCCATCATAACTTTGCAAGTTTATTGATCTGACTTTTGAAACTTGGTCATAAGAGTAATCAAGTATCACTGAATATCCTGTGCAAGTTCTAAACCTTATTCTTGTTGGGGGAATGTTGGGGGAATCAACATCAAAATCTTAACCTGAGGTTAAGTTTTTGAAATGTCATCATAACTTAAAAAATATTTTGACCTAGTTCATTAAACTTGGACATAAGGTTAATCAAGTATCACCAAACATCCTGCATGAGTTTTACGTCACATGACCAAGGTCATTTAGGGTCAATGAACTTTGGCCGATTTGGGGGTATCTGTTGAATATAATTTTTTTTGATCTGATTCATGAAACTTGGACATAATAGTAATCAAGTATCACTGAACATCCTGTGCAAGTTTCAGGTCTCATGATCAAGGTCAAAGGTCAATTAGGGTCAATGAACTTTGGCCATATTGGGGGTATTTGTTGAATTACCATCATAACTTTAAAAGTATGTTGGTCTAGTTCATAAAACTTGGACATAAGAGTAATCAAGTATCACTGAACATCCTGTGCGCATTTAAGGTCACATGACCAAGGTCAAAGGTCAATGAACTTTGGTCATAATGGGGGTATCTGTTGAATTGCCATCATAACTTTGCAAGTTTATTGATCTGACTTTTGAAACTTGGACATAAGAGTAATCAAGTATCACTGAATATCCTGTGCAAGTTTCAGCTCACATGATCAAGGTCAAAGGTCATGTGAGGTCAATGAACTTTGGCCACATTGGGGGTATTTGTTGAATTACCATCCTATCTCTGTAAAGTGTATTGGTCTAGTTCATAAAACGTGGAAATAAGAGTAACCAAGTATCACTGAACATCTTGTGCGAGTTATAGTAGTTTTCAAAGTCAGCACTGCTGCTATGTTGAATCACATGATGCAGGTGAGACGGCCAGAGGCATTCCACTTGTTTATGCATTTTATCATATTTTTAGATATTTAAATAGAAATAAAATGTTGCAAATGAAGTCATTGAATTATAATTTTGCTGATGTAGGTGTTTTTGTCTCACCTGCGAAGCAGAGTGAGACTATAGGCGCCGCTTTTCCGACGGCGGCGGCGGCGTCAACATCAAATCTTAACCTGAGGTTAAGTTTTTGAAATGACGTCATAACTTAGAAAATATATGGACCTAGTTCATGAAACTTGGACATAAGGTTAATCAAGTATCACTGAACATCCTGCATGAGTTTCACGTCACATGACCAAGGTCAAAGGTCATTTAGGGTCAATGAACTTTGGCCGAATTGGGGATATCTGTTGAATTCCCATCATAACTTTGAAAGTTTATGGATCTGATTCATGAAACTTGGACATAATAGTAATCAAGCATCACTGAACATTTTGTGCAAATTTCAGGTCACATGATCAAGGTCAAAGGTCATGTAAGGTCAGTGAACTTTGGCCATGTTGGGTTTTTTTGTTGAATAACCATCATATCTCTGTAAGTTTATTGGTCTAGTTCATAAAAAGTGGACATAAGAGAAACCATGTATCACTGAACATCTTGTGCGAGTTAGAGTAGTATTCAAAGTCAGCACTGCTGCTATATTGAACTGCGTGATGCAGGTGAGACGGCCAGAGGCATTCCACTTGTTGAAATAAATACAAGAAAGTTGTTTGAGGTTCTAACCTGTATTTCTATTTAAAAGTGAAGTTCTAAAAATCTTGTCATCATTCCTTTGTTGTCTTTGGTAAAGTTTATAAAAATATTGAAAAAAAACTACACAAAGGGTTAAATATAATATATCTATTACTACCACCACCACCACCACCACTACTACTACTACTGCTGCTGCTGCTGCTACTACTACTACTACTACTGCTACTACTTATTCTTATTCTTCGATCTTCTACCAATACAACTGATACTACTACAACTACTAAGTACCATGTCTACTGCTTCTTCTATTTCTAATACATGTACCCCATGTAGTACTAATCACCGTGTTAACCACAACATTCATATTAACAAGTCCTGCAATTGATGTTCATTATACTTGCCAGTTACTTGACAAAATGATAATTGAATTGCCAAGTTCAAGCATACATGTTTATACCTGAGGTATCGTACTTCATGAAGGTGAATGACAGAAGACGAGTGCCTGATATTACTGCGATCATCATGTTATCTCATTGGCATGCCAAAGTGATGTGACGTGACGCACCTTGAAAGCCGACCAGCCAAGCAGAATTGATGGGGTATTTAGATCATGTGACACCGTCAGATCATGTGACGGTCCCCAGTACGGAGGTCATTACCTCATGGAGCGCATTGCTGCTGTCGTCTTTTCTTACGTATCAATTAGCGTTGGGTTTTGGGAGGTTGGAGAGGAGGGCTGCAATGACACAGTGAATACCAGAGATACCAAGGTTGGATACCTGAGACCATGTTGACGTTTGGTTGTAGTTGATGATGATGTATGATTGTATTGGATACACACACTCATACATGCATAACCTGATTCTACCTTCTATCCAGGGGTGGCTCTGTATGAGAGACTGCAGGACGCTGCTGGTACTGCTGATGTATGCCTGTGTTCTGTATTGTGAGGCATCCTTTTCTGTTGATGATGTGCACCTCTGAATGAACTTGTTCATCCCTGGACTCTTGTTGATTGCCCTTGTATTTTTGTAGACCATATGTTTCATATTGATTTCAATATCCAGGCAAAACTCTGATCACCAGATTTTGACAGCAAATCTTGCCAGAATTGTTGTAGGGCCTTCCAAGAGTGGCCAGTTCATCACTATACCAGAGAAATCACATTTCACCTGATATTGAGAATCATATGAAAAGCATTCATAATTGCTTCTGATATAAATGTACACTGTCAAGTTTACCACTGACTCAGCGTGTCCTTGGGCTGTTTGTCTGTGTCTACAAGTGACATCAATAAGATGCTCCCATGAGTGCTCTCCTGTTGATGTAAATTAAACTCTCTGGTTCTATTTGGTCCTCCACTAGAACTAGGTCTTGTTTATTACAGACTGTCAAATAACTTTAATAGTAATTTAATTGTACAATTATTGATGAGGTCCATATATTTTGTTGATGCTTTGGACATTTGGAGTTATGCATTGATGTTGCTGATCCCTTGGGGGTGTTGGTGGGGAGGGCACTCGAATTATAACATGATACCTATTTATTATCTTGTATTTTGTATGCCACTTACTCAGAGAATGAGAAGAAGGGGAGGGGAAAGGGACAGATATACAGTAGACATAGGGATCATTAATAGAGTCATTTAAATGCAGAGAAAGTGACAGAAGGGCAGAGAGAGGGAGAGGAAAAGAAAGAAGAGAAGAAAGGAAAGAGAAACAGACCCAGGTGACCCACTTAGCCTAGGTGAGGTAAATGGGTTCCTGGAAGGAAATAATTTCTTGAAATGCCTATGTACTTTAAAAGGGTAGTGTAGTGGGCTAAGGCCAGGGTAATCAAAGAGTCCTTATGAAGCACATACAGATGCTAGATGATAAGGTGCCATACACCATACAAGAATGGAATGTATTTTTTTTGAGAGAGAGAGAGAGAGAGTGTGTGAGAAAGACAGTGTGAGAGTGTGTGTCTGTGAGAGAGAGACAGGAAGAGAAGATACAGAGCCTAGAATTCCAAGTGACCAGAAGGTTGAGAGTGTTTGTGTCAAACAGAATATCATACGATAGAGTGTGATGATGGATGGAGACTGGAAAGAGATGGAGATCATTGTACCAGTATAGAGTTACTATCTCTTACACTGACCTTAGTTCTCTCACTGTCCTACATTCAATTTACCTTACTGCTTACAGAACAAAGTCTGTGATGTCTTCCACAGCTTGAAAAATATGGTTCAAGATTTCCAGCTTTAAAAAAGTCAAAGTTTGTGTTTGCTTTGCAGATGTTAAGTATCTTGATTAGATTTTACAAGAATCTATGAACAGTAATAATTCTTCTCTTTTGATTTTCAAAATTTCTACGTTTTGAATTTATTGTACTTTTTTCATGTAGGGTGGATGCCGATCTAAAGACATTCTAAACTATGATGCAGAGGGAAATAATATTGTTATTATTTTGATTCAGCAGCAAATATAATTACAAAATATCTTGTAACACATTTTTAATCTCTACAAATGCGTTGACTGTTGTGTTGGTACTGTATTCAATGCCTTATTATGTTTTTTTCTGTTTCTGTTTCCGTTTCTGTTTGTGGTAACTCCCGTAGGAACTCGGCAGGACAGCATTTTTTGCTGGTAAACGCCAAGCTGGCATATAACCAATTACCTATAAAACGGTTTACGTCTAGGTAAATCAGTCATAGTGGCTGACGTTATAGACGATAGATATCACTCTCGGGCCTTTTTATCAAAGTGGAGACGATGGCAGAGTTGGGATTCCAACTCACAAGCTTGCGATTATGAGTCCAATGCTCTAACCACTGGACCACACGACCCGTGTGTAAGATGTAATGGATGTAAGAGTGTATGGATATCATTTTTTTCTTTCTGTCATTACATTGGCCTTGAACACTTGGTAGAGTGCATTTTCTACATTAGTATTACAAATGATATACATCATTACAGAGTACCTTAATATACCACTTTTAATTTGATTATTGATTTATGAATGCAGCTTTCCTTGGCTTAACTTTAGGTTAGGTGCAACTGTTTGCTGCAAATTTGACAGCCTATATATTTTAGTTAATATCTTCAATACTCACTCTACTAAAATTGATAGTGGCATTGGAGGGGAAGATATTTTATTCACGAATTGGTTGACGAAGTCCAGCATGATAAGCAAGACATGCAATGCTGCTGTGCTACATTCGTCAGGGCTGGAGGCCAACAACTGGATAGTTTGGTACCCATTTGTTTAGAGGAACACATGAAGCAGACTCTATATTCATTGGTCAGTCAGAAGTCTTTGGGGATGAAATGAGATGCAGGTTGGGGGGCATCTTCCATCATCCTGACAGATGCGATGTCTCATCTCCATTCCTTGTTTCCTTCTAGAGATTTCTCTTTAGTCTTTGTCAAGGCACCACATACAATAAGAGCTTTTATGGGAATTTTAAGAATTTAATTGACCATTGAAGTTGAAGGATTTTTTTTAGAAACTGGAGTCAACACTACTTTCTTTTCAAATCTGCTTGTGTCCTGATGAGAAGAATAAGGTTTAGAAGGTCATTTGGAGAAATGACTTGATCGAAGTTTAGCAGCTCGTACATGTATGGTGGATGAGGCTGGATTCAAGAGCGATTTAGCTTCTTCAACCGAAAGCTCAGGATATCCGGCAAGTAGGTTGGAGCTGAACTTGAAGTATGAACGCACCAGAAATAAGTTGCCCACGGGGTCAAGATAAGTTTCTGTGTATGTTGCCATGGAAACCATGAACACTATATGCTCAAAGACTCTGGAGAGAGGAATGTCTCATTGTCAGTGACATGGCTGACGGCGATCTGCAATACGAGCGGCCGACTAGGATGTACCAGCCCCGCGGAGTTATTTGGCTTAGTTTACTGCAAGACGAGAGGTTGTTATTTCGCCCGGTTGATATTTTTCCTTAATGCGAGGCGGGACCATAATAGATGGGAGTGCTATAGAAACATCTGTTAAGAGAAAAATGACCCGACAATCAACATCATGGTCAGGTTTCCTCTATTGAGAATGAAAGTAGACAGCTGAGGAGTGTGGTATTCGATGGTAGGATTGCAGAAGTGTATCACCGCTGATGATATCGGATGCTGAGATTGAAGAACGTTTCACTCGGGACATTCAATCTTGAGACCGGGTGATGGAATATCACGTTTAAAATCGCGCCACTTTTCGTTCATTTCTCCCCTTTTGAGGGTTCGTTAAAAAGAAAGTTTTTAAAAACGTTATCGATGCAGCGCGTATATAGCTCGAGTCTCGAATCAGAGGCACCTCGATGTAAACGAATAGCATACCCCTGTCAGTCTACATCACAAAGTAATTGGTGTGGGATGAAAGCAGTATTGATTTACGCCGCGTGCGGATACGAAACCGCTCATAATTTCGATAAAAACAGCATCGAGAAAACAAGCGTCATATTGGTTTGCAAAGGGGAATGGTTTCAAATGTAGCGCGAGGTTCTCTCGGAGGATTAGTGGCGGAGAATTGGCGGGAGTTTGGTTTCGTCACTTGCCCCACGAGATGCAAGCTAAGCCGGGCGCGAGAGAAACGATTCTTGGTTTAAACAAGAAAGACGATTTGAGGCCCCCTCTATAATCTGAAACCCCAAAAAGTGGTTTGAACCATCCCGGCAGATGCAAGTAAAGTGAAAACCTAGAATCAGAGCGTGAAGTAAAGTAATGCTTCCCTTGATTCTCTCCTGGTCGTCTCGTCTTTCCTTTCTACCTTTATCTCTCACTCTCTGTCCCTCATCCCATCATGTAGTCTGAGAGGAGGAAACTGATTGGGGGAAACTCGACGCGGTTTGCCAGACATCTCACGAGTCGTCGTCATTCGATGCTGGCAAACATGACATTTGAGACGGGCAAACTTTCCCGCGCTCTCCGATCTCCCCGCCAAACTCCAAAATATTCAGCCGCGGATGCACATCCATTTGTAAGCCGACACTCCACAGTATCCAATACAACTCTGCTTTTGTGGATTGCCTCGCGAAATCCCTAATGTCCGACTTCTAAATCTTGCCCTTTCAGATGGCGTCCAGCCAATCTCTATCTCTTTCCCCTTACTCTTCCTCCATGTACCTCCCCCTACTATGTTCAAAGCTGCAGGGTGAACTCTTCTATACTTACCTTTCATGTTTAGTTTTAGTATTGTTCTTCACTGATTTTATATTCAAATCAAATCAGTACCATTTTCAGATGTGATCTGGTTTGTTTTGCTTTCAAGAATAGCATGTATCCGGCTGTCCGCACATATGCCTTCGTTTTCCTTGTATCACTTTACCTGATAATGATATGAATTTTGTTCCTTTATATTGCATTTGGCCTTTCCTTGCACTTACAAATTAAGTTACAATCTCCTATTAGTCTCGAAATAAAAAAGGCCGAATGTATGACATCAATGACCTAATATGTGACTTTGATGTAAAGAAATCATTGAACATGAATATTCGAAGTTTCATTTTTTTTAGGTTGACAATCTTTAACTTTGATCGTGGCATATCATTCAAACTAAAAAAAATCAGAAACACACCAAATCTTCAAACAACAAAACCAATAATACTCACTCCCATTAAAATTATTATTATTTTTAAATATGGCTCACTATGGACTGATGTATAAAAAACAAATATTTGGAATAATAGAATTAAAAAAGAAGAAGAAATAGAGACAGGGGAAGGGGATCGGGGAGGGGGTTCTGACAGATTATGTGACGTAATCATTTGAATCGTAGAGAATAAAACGCCCACTCTTCCTCAATGGGGATGTAGTTTTGTGGTGGCGAACCGTATCGTCTCAGGTAGATGGATGAGGCCATTACCAGACACTGATAAGACACCTGAGGGGGATTCATGCACCAATCGCAGTGCTTCATCATCACTTGACAGTCGAATTATAACAGCTTCCAGATCTGACCCCAATACACACTCTCACTCTAACCGCCGGGGGCTATGTCGCCATTTACTGTCACAAGAGCTCCTGCTACACATGTGCGAAATTCCCCCTCATTTTCCCTTTCCCTCTCGTCCTTCTGTCCTTCTTGCAATACTCTCTTGATTTTGTAATAATAAAAAAGGTGCATGTCCTAGAAACTACTGACTGAACATCTTTACTGTTCTCCACCCACAGCTATCCTTTGAAATACCAATTATCTTCTTAATTCTTCTTAATGTGGGAAGAGGATTATACATTCTCCCATTTTAATGAAATTTGTTTTGCTGATTGTGTTTTGTCCTGCCTGTGGTATTAAGAAGTAGATTAAACGAGAATGTGGTAACTGCGTCCGGAGGAAGGCGTGTGGGTGAAACGTTATACTATATACCTGGTGAAGAAAGGGGAAACCCCCGCCTGTTTCCTTTCGCAAGTTTTGTAACGGATGATATCTATTTCTCTCAGGGTGTAAAATTGTTATGCTGTTGTGCAAGGTGAATGTTATTTGATAAATATTGAACGTCTTAAACGTTATCGAATCTTTCCATTTTGGTAATGGGAGACTGGAATTCAAGTTTATTCCTCACCTTCTACGACAGTATAATGTACCAGATAACCCTTTCACTTTTTCGTTAAGCATAACAGGGGGGGGGGACCCTCTTATATAGACTGCTGGAGAAAAAGCAATCTCTGAAATTCCCGAGGGAGTCCTGGGCGTGTTCCCCTGTGTTCGGTTCCTGTAATCATGATCCCAGAATTGCTAAAATGCTACCTTTTATCAGAATCTTCTATTCTTCTCACGATCACCTTTTATGTAAATCATTGAGCTCTTTTATTGTACGTTCCCGTATTTTTTCGGAAGCCAATGCGAACGATGCGTTTTATACAAGAATAATAAATCCGCCACCATTCTTTCTCCGTGTACGATAGTCTTCCGATATTTCGACCCTGTTCGTAATGGATTAGCAATGCTACTGATTGATCAGTGATGACAATTTATAAGATACCAGCCTAGTTTATATATATATATGTATACTCTTCAGACTTTTAAAAACCATATATTGACAATTACACGACAGACTCTTGTTGCTATCTAGGGTAGATATGGAACTACTACCTCAATATTGTCCGCTGCGGGCGTGCAGAATAACTTTTTGAATAAGATCAAGTGTATGAAATGGTGGACTGACTGGACTCAAGGTCGAATTGTAGTATCTAGTTCTTTGGCATTTTTGGCAGGAATGTATTCTGTACAATGAAATCGGCAACATTTTGGTTCGTTGTGTATAAATGGATCTTCATGTATCTCAATACTCTCATCCTGTAGATAATACTCTTAATGATCATCACTTCATGATTGACTGTGAAACTAAGTCAGCAGCTAAATGGTTGTTGATTATACAAAGACGTTCAAAATTAATGTTGTAAAAGACGCCTTTTAGAAATTTGCTGTAGTAAAATGGAAATAGCGCTTAATACCTGTTTAACTAGAATGCTTAACTTTTATTAATGGATGCTCGAATTTGCCAAAGATCACGTTTTGTATCTCAAGGAATTGTGCTGTCTCAACCAAGATATTAATCAGACCCCAGCTGCATTGTGACTGATATCTTGTTTTGTTGAAATGGGGGTCTTTTGACCTGAAATTGCATCATAATATTTTATTGCACTTCTCACTTACTGTGACCACTCTTAAATAAACATTATGAAAAGGTCTTTGGATGGAATAAGGAGCAACAATTCACACACCCCTCGCTATTATTACTGAAACATTCCTCATGCATACACCATTAATGCTCATTATTTATTACATTATTTAATACTTTATGTATTACATCTTTATATCCCATCTGTATCTTGCCCTTGTCTTTCTTTTTTTGGTATCAGTTTTATACTATTCCCGTTGCTTTCTTTGCACCTTTCATGGGTCCATGACTTGTGTTGTATTGCTAACTGTATAGTACAGAGTAGTTTTCGCTCACAGTTGGTGTGAAGATAAGATGTTTATCTTGAGGGTGTTCTGCGAACAAGAGAGCATTGCCCCCTCCTTTGAGTCCTCGTACCAACACGTAAACACTGATGTATCCTCTGGCAGACCCTAACACCTTGCTCTCCAAACAGCGTCACCCAGACGCTGCCTACAGCATCATCAGTCGGGTCACCACTTCATGGATTGACTCAAAGGGCGTCATATCAATGAAGTGAAAGAGGGGGAGGGTTATCATCAGGTTGTTGATAGTACAGGTTCCTTCCATCTATGATAAATCATCACCAACTTATTGGATGAAGGATACCAAACTTGTAGCATTTATTCTAGTCGTATTTTATCTCACTTCGTGTAGCTTATCTTTCAATACCGGTGAATAGTTTGAAGATATTAGCGTAATGCCTCATTTGATACAAGCTTGTCAGATCGAAGGGCATGCCAATATCCTTTGCACTCTTGGAGCACCACTCAGGCGTGCCATCTGCGCCACACTCCATGTGCCGCCTAGAGCCAGCAATTAAGCATCTTGAGCACAGGCTGCTTTTTGTCCCTAATCAGTGTCAGCATCTTTTTCGTCGATGCTGACATCATCCCCTTTGGCGTTGTGTCGCATCCCAAAATCAGTCAGTCAGCCAACGCCTGTCTCTTCCAAAAGCCCGCATGGGATATGGATAGACAGTGCCTAGAGGGGGGAACCCCTACTCTGCATTTTCATATTGGAGCCCCCAATGAGCAATGATTGAGTTATGAGCTAGGCATTGAGAAGGCGTTATTATAAGTCAGTCCCGTTATTTTTCTTTTCTACTGCAAATTTGTCCAAATGTCAAATTTCCCTTATTTCATGTGGAAGGTTCGTAAATGTGTCCTAGATTCTTATACAAAACATCAACACACAATCACATGCGCGCAAACACTCCCTGACACACAAAGATTCATACACCCTCCTACACCAAACCACACAGACAACATTTTACTCCTAGATTTATCATAGACTTCGATGTCACTTCGTAATGATGAGTGAACGTCCATAAGATGGCACATCGTCGAGGGAGTCGGCTGTTGTTCTTTGGTACAAGTTTTGCAGTGGCTGGTGAATACTTGATGATACCCTTTGGAAACCAGGCTGTCAATAACCTCCAGTTGCTCCCTGAAGCCGTCAGGACAGGCGCCATTTTGAAATGATCTGAGGCTGGATTTAGCAGCTGCAGTGCTGTAGTTGTCCATCTCGTGATAGTACCATGGAAATACATTCCTTTCAAGGGAAAAGAGCACAAAGACTTGGGACGAGAGCCCGGTAGATTACTATCTGAAGTTCATTAATACTAGTAGTATTGTCATAACATAATATAGTATTACATAATATAATGTAATGAAATACAAGACTATACTGTATGTGCAAGCAATCATTTCTTTACTTCAGCTTGTCTCAAATGCAAAATATTCAGGGGGGGGGGTCTAATTATAACTTAGTACGATTCATAAATTCACAAAAGATCTGCAGCCGTTCTTTTTTATATTGTAAATTTCAGATACCCATTATTATTTTTGGTGGGGGGGGGATTCTTTAAGATCAGTGCCTGATAAGATCACAGAATTGTATGCCACAATATTCTTTTCCAAATCGTATTTTTCTTTCATTTGCAGTTTTGACAGGGAATGTTATACGGTACATTTATTTTTTTTCTTGAAAAAAAGGAAATAATCATAAAAAACCCTGCTTCTTATGACAACGAATCTGGCGCCTCCTAAGACAAGAAAACAAGTCAGTGATCATAGTTCGTGAAAAATATGCCCGCTCAGTGTCTTGACGATGGATATCTATCTGCCATGTTGTAATAAATACTAACGAAAAACTGCCATGTGATCCGATTATGCGCGCGCCAATGCTAATTTTTGCGTGAAAGTTATCCGATGTCATTTTCAGTGCAATGCGCATGCTGGGCATAAGATATAAAGCAGAAGTTTTGAAGATACTTTTCGTCAAAAATCTTAATAATGATGCTTTATATTGTTTTTTTTTCAATATTAAAGTAAAAAACACCTATTAAAGCCCGAATAACTCGGTCAGCATAAATACATACAGTATGTCAATACAAAGTACATAAAGTATTTCTTTTGCCATGCCGCTGTTCACGTCGAGCTTTGGTAATATTAGAGAATACATTCAGTGCACATTATTTAATGGATTTTTTATTGAAGCGTGATTCCTCGGTGACGTTCTCTCCCCTCTGTTGATCTCTCTTATTTTCTAGCTTTTACACGTATTCAATCCTGCTTCTATGATAGAATTCTACTCCATATGGATTACGTTGTTGAGACTTCTACACAATTGAAATAGAGTGTCGCATCGATTTCATGTTCTAAATGCTTCAGTCCTAGAACTGGGTCACCAGAAATCGGTAGACACTCCTTATAGAGTAAAACAATCACAAAGTTTGAAAGGAAGCAAATTAAATCCATGTCAAATGGCCGAGAAGGGGGGGGGGGTATACATTGGCGTGTAAGACATCAATTGTTATTGGCGCTACATTTCATTGTATGATGTTTTCAGATTTATTTGACTGGCATGCGATTTAAGTGTCTCTCACCATCAAGAAAAGTGGGGATACCGCTCAATGGAATAACATGAGCGATGATGGCATAGATGATGTGTCATCTATAGTAGATCGGAACTTATTGAAAGTACATATCTCTTCAATTCAGTCATAAAACCAATTGGAAAACATAAAATCATTATTGAGCTATAGCAAGCAAGCTATTCGAAATGATTACATATCATCATCCGAGTGATAAACGAAGAAAAAAAAACGCGATTGGGTTGCTCGAGCAGGATATATTACACAACGAGTTGATATTGAAACTCGGTTCGGTGCCGCCGCGAATCGGTAGGCAATCAGCACCATTTAAAGGGAGAATTTGCTCTTCACACCAGACGATTTTGATCAGAACTTTGAAGGGTTAATGTTATAATGTTTTGAGAATTATGGTTCATTTTTATAGTAATCATTATTTTATTTAATGTAATATAATATAAACACTGAACACTGATTGCCTAATAGTACATGGGTCGCTTAGTTCTCTATTCAAGATGTAAATAGTATAATAAAATCTGATTTCTTCATCAAACTATTTTGCTTTATAACATAAATCTATATTAAACTGAGATGGACATTATTTATGATTTTTTAGCCAACATGATTATCGATTTTTTGTGCTAGTTTTCAAAGATTTAGTCCTTTAGCAAAAAATGAATAAAATGAAATAAAAATGAGCTTCCTGATGTTTCAGCTAGCCTATTCAGCTTAGTTTTAGAAACTAAAAGAGACTCGAGAGTCAAATTGATCAGAACTAGTTCATAGTATCACATCACACGACATTTGAGTAAGAAAATCTTGAATGATTCATGTTCGTTCGTATCATGATAATTATAAGGAAATATCTTGGGCAACGTTCGAATGAATCGGATAATTTATCTGAAATGCTACTTTAATGGTGAATGATGTTGTAAGAAATGCCCGGGGATCTGTTCCCATGTGATGCTATGAAAGTCACCGAGGGGATACATAAAACGGCACCTGACTGGCGCCCGATAGAGCAAGCGACAGCATCATCAGTCTCATATATAAGTTGTATGATCAGTATTTAAATCAAGGTTTGGAAGGGGGGGGGGTGTAAATTGTCTAACAAATTGGGGACCATGTTTGTCATAAATCACGGAATGCAACATCAATGAGCATCATTTGTGAATTTGAAATTGTTGTTTCGATTCGACTGAAATTGAAATGGACAACTGAACTCGATGATGCATATTTATAACTGTTATTTTTTAAATTGTTGTTCCCCACCTATATCATTTTTTTAAATCGAATCATGGAATAAAGTCAGTGTTTACTAAAGGTCCCCCTAAGAAAGTAAGTAAAAAGTTGAAAGCATTCAGTATTGATTGATTTCTTGTCTGGTGGCTGTGCTTTTTAAGATAAATGAATTATAATTGAACCAGTCATTTGTTCAGATCTTGAAAGCAGACGACACATCGGGATACATCGCTCTATAGCTGTATTATAAAATTCAAATTAATCAGGCCAGAATATAGCTGTATTATAAAATTCAAATTAATCAGGTCAGAATATAGACATTGTATGTTTAGGACTATATAGATTTACAATAAAAGGGGTCACTACATCTCCTCCCTACTCCTCCCATCCTTCACCTCCCAATCTACCTCCCTCTCCCATCATCCCGAATCCTGCATCTATGTCTATCGCCTGAGACAAGTCTTCGATTGATGCTGGAGAACCTCTGTAGATCAAACATCAAGTGCGGTGATCTGCGAAAGTGCTTCCGGCGGTAGCTGACTCGATGGAGATGCCTCGATGTGATAATAGAGTACATTTCAGGCTCGCACACGATTTGGTTTCTGGCTGCATTCGTTACTTGTCTTGTGCAGCGCTTGGAAAAACGAAGGGGCTTCAGTTTGGAAGGATGTTTCTTTGCCTTTTGTATGATTAAATATTAAATTATTAATTACAGGATGGTGATTAGGTTCCTTTAGCATGTAAGACAGAGAAAGGAAGACAATTATAACTTATTATAGACGACTATGAATTTGGCTTTCATTGTCCCTGAGAAAAAAAAAACCTTGTAAAGTATGAAGTGAGAAGGTATTATTGCCGTGAAATTAAATAGCAGAATTATATTCGATTGGTCTGCAAGAATTGTTTCGATGAGAAGGAGAAAAAAAGGGAAAACAAGAAAAGATATCGAACAGACCTCGATATCAGGATGCAATAACATATATAGCCCCAGACAAGAGAGGCAAGAAAAAGAGGAAACAGATAATGGCTCATATACTTCGACCCTGCTGCCGGGGCCCTTATAAATCGTTTATTGGGTCAGAGGCGTGGATATTTGGAGCATAAAATTTTGTTAAGTCTGCACGAAAACTCTCACTCGCAGTATATCCAGTAAAATAACTCTGCTTTGTATATTGAGAAGAGTAATTACTTTGCTTTCTTACTCCGTATAGAAGTGAGCGAATATGTGGTTTTTATTATTATCATTATAAATATTCTTGCTATTATAATCGCTATTTTATGAAATTATACTTTTATAATAATTATTATTATTATATTTATATCATTACAAATATTGTTTAAAGTCCTAAATTAAGTGATGCGGGTGCATATGGAACCATATGTTCTTTTGATGATTAGATAATCTACGTGTATCACATTCCTCCCTAAACCAGAACAATTCCATTTTATCACTCTTGAGGAGGCGATATGAAGCTTCCTCGCGGTGGATCTTTGCAAATAATTGAGAGATCGAAATTCGACTCACGAGTGAACCTTGGAATCAGATTTCATGATGCCGCCATTCCTGGAGCGCTGTGTAAGTTGACATAACCCGAATGTTTCACTCAAAAGGTTTAAAAATAAATTCGCTAGAAAGTTTTTTTCAAATCTGTCTTTGAAACCTGACTCTGTCCACATTGAGGTAACTTTACTGACCACCCCAACTCGTAGTGATCGATCTTAAATTTTTTTGAAGTCCTGTGAGGTGATGTGAGTTATTTGAACCTCCAACGACCTAATCGTATAGAAACAAGAGGATCGACGCAAAGAATTAAATTCAAAGTAGATAATTGAGAGCACTCCATTGAACATTAATTTGGTATCAATAGGACCCAGCTAAAATTAAGTTAATGAACTATGAAGTGGGCGATCACAACTCTTACAAAACTCATTGTGGAAATATTTTATAGGCTTATTTTTCCTCACTATTTTTAAATTCAATAACTCTTTAACAGAAGAACTGTAACAGAAGTTAGGCGCTTTATTCCTGTTAGTTGCCGGTTCATCGATCTGTCAGAAATATATTTACCCCCTTGCAATATCCTCTGATCTCATATTGCTTTCATGGTTCAAGCGGAACGATAAAGTATATTTAGCCACCCCGCAAATCATGTGATAACCATATATCGCTACGTGAGGTCAAACTTTAACCATGCGCGTCGCATCGACAATCGACATGATCACATTTATGAATCATGAAGGGAGCTGATTCTACAGAGAAAAAGAAGAAAACGCTGAGAACATTAATCATTTTCCTGTCTGTCGCCCTGTGGATGAACTTGTCTAATGCCACCCGTCACACCTACGTTTAACCGAGCCCTGACCGATCAAAAACTGTTAAGGTTATTTTCAATGAGCGTTATTGCACGGCTTAAATTAATTGACTTCAATGTTCCCTTTCAATAGTCTTTGATGTTTTTGTGCTCTTTTTTATTTTTACAGAAATGTAAAAGAACTTGTCAGGGCTCATATCTTCCACGTTTCCCCTCTTACGTCGCAATCCTTTATGATTTCTGCATTTGTTTTGTCAGTAGTAACATGAGTGAGATGGATGGCCCTTGCACCACGTATTTGCTTGATGGCCAGTAATGCTTTATCTTGAAAATGCGAGCTTCACTCACCGAAAACATAACTTCCGTTAAACAATTAAAAAAAATGTCAATAATTGGAATCTTGCATAGTTTAATCAGATATGTTTGAGCAGTTAGAGGAACAGATGACCATTTTAGATGCTTGGTAGATTTGATGTTTTGGCTTGAAAATGTGAACTATTTTGTTAACTTCCATAACATTCACATTGCAAAATATTAAAAAAAAATCTACAATAATTTCTTTTTATCTGGGAGTTAATGGTTACTGGAAATTGATACAGCTTGCATTTTTAAAATTTGAATTCACTCTTGTGGGGGGTGCATTGGGGCCATGGGTTGCAAAATGATTCGGTTGTGAATTTGTGATTTTAATGAATCGAAAATGTGAAAAAAACATTTTCCCCCTTAAACAAACAAAAAATAGATTCAAGGCCTTATATACAGTTTTGTTAATTTCTTTTTTATTGGAGTCAGTTTCGCTTGTGTGACAGGGCACAAGTTTAATCATAACGAATGGTGGTGAGCGGGATGGGGTAGTCTCTGATTGGAAAGTGGGAAATATATTAAGATTATCATTATTTTAACAAGTCGACGTAGGTTATTGTTGAGGAAGTTGAGTAATTCAAGACTCACTCACCTTATTCAGCTAGAATTGTTGACAGACCATGTAACATGAATGATACAGTCAGTCTATTAAACAAGCATTACTGCAATCACATTACAAAAATTGCTATCGATAGGTTTGCTTTTATTTACCAGAATGATATTTGTACATTTATTTTGCTTTTTTATCAAAATAATATTTTTTTTCAACATTTTTTTTTATTCAATACCAATCAAAGAGTGTCTCATATACCCGATTTTATGAACGTATATAGATTTAATTTGAGAACTTGCGATATTGAAAGATGTGTGTTTGAAAAAAAAAACGATGCAATATTTTGGACTTAAGTTGCATTATTACCTCGACAATCATGAAATAAATCTGGCAACCGTTCGGTCTAAAGTACCCATCCAGTTGCAGTTATGCCCACGAGATCCAGAACTGTCGCCACAAATTATCGCCCAAATCTCGCATTCATCGCCGTAAACACTTATTGAGGATGGTAACCCGACGCCGATTGGGGGAGAATGGATCATCTTCGATATTTATCACTTCATTTCATTTACCTTGATAAGGTTGAGAACTCTGGAAGAAATGTGATGGGAAGGTTATTACCTGTCAGGATTGCTTAGGGTCTGGTAGCAGGGGCGCATCCCATCTACTGCGGGGTCGTCGTGCACCGATTCGAGAGAAAAGGTCAAGGTTTTATCGAGGCAGGTGAAAAGTACAAAAATGGGTCACCCTCGTTTGCTGTATCGAATTGCAGACACGGTTATGGGTTTGGACTTGATGTAATGTTCTAATTCATGCGAAGAATCTGTAACAAGATTTAAAGGGGCTTTCAATTTCAGGTAATCTGTGGGAAAACTGTTGTTTGTGGTGTGTGCGTATGTGTGTGTTGTGTGCGTGGGAGAAGGGTCTTCCCTGTGGTTAGTTGAGTCCATTGAAAGAGAGTGTTGAATAGTGAAAAGTAAAAAGTATCAAATAATGAAAGAGTGTTACATGACAAGCGCAACCAGCAAAAAAGCGTATAGTTGTCTAGTGTCTTGTCTAAAGCAAGAAGGATTGAAACATGAATCAGAAGTAATTTTCTTTCTTTCGACTTAAGATGCGAATTTAATTATACAGCATCTATGTAAACACCTTCCGTTCAGAGGATCTTCCTGCATGGACTCTGTGACATAAAGCTTAGCATTGATTTTAGTACAATTTTTATGATTGATTACGTTGGCCACAATACAATAAGCAATCCTAGAAATCCAGCATACGATTAATCGATAAGCTTTGTGTTACAGAACCCTGATCATACACACATCCTCACTGTGCTATGTCCATTACAAATACAATGACAGTTAACTGGTGATTTTTGTTCCCCATCATCCGCTGTATTATGTTCTTTATTTCTTTCAAAGAAGCGCCACCCGCCTCGAGCAAACTTGTCAATAGATTGAGCAAGGAAGAGCATTGATCGACCACGGTAAAGTTCAGAAAGGGCGTTTGCATCGGAGATGGATGGAATTGTGTAATCGGCAGGCAAGACACGTCGACTTGCAACTCGATTTATCTCCTGTAATGCCCGATCCTTCCAGACATCCGTCTTAATCGGAGAGGTTAAGAGAATAGAGACCGTTTCAAAAGAAGGGGTGGAGTGGTTGCATCATCCATAGAGCTATTACAGTAATAGTTCTATGCATCATCAGTGGGTCATTTCACGTTCAGTGTTTACCATTTGGTGTTTAGTCAATTCTTACATCAGCACTGCATCAAACTTATTATGAAGCTGATCCTGGGATGAATCTCACGACATATTGTTTCTATCAGTCACGTGGTTTTGATATTTTTTGTAAGCTCACATTGGGTCTTGAAGTTATGTAATATCCTGACAATAACTATTATTTTGCTTCTTTCATCAACACCAATATTAAAACCAAGTTTGTAAATCACCCAGTATCTACTGATGATAGTGTTATACACGTCAAATACACGACTACAATAACTTCATAAAGAAAATGAGAAAAAACTGAACTAGATGTTTGGAAAAATGCAATTTTTGCTGAATATGCTGATGTTTTTGAACTGATGACCCTATTCATCACCCGAAATACAGAACCACCTACACCTCCCGTTCCCATTTTGCACACCATATACCCTGAAGTCAGAGGAGTAGTTTTCCCTTGTCCCCGGGTAGTGATTGGAAGGGGATCGGGTGTGCGTGACTCGCTACTCTCAAAGTGCATCCTAGCCGGCAAAGAAATAATTATCTCTGGCTCGAAACGCCAAAGAGGGTTATTTACCGGAGATAAGAATCGTGTAACCTAACAACCTTTATCTCCTTCTTGGAATCGAAAAGAAGACAGGTCGATGGAATTCATTTTGTCTGAAGAAGTCCATGCATGCTAAAAGTTGCGATGAGAAAAGTATGTTTTTAAACAGGTTAGCCATTTTCATTGCAGGTAATTTGACTTTTCGATTTTATAAACTGTTTAGCATTATTATATTACTTTTATATATTAAAAAAGGGAGACTGTTGAATTAGTGATGGCGTTTGCAGCCCTTTGTGAAAAATCAGAAGAATGAAATTAGTTTGAAATGGTCCATGCACTGATCGAAATATATTTTCGACCGAGACTTTCGATCCCTTCATTCGAAGATAATAACAAGCGAGGTTTTGTACTGTCGGTATCAAAGAGCCGTCTGTTGTATATCTTTTTTTTCTATAGTTCAGTTTCTGCAAAATGCTGAGAAAGAACCAATCATAATTTTTCTTTCAAATTTGTAATTTATTGCGAACCTTTGTCATGTTAGTGTCACGGATCCCTAAATCTATCGGTTTCAATATGTTCACATCTTATCCAGATCGCTAATTCTTTACATCTCGCCTCTGAATATCTTTATGCACATGCGTAAACTTTTTGTATACAAAAACTATAGGCCTATCTTCCAACCCAAGTTTGCGTGACACGATGCTCGTTATGTCTTCTGTAAGTGATGAGAAAAAAAACTTATTATTCCATTAAATATTACACTAAAGAATACATAATGGATGGTTTCATGAACCAGGCTATATAACGTCGATAGTCTATTTCGTGCGTGCGATTGATGTATTTTCTGAAATTACGTGATTGATTTCTACCGCTTGATGAAAAAACCCCTCTATGATTGGAACACTTCCGTCCAACATTATTTGTGATTTGTATCGTTCAGGCATTATGCACAGAACAATCGGTGTAGCGTTGAAGAATAAGAGAAAAAGGGGGAGGGAGAGAGAAAGAGATGAGGTAGTCTTTACGAACCATTTAGACATGTTAGAAGAGTATTGACAATTAGATAACCGAGTTCCTTTATGATGGAGAAAAACGGAACATTATGAGACGTTTCAAGTTAATTTGTAACCTGTATTATGAATAACTATTTGAGGCAATATAAAGAAGAGATTTATATCAATGCGATATTTTAATAATTCCTGAGTCAACTGTGGAGATAATGAGAGATTTAGGAATCGTACATGTGAACATGTTTAGAGTTGAAAAGTCTGTGTTTTATAAGTTTAATCTAATGAAGAGTACTTGGTTATAATTATAATCGATTAATCATTTTCATTCTCCCTTCCTCACCAATATGCAGATCTTCAAATCGATCGTATTTCATGCTATTCCCCAAGTTATGATGTATGCACATTGACACTCTTTCATATTTCCGAAAAGTGTCTAGTGGTTATTCTTCAAACCAACGAGGGTAGTTGGAGTATGATTGATGTTCCATTTCGTACTGTCTAATATGTGCATTATCATCACGTTATTCTAAGAACAACATGGTTAAAATGTCAGCTTCACTGAAATGTCGATCAAAAATCTCAAGCAATTTCGACATTACATTCTACATTAATTTTTAAAGGTTAACTTGGATTCATCTAGCCTGATGTTGAGAAAAGAAGAACGGATGGAAACAAAATTAGACAGGAATGAATAATGATTAGCAAAGAGGGTGGGAGAGAGAGAGAGAGGGGGGAGGAGGAGGAGGGAGTGATGGGTGATCTGTACTGATGTGCTCGATAAAGCTGTTTTTTCTTTCAAGCTCGACTTCCGTGAAAACAGAATTGGGTCAAGTCGTCGTTTCAAAGATGTTGCCCCCCCCCCATTATGACATTTCAATACTCGAACTCTGCAAGACTGGATTTAATGACGCGAGCCAGAAAGTTCTATTTCTTGCGTTCAAGATGCTCAGTGGAAGCCTTACAATTATTGTAATGTATCGTCATCATGAATCCGTGGTAACTAAGCAACTATTGTCGTGATTGTAGGCCTATAGATTTTGAAGTGGGTTTATTGAATCGGTGTTGACGTACCTAAGCTTCGTCTTCAGTTGCACATATACCGCCAATGAAGAGAATGAATATTCTAGACGAACGATATTAGAGATAATTATGTAGGATTAAACATCAAGAGATGAGTGATTGTGGGGGGGGGGGGGGGTGGCAGCGACGACGATGATGATATAACCATCGGTGTTTAAATCATATCCATGTAGAGCAAGGTCTGACTTTGTGTAATCATATTGTAATTTGACTGTTATAACCAAACGTCCCGGTATAAAAAATCACATCGAATTCATGGATCTTGGTTAGAAAAACCACATATGGGATGGTATATTATTGAAGACCCTTATTGCGATGCCTTGCAATCATTGATAATGTAATTTTGTTGGCACATTTCCGCCAGTATTTTCCGCACTTGCGATAAAGAAAAGCAGCGGGAAAGAGATGGAGATAAACTTATATTTCTAGGCCAAGTAGGCTCTTCAGGCTATAGAATGGAAATATTTCTTACACTCTCGGAAGCCCAAGCGGTAAATAGAATTTGTTGAATCCGGGTCACTATATATTTTTGAACGTATTCTTTCAAGATATACATCCACTTCCTTACTTTGATTTTAGGTTAAGAGCATGCATATCCATAGAGAGTGAATCGATCGATGGCAGTAACAGGAATAGATGGTTATCGAGACATGTCCTGCATATTTTATTTCTTCCTCGTATACCCTTCTTTTTTATGTTTTATTTTGCAACCCTTTTGTTTTTCTTTAACGCAAAAAAGTCACCGGTATTACAGGTGATGAGAAAATTTACTTGGATGAGGCGACATTTCCAAAGCGAATCTGATGATGGATTCAGTCAGAACTGAAATGTATCAACTACAAGAAGATGTTATAGCTTTCTGTGAAAAAAGACTTTTCCGTCTGAATTTACAAAAAAAAATTTAACCATATAGGTAAATCCCCTCTATGTTTTCCCACATTCATTTTAGCAGTACTAATAATGATATTTAAGACTTCAACAATTTAATTAATTTTTTTTTTTTTGGGGGGGGGGCTGAAAGGAAAAAGAAAGATCGACCAACAATCCGTGCCCCTCATTTGTGAACTCCTTTATTCACCACTTATTTTTTTTAAACCCTCATTCCACAGAGGACAAGACCTTTGAAACACCGTGAATTCTGGTTGATCTTTCAGAGGTCTCTCAATGAACCTACAATGGTCTTTGAGGTCTTAGGCCCCCATTCCACAGAACGGAGACCATTGAAAGACCACTGAAAGACTTAAAAATTGGTAAGGTCTTACAGCGGTCTTCAAGATCACTGAAATTTGTCATCTCTGTGGAATGGCTCAGAAAGACCCCTTAAAGAACTCTAAAAGACTCATGGATATTTCTTGTCTTACTGGTCTTAGGTCACATGGTCACACGGTATGGTCAAAGGTCATTTCCAGGTCAACGTTAAAGTTTACATGCAAGACTCTTATGACCCCTAACTCCGCAACCGTAAGTCACTTTTCAACCAAACTTGGATGGTAGATGGATTTTTTTTTTTTTTTGGGGGGGGGTCGGGACCTGCATGTTATGCTGCAGTTGGAGGTCACATGGTAAGGTCCAAGGTCATTTTCAGGTCATTTTTAAAGTCTACATGTAAAACTCTCTTATGACGCCTATCTCCGCAACCGTAAGTCACTTTTCATCCAAATTTGGATGGAAGATGAACTTAGGGGACCTGCATGTTATGCTGTAGTCAGAGGTCACATGGTAACGTCAAAGGTAATTTTCAGGTCAAGGTTAAAGTTTACATTCAAGACTCTCTTCTAACTTCTAACTCCGCTATCGCAAGTCACTTTTAAACCAAACTTGGATGGTAGATGTACTTAGGGGACCTGCATGTTATGTTACAGTCGGAGGTCACACGGTAATGTCAAGACTCTTATAACAAATGTTATTCCATCCCAGTCATTTCACAATGAAGTTTCTAGACAATTCTGTTGCGTACCCTCGCAAATCACGATATTTCTGGTTATTTTCATAAGTGGGCGAGACGGAAAATCGCTTTTGCCTTGTTTTGGTTAAGTCTCTTTCCATTAATAGTGTGTTTATTCATTTATTCAACAAGATAAAGAAATTAATCGATGAGGGTGTTTTAATTTTTTTCTCTTTAGAGTCTATTTCATTTTAATTTATGTGTATTAATATTTGATTATTATTCATTATTTTAATTTTATTTATTTTCTATTCATTATTATTATTACTATTATTATCATCATCATGATTGATATTTCATCTATTTTTTTTTTTGGGGGGGGTCGAAATATGTGACTGTTTGGCGGCATAGAGTCTGCAAAACAAAATACCTCGATTTGATATGTACACAAGAATGCACTTCAAAATGTTGGACAGAGATCCGGTACGTGTGTCATGTCCAAATTGATTTTGTGAGCAAACGTGACTCGCAGTAATGGTCTGAGTTTAGTCAGTAAATGTGTGTGTTTTTTTTTGCTAGAGTTTGTTTTCGTCCCACTTGATGTATACATTATTCACGAATACAATTGAATATAATAAACATAAAGACTAATCTATTATTATGTTTGGATTATTGGCACATTGATTTGATACGTGGTAGATAACTTTTTTCAAAATCAGATTTGAAAATGAAAACGAAATCGAGGAGAGTGTGGATGGTCTTATCAATTAACAGCGTTCCCTATACCGACCTCTTCTGTCTGTCTCTTTGGTTTTTGTCACCAGCACTCAATATCAATAAACTTCATTCATTTTTTCTTCTCTATTTAGCCATGCCAACTCTGAATCGGAACTTACAGAAAAAACATGTCAGATTGTCTTGAATAACTTTCAATCATTCACAGGAAATGTTTGGTTTACTTTATGGGGGAAACCATCGCAGTTCACCCAAAGGGTATTCAAACAACAGACAGTTTCAATATGTTAAGGGGTTAATCACAAGTTTCTATACGATTGGAGACGGGATTAAAGGGATCGTTTCACTTTGTGAGCAACTGAGTTGAAAAATTATCAAACTAAGATAAAACATGTGTATGAGTGCTTGTATCTGTCCTCAAAAACCCTGAAACAGACCACAACATAGGATGAAAAACTCTTAAGTTAGACACAAGTAGCAATTTATTGGCCTGATTTTGAGAACCGTCTGTTCTCTCAGCTTATGCCCAGTTTTCTCAAATTTAAAAAGTACGTTAGCTGTGTAGACTCCTTTCTGCTTATCTCCCATGCACACACTGTTATTAGCTGCAATGTGCATTCAGTGTACCTTACACATTGTATGTAGGTCATGCTGGTTTCATCAAGAGTTTGTGAGTTGAGGTGCAGAAGTTTGCTGTATAGAAATAGTCAATGAAACCAACCTACAATTATTTTCAGACTTTGGTTTACATCTCCAAAGTTTTATAAAAGTTCCTTTACATGTGATAGTTTGAAACTTTTGGGATAGTAGTTTTACACTATAAGCCTAATGTTTAGCCCATTTTCAAGAACCAAAATGAAAATTTTCAAAAATCAGAACAAAGTGAAATGATCACTTTAGTTTAAGTAGTCTTAAAACTATTCCAACAAAAAGTTTCAAATAAAGTTGTGTACTGTCGTGGTTTATACAATTTGCCATGTTATTTCGATGAGGGAGATTTCGATTTATCAAGGTTCATTATTTTGGAGACAGTAGCTCCGAGTTTCTCCAATTAAAAGTAAGCGCAGTAAGACAAAATCAATCTAAATTTGTAAATCTACTCTGAACACTCTAATCATAATACTAATCTTAACTTTCCGTCTTCCAAGTAATTAAAACATATGTAATTTGATGTGTTCACTTCATTTACCTTTAATGATATAAATGACATTACATCCTTTAAAAGTTATGGTTGTATATACATTGTGAGATTGGGGATATTTTTAGCGAAGCCAAGACGTGATCAAGGAAACTTTTTTTTTTCTTAATGACTATTGCTCTTTATAAACTCGATACTGTACACCACAAACACCACCTCCACCACCGTGTTCGTGATCAAAACGAAGTTTTAAACGGTACCTGTACAAAACGAATAACCGGGTACCACAAAACTTATCATCGGCATCGGGTGACGCTTATAAAACTCACTAATCTGTAACGGGACACTGAATGGTTATAATTGATAGCCTGCATGCTTTCAACACGCCAGGTTTTCTGGTGTTGTATTACCCCGGGTTCTCTTGAACCTTACACCCTTCCTGCATCCGCCGTGTTGTTCTTCTTTCCGAGAACGAAATTCGACCGATCGAAAACTCGCTTGATTGTGGGCGCTATGGTTTTGATTAATCGCTTTCATATCACAAGCTGGTCCCTGGCTGCCTGGATCGGGACGGTACGATTACATTTCTGATTCGTGTATTTATCAATCAATATATTCTGAGAGAAGCGCAGTGAGCCGAAGATGATGGAAGACTTGGCGTGAACATGACGACAATCACATTTTGAAAGGGATACAATTATTTTCTTCTTTTCTTTTTTTTCCACTTTTGGTTAGGAACGATTTCCTGTCGACAGTCAAGGGACTGCATGCATGAGAAATGTTTATTAGTTGCGGCTACTCACTGTTTTAGATAAGCTGAAGCAAAGTAAAAAGAAATATTTCAACGAGAAACAACTATTTGCTTAAAATAGCAAAGTTTATGATACAGAGTAATAAAGAGAGGTAACATCATTCAATGTCAAAGAACCGATAAACTGTCATTCTAGACTTTTGAGGCCTACTGAAAAGCACATCTTTTTACACCTATTGATACAATTAGCATGATTAGCATGATGTAGTACATTATTTTTACTGGAGTCACTGACGAAGGCAGTCATTGCCTCTTTGTCACAAATTTGTATTCGCAAAATCTCTATCAACAAAAGAAAATACAATATATTATGAAACGGAATAAAACATAATGTCACAATAATTCGTGCTTGCTCTGTTAATCGACTACAACTTTTTATAAAAGTAGTATCCCAGCCTTGTACTCTAAGTCGTTGAGCGCCTGACAAGAAGACGGTCCATGTTTTAAAAAGTCTTTGGTTTGATTCGGTCGGGGATTGAACCCTCGACCTCGAAATTATTTTCCCCACAAGTAATAATTTCGCCTTCCATTCATGAGGTGAACGCTTAAACCGCTGAGCCAACTTGTTCGGTTACAATCTCAGAATGTAAACGACTGGTCCCACTGGCTGACGGACATAAAGGACACAGAGGACGAGCACAATTTCGGGGGTGGCTCCATCCGTTTTCATCCGCTCCAGAAATGGACAAAATTAGCAAATTTTTGCCAAACGAAAAACAATGACCGTTTGTAGTATTTACGCGGTTGTTAAACGGATGTTAATCGGAAACCAAATAGCGCATACACACGGATGGAAGTGCATGACAGCTCCGGAGGGTTGCCGAGGGTTTTTAATACTTTATTTACGAGATGCATATAATTATGCTTACATCCTTTCTATTTCCGTGCTTCTCATGATGTTCCATACGCTCCATGTACCTTACCTTTCCTCCCTCTTTCAGTTGTTCAGCTTCAGTGGATGGGAGTTGCGAGGATGCAGAGAGGATACAGCGGACGTTTAACGGATATGGAACGTTTGTTGCTCGTATATACGTTGCGGATTTACATTTTACACGGCGTAAAGTACATCCATTCTAAAAGTTCTGTGCAAGTCAAAGATTTTTGCGCAGATGAAATCACAATGGACGGATGCTCGATGAAACACTTATGCAACGACAGCGGATGCATAGCGTTTTCCAAAGAATTGCAAGATTTTTCCGTTTTTAATCCGCTTTGCATCCGTAAGTGCAGTGGGAGCGGGCCTTTACACTGTAAAAAAATATTGGGTAAAATTTTAACCAGCACGAGGGTAATGTGTTCAACCAATTTGGGGCAGTATTTTACCCAATGCGGGAAGTATCTTGTCCGGTAAGGTTAAAAATATACAGTAATTTCATTAGAATGGGCAAAATTTTCATCGCTCTGGATAAATAAATACAGTGAAACCTGTCTATAGTGCACCACCCAAGGGAAACACAAAATGTGGCCTTTATAGACAGGTGGCTGCTATAGACAGGTTCTTATACACACAATCTGCCTCCATGGGAATCGGTTTTAGTGGTCACTATAGGCAGGTGGCCACTATAGACAGGTGGCCATTAACACAGGTTTGACTGTATGTCTCAAAGAAATGCTTAATGCAATTTATTTAAACCGAACCATTTTCGAATATAATTGGATTCTTCATCATGATACTCAGACTTAAGCCTTTTTTTTTCTATACAAGAGTAAAAGAGCCTGCCCCTCTTTAAAACGTTATCATTTAATTGGTTTTGTGTTAGCTAATGCAAAATAGGAATATGCCCTACCTCTGCCAATTTTTGGATCAGCACATTTAATAAATCTGAATTTCACCTTTCAGATATAAAGATGCGAATATTATAGCTTGCTATAGTGGAGCGGGAGATTATTACGTTCGTGCGTATACGAGCTAAGATAATCGTTTAAAAGGCGTGGGCAGATGTTGTGTTTTATGCAATACAGTGAGTGTTACCTGAATCCAATGACCTCCTCAATCTATATCATGGAAACCTTATCCTACCTATTTACGTTTCATGTTACATGATAGCTGACTCAGTACATCCGATCAGGTCGTACTTGATCTAGATGCATTTCCTGGGGAGACGCGAAATTCTCTCCATAATCAGATGTAATAATACTAGAGTAGTCACCAAAATGTAATTGACCCGTTATTATGTTAGGCAGAATTCTGAATCTGATCATCGAATTAAAGCAACAACAACAAAAAAGATAGTAATGAAGATTAATTTATAGTTTAACAGAAGACCCTTGAAATATATCATATTTTTAAATTTTAACTTATTTACAATTGAAAATCCATCAAATACAAACATATATCATGATTGAAAAATTAAAATCCATATTTTGTTGTTCGAAAATGAAATCTGAAACAGAAATACTTCGAAAATTAATTTTGCCAGATTGATCATGTTTTGTCGTCTTTTTGTCTTACATGGCCGGGGTTTGAACCCTCGACCTCCCGGTTGTGAGACGGACGCTCTACCAATTGAGACAGCACACATGGTTCAACATGCTATAAAGAGTACATTTTTCAGAAAATAAACGAGAAAGAGAACATCGGATAGGAACAACGAGAAGCTGAAAAAATAGTGATGAATGAATGCCTGGAAAATAGTACCTTGATTTTTCCTAGAAACGTTTTACAAAACTATTAAAGGGAATTCCAGATTTGGAGTCATTTAAATTTTGGTGGGATAAGAACATAATTATAATGTCAGAAAATATACAATTTAATGATTTAAGATACTAATTCAATAAGATTGTTTGACAGAAAAAATGTTCCTATGATAGAACCTTATAGCTGTGATTCGCACTTCGACGTTTGAACATATTCTCTTTGCATTGTTTGACAAAAATAGTAAAAGTATACATCTGCCACTAATTTTGTGTAACTAAATAGTGTGATCGACTATATTAGTCTAAAAAAAACTTGAAAAATACAATTCTAATATTCATCTATTTACATTGAATAGAATGTAAAGCACCTTATTAGTCTCGACAACAACACTTCCGATTTGATAATGAGAAAAATATTTATTCGAGTTAATTATGGTAAATACTGTATATATACGCGATGATTGAGTACTTCTTCTATCATGTAAAAATAAAAATCATTTTGGATTTGATTTGTATTTTACAACGCATTATTTGACGCTGGCTATTTGCAATTGTTTGATATTTGTATTTTGGTCGCCCCAAATGATTGGTTAAAATAATTATCTTGTCTATGGCCTTTATGAAAATTGCTTTTTAAGATATATACACCTCAATCACTGACTTACTCGAATTTGATCAATTACAAATCACATGCATCCCCATGGCAATGTAAAGATAAATCGAATTGATCGAAATGTCGTCATTGCTATTTTTACTCCATTACGCGTCCAACTCGAATGACAATTGAATTCTCTTTTTTTTCAAATCGATCTTCATTCCTCTGCAGATCCATATACTGCCAGACAGATAGTGTTATTGTGTGGACATGTAGTACTGTTTGGATAGACGGGACGAGGGTTTTCCCAAACATTGTTAATATGTCGGAGTGTAGATGACGTCATTTTTATTATCAGAATGTTCGTTCATTCAGTCACTGTTAAATTGATTGAGAAATGATTGAGGGCCACGTGGTATAATGGATTGAAATAAAAACCAAACAATAATTTCGAATGAAAGTATTAACGATCCTTAATCGTAAGTTCTGACAGAGCTTAGACATAATGTTGTGAATGGAAAATACTTGGTTGTCACTTTATCGGATTCTGTTCATATCCACGTCATGATCCTTACCAAAAGTCCAATTTATATTTAAATGCATATTCTATTTAAAAAGTTTATGCTGAATATCAGTGATATGTATGCCACAATTGAAAATATACGTGGTCTTTCAATTTCAAAATGTACGAATCTTCATTATAAGTCACCTAAAAATGTTACAAATTATTAGTGATTTTATGCTGCGGGTTGAGTGCAATATAAACAAACAGGTTGATTTTAATCATGTGAATTAGGCAGTAAAATATACTTTGGGTGTACTAATAATTATCTAAATTTTTTAAATTGTTGAACACGTATACAAAACTATATTTTAAATCAGTGTTATTACAAGGCCTCTTAGTAATTAGTATTCCTATTACCATGACTACTATATATATAGCATGCATGCTTTGACCCGACATACACGCATTTATAAAGCGAAAAAGTTGAAAATTGTTGCCCTGCAATTGCAACTGCAAGAGCTAATTCTAATGACTGCCAAAGACATGGACAATTCTTTAAGGAAAATGTTCTTCATTCTTGGATATATATATCTTTCTTGACATAACTTGTAGACGGAAATTTGATTCTTACATGAGCATAGAAATCATGATGATCAGATCCCGGTATGTTGCACAGTATAAGTTATTTGTAGACTTCATTTATGTAAGAGAAGCTGTATTTGTCTTAAACTAATTTTCGATGTGCGATCATAAGGTCAATCAGACTGGACAAACCCACATATCAAAAATCTAGAGTCATTCTTTGATTTAATGCTGCCATTGAGCTCGTGCCTGGATGTCATGCTATGGTAGTCGATATCACCAATGATTACTACATCTGACTCGAAATGACGTGGTGACGTCATAACCCCCACGATGCCGCACTCAACACTTGGCGGTGGGTTTTATTTTGAACGGTGTATATCATATCATAATCATTGACGCGGGCTTTGAAATTGAAGTCTCGCTTTGATGATAATATAGCCGTCGCTTATCGGGTGTACACGAGAGGCATGTTACCTCACCGGGGTTGCTTTCACATGGTTTTAATTAGTCACGGGGCGAAGTCCAGATTCCATACCCCAATATGATTATAAAGTTCGTCTCTTGCCATGACACTGATCGAAGTCAAGGAACGGGGGTGTTCCTGACGTACCGAAAGGCGCAAAGGTCGCTGTCAAAATATCTTGACGACGAATATGCTGAAAGACTGAGTTCAGGGAGGGCCTCAAAGATGACAACCCTGACATGATGCGCAAGCTATATTGAGGGGGGGGGGGCTGATGAGGACAAGCCTGATTAGAAATTGACGATGCTGCACACAAGTCATGTTGCAAATATACTCTGTGGTGCCACGAACAAGCTGTTGTTAAAAAAAGAACCTCGCACACAATTTTTTGGTTATATTCGCATCCGCGACTTTGTAAACAGGAAAGGGCGCTAAAAAACGCCCCCCCCAAAAAAAGAAAAGTTGTATTAATTTTTTGTCATTACCTCGTTCAGAACCAACATCAGGAATCTGGTGAAGGCCTAAACATGTATGAAATCAAAATGTTTGGTATGGTTCACTGTACACCAGAGAGTGTTTCAAACACCACACCTTTCTCTGATAAAATTAGGATCCCCTCCTCGCCTTTGATCACCTATGTTTCACATAATGTTTGATCACATAATCCTGATTCAAATTCCTATATTAAGACTGAAGATACAAAATATCGCGATGTACATAAATTGAATGTTTTTTATACCAACTGGCCAAATTTTGTTGCCATAGTGAAGCATCAAGACTTTTATGCCAGTTTGTCATCAGAACATGAGTCAAATAACGAAACAAACATGAATATCCATTAAAGGAAAAGCAAAGTCATAGTTGAGTAAAAGGGTTGTCATTAACCACGGAAACTTAGTATTAGACCCGCGTTATCACCACCCCACCCCCATCGACTTTTACCTGGATATGTTTACCACGAAACCAACGGGAAACGAGTCAGTGGGGAGCTAGTCGGTGAAAATGATGTTCAGGAAGGTTAATATGACGTTGATCCATGAGTTCGTGCACAGTACACTAATGGGATGTGCTGATTACCCAGAATATCATTAGCTCATGTGTGCTGAAAATAAGCGATGCTGTATGGAAAGGTCGATTTTGTTTTTGTTTTGCATTGTTGTTGTTGTTTTCTTTTTATTGCTGGGGCAGCTGCATTTCCAACTATATGTCATCCATCAACATTATTTCTTGATTCCTTGTTGGCGTCTAGACCAAGTGTATTTAGTTCATTCATTAAATCACATAACACAAGAATGGTGAACGGAATAAAGTAGTTTGGTATTCCCATCCTTAAACAAAGCTTCAAATATATTTACAGCGTCATCAATTCGTCCTGTAGAGAAAAGTGCGATAGTTCCAAATACATGAACTAATAAGTCTAACTGATGGGCCTAACATGATTTCGTTAGATTGTACCAAGCCAGCAACAATTTTTTTTTTTTGGGGGGGGTAGATCATTGAGAGGATGGAATGGCTTTAAAACAAAATAAGTTTGTCAATCGCTCGGGGGGGGGGGCTGTAACAGACTAATGTCATATTGGCAGTACAACTGAACGTAATATTACTTAGGCCGAAAAACGCTAATGTTATGGGCGTTCTGTAATCGTTTGTGTCACTTCTGTAAAGAGTGTCAAAGTGGATATTTTCTTTATTTTACTAGGTTTATATGCATCGTAGACGAACATGATATCGTAATAATAAAAAAAGACGAGCAAAATGGTCATACTTTTGCCTTCGGAACAGGAACTATTCGTTTATACAGTCAAAGACTCAAGCTGATGATATTCAACGTATATGCCGTGGTAATATTTGTCATTTGTCATATTTAGTTTACTGTTTTGTTTTTCTAATTTGATTATTCATTAATTTTCTTCGGGATTAAAAATAGTTGTAAAACAACAATTCTAAAAGCATTAATTGTAACATGGAAGTTTACGCGAGCTTACTCTATTTTTAGGGCGTATGATGTCAAAGGACGGAATCAGAATCAATGTTTCGATGACCCGATGATGATAGATTAGTATACGATTCTTTCAGTAGTGGTTATTTTTTCAAATTTGATTTCCTTGCTTCCCCTTCCACACGTGTTTATTAAAATTTGATCAAAATTCTGGTTTTTCTATTATCATCCGCAGACATATGAGTAATAGTTATATGCGGATACAAAATAATCCCTACTGATAAGCAATAGTAGCTTATTCCAGATTATGGAAGTAACATAATTTCTGAATCTAATTTTCATTCACATGTTCCTTGTCGCCATTAGTAAGATTATGTCACTCTATAGCGAAATGATTTCATGCGAAATTTATAGTCACTTTTGTCATTCAAGTTATAGATATATTCGTGCAATCAAATTTGTGAACAAAATCTCATTGATGAAGAAGAATGATTTCTTCGTTATCATTATTTATGCATGGTGTATGCCTTAATTAGTACGCTGTTTATTTGCCAATTTAGATTTTGATTTTATTATGTATCAGTAATGAATATTACTTTATAAGTGCCCAACGTTTTATTCTCGATTTCAACATCCTTACCATTGTCTAATCTTTTCGGAAGAATGCCAATAGTGAATGAAATAACCAATAACATAATTTTTTTTAAGTGCTCATCAAAAGTTAAGAATATGCATGTGTACACTGTTAGAAAAAATAAAAGAAGTTCCTGCAGCAGAGTCTCGAGAACACCTGTAATCTTACCGAATTGCGTAATCTTACAGGAAATTGGTATTTGATGTATTGAATCTTACAAATTTCCTTGAATAAAACACCCTTTTCCCCTTTTTAAACAGACCTGTTCTGTTAAATTGCAGAAAAATTCTTGTTTTATGAATTTACAGAATGATTATTACGCAATTCGGTAAGATTACAGGTGTTCTCGAGACTCTGCTGCAGGAACTTCTTTTATTTTTTCTAACAGTGTATCCCTTGACACTGTGTCACTTTTAGGCACTAGTATCATCATAACTGACCAATACTGAAAGGCATTTATATATTTTTTTTCCATCCTTGGGTTCTTCACTATGATCGCTGGACAATTCATTTTTTTTTGGGGGGGTGGGTCTTGGTAATGATTTTTCTAGTCTGGAGAATGACCCTTTGTTGTATTAAATTGAAGTGAAAAATATGTTCTTCAAGTATGATAATATTGGATTCCAAGTCAAAATGAATGATATTCTTGGGACACTGTGGAGACCAAATAAATCGCAGGATGTTTTTGGTTACTATGGCCCCTTCAACTTAAATCTGTAGGTGTGTCTGGTTCAGGCGACGTCGAGGTCAATGCTTTTCAAGTTTGCCAGAACTTGTTTGCATTTCGTCCAAGGTTCCTTGAAGTATGATGACTAGTAGGGTTGGGCGTGTTGACCGTAATAAGATGTGTCTCATTCCTTATTGGGTCGTCCATGAGGAATTGAAATTATTTTCTTTCCCCCCCCCCACTCCCCAGAAAAATAGCTTACCCTGATGTATTGGTTACTCCGTTCCCTCTTCTTAGCTGATAGGACATGTAGGAGCCACCGTTAATTTGCCCTGTCCCTCAAATCTAATATAAGCACCACTGTCTTCCGTGCCTATCTATTTAGGACGCAGGTCATAAACTTCAATAACGTACATTCTGTATCCTGCAAGAATATCCTTCCGCAGGAGATATGTATTATAATTGATGTCACTAGAGCAGGGTATATGATACGGTACTAAAGCCATGGACATCTGATGGGCGTGATCATCTTGAACCATTTCGAGTGTCACGGGTATCCTTCATTGCCCATTGAAGGACGAGGGGTTGCCCTGTTGTGTCACTCGTCTTTTCATGAGGACAATCGTTCTGTTTACTGTCCAAAGAAAGAGAAAGAAGACTGACAGAAAGAGATACAACGAATCTCATTTACGACGCATTCGATCTCGTGCCATTTTCATATCTTCTGCCGATAAATATGAGGTTCTATGAAAATATTCCGATTTATTATTTGTGAATGCTGCTAGTTTTGGAAACAATTTTCTTTTGAGTACTTAATGCAAACATGGCCTCTCCCCAGCTCTCTTTGACTATAATACTGTCATGGGTTTCAAGCAGTGGTGTGAGAGTTAAGATTTTTAGCTGATTTCAGGTTTTGTTTTGTTTTGATTTTCAGCTTCATTTACGCTTATTTTTGGCTTTCCTCTTTACAAAAAGTATGAGAGCTCTTTCTATTTCAGACTTTTTCAACACTTCAGCATTTTTCAGATCTTTTTATTTGTGACCACTCACACCACTAATAGGACAGTAACTGACTTCTGAATAAGCTGCCATCCTGCTTATTTCCACAATATCGTTTACGAATACATGACTGATGCTTATGGTGCTTTTTATTCTTTGTCATAACTTTATGATTATCCAATATTGCACAACCATGATGTAAATTAGGATTAAGAGATGTATGTGCTGTAAGTCGTTCAGTATAACAAAGCGCGTACAAAGAAAATACATAAAACATGCATGATGCAAATTTGAGATTTATTTTGCACAAAAACAATAAATCGCTGCCCACACTTGCCATGAACCCCGGCCATGAACGGTTCGGGGAGGGTATGACGGAAGTTCTGAGAACATTTCGTGCAAATCAAAATGTCGACCCCTTATTGTTTCTCAGTGTAATCCCTTCCTCAGACAGAATTCCTTCCTGTTGGTGAGTGTATCAAAATCCAGTTTAATCTCCCTGTCAGGTGTGAGATGCTATATTTACACATGATGATGGTCGGTCGGTCTTGAGATGTTTCATCAGCCGTTCGCATGACCTAGATTGAAAAGACCGACGGGTACAAGCGGCGCCACCCCCTTCTGCATGATCCCGTCATGCACAACAGTTCCTGGCATTTCCATGCTCGATTCAGGCCCGTGGCGATGTCTCCTTGACATCCAATACATTTTTTATCTACTTTGAGCAAGATCTTTCATGATGTTAGGAAAAAAAGAGTGATGTTGCAGTGGCGAAACTAAAGTAAAGAGAATGATTCTTTTCTTGCTTTATTTATGGTATATCGTGCTAATAATGAACAGATAATTCAGTTGAAACAATGCAGGCAGCATCTGTACGATGTCTGTCCATCATTTAACTCCTCGAGGTTGTTTTGTTCAGTGTGTACAAGTCAAGGAAAGACAAGTGGCAGTAAATTGTGTTCAGTTGTTGAGATTGATTGTGTTGGTCTGTTTATATGCCTGTCGTTTTTATCGTCTCACCTGCATAGCAGAGTGAGACTATAGGCGCCGCTTTTCCGACGGCCGCGGCGGCGGCGGCATCAACATCAAATCTTAACCTGAGGTTAGGTTTTTGAAATGTCATCATAACTTAGAAAATATATGGACCTAGTTCATTAAACTTGGACATAAGGTTAATCAAATATCACCAAACATCCTGCATGAGTTTCACGTCACATGACCAAGGTCAAAGATCATTTAGGGTCAATGAACTTTGGCCGATTTTGGGGTATATGTTGAATTATCAAAACTTTAAAAGTTTTTGGATCTGATTCATGACACTTGGATATAATAGTAATCACGTATCACTGAACATCCTGTGCAAGTTTTAGTTCACATGATCAAGGTCAAAGGTCATTTAGGGTCAATGTACTTTGGCCGAATTGGGGGTATTTGTTGAATTACCATCATAACTTTGAAAGTATGTTGGTCTAGTTCATAAAACTTGGACATAAGAGTAATCAAGTATCACTGAGCATCCTGTGCACATTTTAGGTCACATGACCAAGGTCAAAGGTCAATGAACTTTGGCCATAATGGGGGCATCTGTTGAATTACCATCATAACTTTGCAAGTTTATTGATCTGACTTTTGAAACTTGGACATAAGAGTAATAAATTATCACTGAATATCCTGTGCAAGTTTCAGGTCACATGATCAAGGTCAAAGGTCATGTGAGATCAATGAACTTTGGCCACATTGGGGGTATTTGTTGAATTACCATCCTATCTCTGTAAGTGTATTGGTCTAGTTCATAAAACGTGGAAATAAGAGGAACCAAGTATCACTGAACATCTTGTGCGAGTTATAGTAGTTTTCAAAGTCAGCACTGCTGCTATGTTAAATCGCGTGATGCAGGTGAGACGGCCAGAAGCATTCCACTTGTTTCAAAAAGGTGGCCATTAAGGTCAAACACTCGACTTGTACGAACATGATATCAACGTTTCATAAAAATAAGTATTTCACAGTAGGCTATTGAAATTGAATTCCAAATGGACCAAAGTTATATTACCACCGATAAAACATACATTACCACTATATTTACCACAATAAGAATTGTAATCGGGTGATAATAAAACTTTCCCTGTCCCTTAAACTTCTGCACAAATTTCCATTAAAAAAAAAATTGCTCATGATCACGACTCCCCTTTTTTTCGGACACAATGTTCTCGATTTACTGATCATGCTGGTGAACCAACCCGATCTTCCTCCCTATTGACGCAGGAGAACTTTGTCGGTAACCTCAGTGACAATCCCATCCTTCCAATTTATGTCTTTTCTCGCATCACATACATAGAACCACCTGAACACGACCCCCTCCCACCCTTGAAAAATGGTGAATGATTATAATTATATCTATATTTTTTTAAAATCAGCAAGATCTGGTTGATTTCTGTCCTTATTAACCATTCGTCACCCATCGCAGGGGTAATATCACCTCATCGTAAAGTGGTTTCGTAGTGTGATATGCTTCGCCTTTATATCGGTTCACGTGTCTCCCTTGCCCATTTATCTGCTGGTCCCCCCCCCTCCTCCCCCATTAAAAAAGTTCATTCTGGTTGATTCCCGTGATACCCACCGGTTCGTCTCCCAAAACTCCCCTTTGTATATCGTTCATGCATGGAGCTAATAGCTCTATGGTTCATGAGTGTGCTTCCCTTGGCCCCTTCCCTCTGGTCACCACCCTCGCCATATAAAGTGTGGTCCATTCTGGTTGATTCACGTGACACCAACCAGTTCGTCACCCGACCCCCGCCCCTTGTATATCGTTCATGAGTGTGATTCCTTTGGGCCCTACCCGCTGGTCACCCCCCCCCCCAAGTCAATTCTGGATGATTCCCGTGACACAAACCGGTTCGTCACCCGACCCCCCCCCTTGTAAATCGTTCATGAGGGTGATTCCCTTGGCTCCTACCCGCTGGTCACCACCCTCCCCCATATAAAGTGTGGTCCATTCTGGTTGATTCCCGTGACACCAACCGTTTCGTCACCCGATGCCGCGGTAATCTCGCCTCATCGTGAACTCGTTTCCTGGCTGGTGGTAATCTAGAAGGCACCTTGTAAATGATGCAGTCGAAAACGAGCCCATCATTCGACACGGTGGTGGTTTGCGGGCTCGTCTGGCTGGCAAGCGTGAAGTGCAGCCAAAGGTCGACCAGCTAGAAATACACCCCTTGGGCCAAGCTATAAAAGCTGGGCATAAATCGCCTGCTCGCCGGTAAAAAGAATGAAATCTTATAAAAGATTGAGAAAGACCTAAGAGAAAGAGGAGGGAAGGGGGTGGGGGGGGGGTTAGAAGACATGCATAAGAAATATCCATATTCTTGGTTATTGCACACACACGATGTGGGGTGAACTTATTGCACCTATCTTATAGCAGACTGATTGCAAGGACTCTTATAAATGTGAAGCTAGATGATTGAATAGCGAAGGTGAGAGGCTGATTGTGTTGCATCCTTTACCCACGTGTGAGAGATAAAGAGGGCGATGGATGAATTTATCAGCGATTCAATGACATGTGTGATGTTCCACACGTTTGCCACCAGTATGATCGGAAGAAGAAGAGAATTATACTCTGCGTACTTTTTTGTACTATTATTCCGTGTGCCTACACTGTTCCAGAAAGTAAATCCATTCATTCGATTACGAATAAAACGGAAATTCCTTCCCCAATTACATAATGAAGATGATTGCAAGGTTATTATGGTAAATTGGTAATAGGAATGTTATTCCAATCAGCGGTACAAATTTTGTTTCCCTGATTATACGACCCCCCCCCCCTCATATTCCATTTTACCCACTTCCCTTTGACATTACAGTGTCACTGTGCGGGCCTAATATATTTCCGGATGCACTATGTGCGTGTGTCATTATGCCGTTATGATTCTTTCTCATTGTCGGAATAGGTGATTACGACGAGTATCGAAATTGCGCTAAGTCACGCTTAATGTTTCCTACAATAGTCATTTACCAAACATTAAGATTGTCTGCGGCAGGCTGTCTAGTCTGTAGTAATTCGTTGCGTAACGCCGTGATTGAGCACTTATGAAAATATGAACGGTTTGCTTATCCATTAACGGTTATACATCCGATATGTATTTCACCGGTCAGCCTTCTGAAGCTTATGTGTTTTAAGTGCGTTGTGTCTCTGTTTCAACTCCAGAAAATTTCGTATATGCTGTATAACTTTGTTTACGGCTCTCTTATTAGCTTCGTTCATTACCCTTTAAACAATCTATGAATGTTCTTATAGCACCCTGTACTATGTAGATGATCCCCCTATATTCACTCTGTCGTCACCATTAACGCATTAACACGAACTACCAACTGCACAAATCAATTTTTTAAAAAAATCCACTATAGGACCATGTCTGTGGTCTTGAACCCCATCGTCAAATTAGTGTCTGCAGATTGGCGTATTCAGAGAATAGTATAAACATCATGTTCCTTGGTTCTTGTTTCATGACTGTTATACCGTGTTCCATCCCCTTTCCTTTTCCGTTCCCTTTCTTGAAATATAGAGCCATTGATCTAAGGTAGATGTAGACATAGCGCGTGATTTTTTTTCTTACGCCGCCAAATAGGGTGATCAGACCTTGATAATTATGATAGAGGAACCTTTGGCATTGGTTACATGTCACCCCATGTCAAGTAATCAAGAGTACAAAATAAATATTCCTTGTGGATCTCTCATGCATTCTGTTATAACGGTTCATTATTGCTAATTCACCCGTGCAGCTAAGCTGTTGGACGTTGAAGACATTACTTTCTATCCAGTTTCTGCTCATGCCACATGTCTTAGGATCATGTCTCTATTGATCATGCTGACCAGGCAGTAATATTCGAGCGCCGACGAATTTACTTCAGGGCATGACAACGATCGCAATCAAATATTGCTCCTTTCTCAGTCGTGGCTTTCATTTTAGAGGGCGCTTCATATACACTGCTGTTTGCAAAGTTATTGTTTTTTTAGATGCGTTATGAGGATTTAAATGAACATATCATTTATTTCAACCAATATAAGTTGTAACTTTCTTTATTAGAAAAACATCTCATGTTATCCAAAATCATTATTTTTTATTGTTACGTATCCGTTATATATTATATTATTGCAAAAGCAGGAAAACCTCGGACATTTCATCGCTCTTTAGATTCGGGTTGTTTGAAAGGGCTACATATCATCGCTCAGCTTGATATAAAATCCATATAAGTTTATGTACGTCATTACGTATTTAGTAAGACTTCGCTTCATCCTTATATTCACAAGGACATCTTAGGTTGATTCACTCCCACTACCGTTACGACGATCTGCCATTAATACTTTAATTTTTTATAAGTTCTGCTAGACATTGAATAACCTATAGGTTATATGACGCAGAAAATTGATCCCAATCCAAATTAAGCTACCTTCCTTCCTAAATCCAACACTTATTATAACATTAACTTTATTGTCCGGCAAATGTCCTTCAATCTCCTTGCGTGGCTTCCCAACCAGTTGTCATGGCAATGTATTCTATAATGAGTTTTTGCTGATACTCGAACAGTGGAGATTTTGATTCGTGGAAATATACCTTGCATTATAAGGTTTCAATCGTATAATGAAGGATAAATGATAAATAGATATTTTAATCCTGAATCTGTTCTAACCGTGCCCAAATCCCTTTCGAGGCAAATATTACTTTCTCATTGTCTTTAACCGGAAATACGTGGTCATCATCGACCTGGAATATAAGTTTAATAGGAATTTCTGAAGACATTTAGACCACCCCCCCAAAAAAAAAGAATAATAGTGTTATGATGAGTAAGTGCATGTAAACCTCTTGGTGATGGCAATGTGAGTAGTGAAATTGTTTGGTAAACTTCGAATCGACATTACTTAAATCCAGCAAGTGACATGAGTGATATGACGTTATCTCGCTCTCCGCTCTGATGAGACGGCGCCTCATTATGAGATGTGGCCTATCCACTTGGGGTGGCGTTGCCAACTCATTTCCCGCTTCCCACGTCATTTTTGACGAGCTGATCCCTAAGCTTCGTCTGCCACAGCCATCGACGCAGTGGAGATTGAAAGCGTTATGTGGTGGTTAAATTCGATTTGATGTGACGTCGCGAACGGGATCATGGGGATGACCTGAGTGGAGAAACTCAAAATGATGCCAACGATGGAGACAATAATTAGTCCAATATTAAAGGTTTTCAAAGGAAAACACCCCACAATCAACTCCACGATAATCTTCAATTGCTAGCGTAGCATTTCACTGTAATTGACAATTTTTGGGCTTTTTTTTCAGAATATTTCTTTGTTTTCATTGGAGAAATAGAAATAAGTGTCCAGTTGAGTATAGTGGTTGAATTTCAGTTCGATCAAACACAATACTATATATTCGTCATTAATACAGTATTTCTTGTGGTCCAGTATTACCCCTTGAAGTTCTTTGAAAAAAAAGAAAGATTTTCCGTTTCCTCGCGGTATATTTTTTTCAAAGTTTTTAACTATTCATATTTTTCGATCTCTCTAAATTTCATAGTTTGTAAATCACTCTTTCAGATTATGATAGGGACAGGGATGCCAGTCTTCAGACCCAGATAACTTCAATTTCGTGGTTTATTGTGCAGTATATCGTGGCTTTAATGTGGTGAGACTTGCAACCATGCACGGGACGAAATATAATAGATTGAGAATTTAAATCTTAAGTTTGGATTGGCCCGTCTTCAATATGTAAAAAATTATAGAGTGTATGCCCTGCCATTTATAGAAAGAAAGTGAAATTTCCTCGAACATCTTCAGAGTCTTCCAGGTTCCCGTGACACAAAGAATAGCGATTGATCGTACGCTTGATTTTTGCGATTAATTGTACATTGTGGACAGTGCAATCAATCATAAAGATATTCTTCTACGATTATTCCTAATACCTATTTCCCACTGTCACGATTTGCTTCACCGTTAAAACCGTGGTCTAAATCGTGGAATAATGGCAGTGATCGTGGCAGACTTTACCAGATAATGAGACCAGTCATAGTTCATGGCAGTCGTTGTGATTGTAGCGAAAACTGTTGGACCTTTCAAAAACTCTCTCGATCAGCGGCAAAAGGCCAATCGTATAAACGGATGCCCGACAGGATTCGAGGGCCGTGGCCTAGTGGTTTAAGGCGCCTGACTATACATGGAAACTCCGAGGTTCGATCCTCTGCCGCGGTACGTGAGCAAGGCATTTAATCAGCATTCAGCAATGCTCTTTTATCCTGCATTCAAATAAATGAAAATGCTATATATACGTATTCTTGGTAACTAGATGTGCGCTTGTTTAAAAAAGTATTGGGAACGAGGTATAAGCATGCAGGGTCCCCCAACTCCCTGGTATAAGCTTTGTGTTACGGACCCCTGATCTCATGCAGATTAATAGCCACTGCACTATTTACGACTGTTCATGAAGTTGAAGCTGTCAATTGGAGGTATTAACATGGCTCTCAGATGAACAACACCGCGTGCAGAAGACACAGGATGTAGTTAATTGGCATACAGTCATCATCCTCAACCCCCTCTCCTATCATCTACCATACTAATAATCACTCCATACGAATTACTAGTACATCTTTCCAGTCGAATATCATCGTAATTGCATGCTTTAAGAGATAAGTTTAATTGCTTGTACTTTGGCGTGGAGTCAAGATTCCTTCAACTTCATGCCTCCAATTTCCAAAAAAAGTTTTGGCACCGCATTGTGAACTCCATCTCTTGCTTCAAATAAAATTATTTCTTGATGTTTCCATTCATTGTGAATTAATGTTATTGCAGGAATGCATTTAGTATGATAATGATAACGACATTGTGTACCAAAATTATTGCCGCCCCCACTCTCTCTCTTTCTTTGCTTCCGTATCTGAGGAAAAGTTTCCATATTTCTTTTTTTGGGGCAATATTAAACCTGCATTTTGACTGTTGTTTGACATTAAAATTCACTACCACCTTGATTCCGAATACTCTAATTTGATTTCGTACGTGCACTCAGCAAAACACGATGATATAGTGTAAACTGGTTCAGTGCTCTGTCAACAGAGTACACTCGTTTATCAATACACGTTTCTTTAAAGAGATATTCTATTTTTCAAACAAGACATCGATGAGATCAGTGTCAACAATAACAATCATCAGAACGTAACCAATGAGAACGATGAAATACAAGCCGGGTGAAGTGTTCTTCAGATTGAATATATTTAAATCAATGTTTAGTTCGGTTGGTCCAACATCACCAGAGGGAGAACCGAAAGCTCTGAGGCGAATCGCAAATGGTGCGAACTCGTTATTCATGTAAACGTTAGGAAACGTTCATTAGTGTTTTTGACTGGCGCTACTCTTGTGTTGAATGATTTGGTTTTCAGTGCTAATCAGTGAGTCAAGTACTGCTCATGCCCACGTCATTCCTGATGAAAAATTTTCTCTCCTCATTCTGCATTTCTCGGGTTTCCAAAAGAGCAATGACCGACACGATATACCCTGCTCGACCCCCCCCCCCCTGCTTTGGAATGGTAATATTGTAACTAGATCCTGAGAAATTTGATTGGAAAACCCCTATCTATAGGAACCTATTTTTGATTTTCACCTTGAAAAATGATTCCATTGTCACTGGAAACATTGCCCATGCTAAATTAAATACTGCAAGTAGGACGCACTGTATATAGTTCTTGATGTTGCCTAAATCAGGTTAGAATTTGTGGAGCTCATGATCTGAAATCAGTATCACGTTTTTAGTGTGTGTGTGTGGGGGGGGGGGTGCGTGTATGTGTGTGTAATAGGTTTTCCCAAACCAGGACACAACGTTGATTAGGAAACAAAGAGAATTCCAGTTCTTACTTTTACACGGGGCGATTTATACCAAAGAACAGTTATTGAGATTTGGGTATGTTAAAGACAGTTTATGCTCTTTTTGTGGCAGGGAAACCGAATCATACATGCATATTTTTCTAAATTGTTCTAAGGTAAAACCTTTATGGGAATTTTTTATTAAATATTTTTGTATATCTGAATTAAGAGATTTAGAATGGAGAGATATACATTTGGGATTATCTGGAAGTACGAATAGAAATAATTGTGTAAACAGTATAATCTTTTTCATCAAACATGCCATTTTCCAATCCAGAACCAATAGTCAGGTTCCTTCCTGCCATAAAATACAAAAATATATTGCAGAACGTAGGGAGGAAGAAAAATGCTTGGCTATAAAATCGGGCAAATTGAGTTTGCATGTAAAGAAATGGGAAGAACTGAAGGTGAATGAGACATTGAATGCAAACAGGTGTGATGTGTCTGCTGGTGTTGTGAGTGTGTAATGGTATGTCCGCGTGTGAATGCGAGTGTGCAATGGTATGTTTGCTGCCTGGGAGGGGGGGGGGGTCTTCTGTGTGTGTGTGAGGGCGTGTGTGTGTGGTTTTTTTTATATTGTGTAGTAGGGAGTGTGGGGTGCGTGGGTGAGTGAAACATATATAATCTTCCTCTTGAAGGCTTGTAGAGTTTCTTATTTGATTTGACATAATTTTGATATTAACATGATATTGAGGTAATTTTTTTTCTCTTACAAAAAAAAGTTTCATATTGTTATAGACATGATAGAAAGAAATATGGCGGTTTGATTTCATTTGTAATCATTTTTAAAATATTTGTAATTTAATTGATATTGATATATTTATTTGTTTGACTGTTAATTGCTTGTATACATGCAAAGAATCTTTATTTATATGAATTGTGATTGTCAACTTATTGTTTTGAAAGAGGAAGAAAATAAAATATTATTTAAAAAAAAAAAAAAAAAAGTGTGAGAGAGGGGGAGGGGGAAATGATAATTAGTAAAGATATTGTTTTCGATTGCCTGTGCAGAACTGTAAATGTGATGTATCGCTATTCCTAGACTAGATGCATGTCAACATCTCTGCAAGAGGGTTATGATGCAGTTCAAAATTACTGGGTCTCTATCAAGAGTTGTGATTCGCCAGTCGAGACACGAACACGTGGTTATCTCATTGATTGATGATGTCTGGGGTAAGATGACTTCCCTATCATCATGGCACAAGATGACGTCTCGGTTCTTGGGTTCAAACATGGTCATGGTAGATTTGCCTGTCTTGTGTCTCTTTCAAAATTAAATTTGTGTAAAATGTCGAGCAATTTCGAGGTATATTTCTCAATAGTACAAATTTTAGTAAGTGTACCTGCAGTAACATGGTACATGGTACTGCAAATTTTGTTTGTCTCCCCCAAATTATATCACTCGTGTAAGTTGTAAAGTAAAAATGGTACAAGGGGGTTTCAAATTTGCGATTCATGAAGACACATCGATGTATGTAAGTACTCTACATGCATTTTTTCTCTCTTAATGACTAATTCGGAACATCTTTGTGATTTACGCATTCCATATTTTATAGTTAATCATCAATCTAATTGATAAAAGAAAATGTTTTTTTTTCAAATGATGAACTAATGATGAATTAATAATCATCTTCTCTTAACCATTTATGAAAATTAAGGCTTGTGCGTGATTGCTGCTACTATTGCTCAATTGGAACTGTTTTTTTAATCTGCTTTTATAATTGACTGAAAGGCAAAGAAAAAAAACACGAACTTTTAGTAATTTTCTCTCGACCATGCTCACATGGTAGCAGGCAATGGATGCAAACGTATTTTCTTTCTTAAAATCCCAATTTTATATGTGACAATCGATTCATTCAACGTTTTCTAAGCTATCTGGGTAACGATGCCGGTCTGTTGAATACGAGCATTATTCCTGGAAAAGGGGATAAAAGGAACCAATAGGTTATTCAAAGATCGCATCCTAAGCAACCATCTTGCCGTTTTGAAGAGCTCGGAAGCGAGAGGAAGCTTACTCCATTTGCATTCGTAAAGATGAAAGAGGGTTGAAATGCCAAGGTGAATGAGGGTAGTTCGGGGAGCGGCAAAGTCAAAAGATTTTGGAATGATCGACGAATGTGTTCATAATGTCGATTTTTCGTGACTCTTCCGGAAGTATTCATGATCATCAGCCCATAATGATGCAAGACAATTTTACGTCATTATTTCTAGCGGTATTGATTGATTTTATTTGTCAGGTAACTGTGAACAAGTACATGAAAAATATGAACAGTAGTGTATACCTTGACAGGATTGCCCATGAAAGCCGAGATGGCTTATTTCCAATGGGGTCCTAACATCAGTAATTGACAACAATGTACATATATATGAAAAACACCTATAGAAATCTACAAACTACATCAATTAAGTCTAGACCACTGAAATTACACGAAGAATTGTAAAACTTAATATATGAAAAGACAAAACAAATAAGTTTGCCATGAAAACCATTTACGCAAAATATGATTAAAATAATTGTAAAACAGGTTGAGTAAACGATCATTACTTCTAGGTTACATATGAAAATTATACTATAATCAGTTTTTAAATAGCGCTAAATGCATCGTAACTATGTATGTATGATGTCCTCCATCGACGTCTTCCTATTTTACGAGAATCATGAGAACTACCTCAATGAACTTGACTGAAAAGCATTGTTTACTTCAATTCATTCTCAGTTTTAAATTGTCATCGAGTTATGTAACTCTTGAACTAAAAAAAAAATGTGCGGAGGTGTAACGCTTGTAGATCGGTTGGTTCGAAAGGTATGCAAGGGATTGAAACCAACTACCGTTTGGTTCGGCATTTGTATACCTGCTCCGTCGGACAGGGGTTAGAGCCGTTTGTCTTGCGTTCGCTTGCAAACAAGCATTCACGACTTTTTAGCAGTCAAGTTAAACGAAACAAATTACCATAGTGAATGAATGTCGTCATTCGCCGTCGCTTCTCATGTACCTCTTCCTCTCCCCATCTCATTCCATCAAATCGTCGTCTCCTTCTCCACATCTCTGTCTATCTTTCATAGACCATCCCATCTATTTTCTCTTGTCAAGATGATTTTCGTCTAAAAGATGCAAACATCTGTCGTATCGCAATTGAACACTTTCCCAATCAATACCGCAAAATATCAAAAGCACGCTATTTGAAATGCGGTTTGGAACACATGCGCCTGTAGTAATACCCAATACGTGATAGGATGTTGCACAAGTGCCCTACATTTTTATTCTCATGTTGTCCGTTTTTGTGATTGGTTATTGTTTTTTATGATCTGAGTACTTAAGCAGCTGTTTTGGTTTATATTATTTCAGTTTCATTAAAGATATTAAAGAGTAGCTGCCCCACTCTTCCCTCACTAAATCTGGGTCTCAATAAAATGAAATCTGCTCTTCTATTCTTTATAATATATTTATAATATATTCCCCCCTCTTTTTCTACAAATTTTGATGTATTTACCATTTAGCTTCTTTCACGCTCTAACCTGTCTAAAGGGAGATGTAACGATTAATTAAAAAAAAAAAATCTCCATTATGAATTATCATGCAATTGGTGTATGAACATGGGCATGAAAATAACATTTATACATTCAACGTCACGAAAGAGGGTACATTTCTCTTCATATTTGTTTGTGTATGCATTTTGTAACAGTGTATTCTAGAGTCAGTTCGTTATAGTTTTCCGCGAGGGTGGGGGAAGCAAATTCTCTTTTAAATTGTTTTTATATTTTATCTGCACAATAGGCAGGATGCTAGTGATGCCCTGGTGAGTAGGCGATTTACCTTTATGCCAAGGGCTCACAGGCCTAATTCATTCCCCATAGACTCGTGTGTTAAAGTGGCACTTAAAAAGAATTGATAAAAAATAAGGAGGAAATTCGAGGGATGAATGCTTACTACCAGTGGATAGGATAAATGTCCGACATTCCATATCTGACCAGAAAAGGGTACCTCGACCGGCTCATTTTAAAAATAAATTAGCATTTACGAATACTACACCTGACGGGACCGAATTCATCACTTGAGAGAGTAAAATGACCCTAATTCTTCCGCCAGTAAAAATATAGTTCCATAGTGGTGAAATACCTTTCCAATTTGGAAAAAGTAAGTTCAGCAGGCACCCTCCCTAGAATCAGTATTGGATTGTTAGTCATATTCATACATTTTTGTCAATCAGCAATATCAAATTTAAAAATTGAGCAATTTTTTTAACAATAGGGTTGGCTCGAATGAATATCTTTGGCCTGCCAGTTGTGATTAGGCCCTTGCAGCCCCAAATAATTCCAGCCATGGCGTAATTTCCTTGAGCAAGAAATTCATCCACATTGTGCTGCACTTAACCCAGGTGAGGTAAAGGGGTACCTGGCAGGAATTCATTCATTGAATTCCACCGCGCTGTAGGAGGTTGCGGGGCTACAGCCAGGGTAATAATATCCAAGTCCTTTGGAAGCGCATCGGGACGTTATGACATATTAATTTGATATGCGCTATACAAGAACTGCGTTATTATTATTATTATTATTAACCAGGAAATTCATCAGTTACTCTGCCGGCTTAATGGTCCATTGTACAGGTGGCGCTTCGAACCTTTGATCTACATGTATGTACCTTAATTTATTCCCAATACTTTACTTATAAATATTCATTATTTTTAAAGAAATAGAAAAGTTTTCGTAGTGTAAATTCATATTTTCTTTTTGTCAGCATGATATCAAGTAGGATAACACTTTTTATACCCCGGTGTCATTATCATTCTAGTTTGCCATTGCCCCCAATCTTTTGTATGTCAAACATATAAAATGAACTTTGATATATGGATATATCAATCATGTGATTGTTAAAAATATCACTATCATATATTTCCTACATCGATGATTGAAACACATCTATATTGCATTAGAATTGGTTATAGAAATAGCTTTCACCACATTTACATGTAACTGATTTCGGAACAAAAATTATGTGACTGCGGTATTCATTAAGATGTATCTCCTTGTAGTAGGAAATATTTCATAAAGATGCTGGTTATCTCGCTATAGTTTAATATGAAGGATGAGATGCGATGCGATGATACAAAGATGACAGATGGACTTGATAAGAATTAATAAATATTCTGTACCTTTTCAATCTTCCGACATTCAGCTTTCTGTCATCGGTATTGCTTATCGGGAAAGAGACCCGGGGAGTAGGGTTACACAAGTTTGTGACATGTATATTTTGAGTTTATTGAATGGCGAGATAGTGAAGAGATTGGGAGCTGTCTAGGTTTTGTCACGTCTTCCTGTCTTGTTTTCTTTATGGTATTTCAGGTGTCAGGTGCACATCGGTGATGCCAATTTTCATGATGAGATTTCGAATCCTTTATTGCTCAGCTTCGATACGCAGTCTTTTTTGTTATACACGCCATGACCTGATTTGTTTTTATCAGACATTTTGCGACATTACGCATATTTCCAGTGTAAATATATACCTCGTTGGTCTTAAAAAAGTAATTTGATAACAGGAAACATTGAAAATTTGAGATTTCTAATGTTTCTCCTTGAAGAATCCATTATGAGATTTCAGGAAGCAAGATCAAAGGTGGCGATGTTGCGAACTTTTTGTCAAAGGCCACGTCCACACGAACAAGTTAATTCATACATAGAGAAAATCAGACAAATATAGCATTGAAAATTTCATTAAAAATGGTGGTGATTTTTTTACCTGATTGCTAAGAAAGCATGAATGTTTGTAAGCAAGCAACCAGAGAATCGACGGTTTAAGGTCCTCTCCGAGGGAGCTGGAAATGAGGATTAATCCTAAAAGGACTGGGGCCATGATGCCCCTCCCCTCGACGCTTCGTGCGATATTTCCGAAACGCAAAAAGATAGCGCCGCAAAATTTTATGACTTTTTTCTTTCAAGTCTCGCGCAACTTTTGAGACCAAATTCGCAACATACGGGTATGCCATCGCGACGTCACGTAACTTTTTACGAGGCAATGTCATGCTGAAAATGGCTCATTTTTATACTTTATGTACAAAGTCTATGGGAGATGAAATTCATAAAAGGGTGATTATGTTTTTGTTCTAATTGGTCTGCTTAATTAATTTAGGGTTTAATTTAGTTGTTAAATGGTCTGTAATAATTTCCATCGAAACAAAGAATGAAAAACGTCTTACAAGATTTCTTCAAAATATTTTCTCTCTTTGTAAGACGGGCCCAGGTCACCGGATTCCGAAACCCCCGCTCTACCAACTGAGCTATCGCGCCTCCATATGGCATATAAAATAAGAAAGTTATAGTATATTCAAGTTTCGCTTCATAATTATACACATCCTAGTAGATAGAGGGAGTCGAAGTGGCCACACACTATTTCAGTTTTTCTTTCCATTTATATTATGACATTCATCTTTCGAAATACTTGCAACAAATAATGTTTAAGAAATTTGACACATAAAATGATTATAAAAAACGCGATGTAGGCCAAAATGATGAGGCTATATCCTATGATATTCCTGGATAAAATAAATAAAACTTAAACGTATCGCCAGTCTATATTTTCATTCGTTATTCCCCTACCAAGTAATGATATTATTTATATTTAGATACCCAACGAATGACATGAAAGATTTTCTTACTTTAAATTTCTTAACCAAATTCTCTCTCAACTCGCTCGGCCCAGTCCTGTGGGACAGTCATTTCCGTATCCACCCATCATGCCCATGGCAGAGATGTTTGGCACAGAAATACAAGACCCCAGGTTCTGACTTCGTCTTAAATGTTAATTGGCCACATCCATGTAATCTAGAACAAGTTTTCTTGTTTACCAAGAAGAGTTCTCACCCTGTACACATTGCCCTCGGATAAACAAAACGACTCATAAAACCTGATTTGAATGAGGAGTTCCCGAGTGAGTAAATTTGTTTTTCTGTCCCACTGGCTGACTAATTGGCTAGTCACGGTATGAAATATCAGTCATCACAAATTCAATAACAGACGTTACCTAATTAAGTATGTTTTTGTTTTTGCTCGGCCTTTTCCCTCTCTAGTCATCGTGGAACGGAAGGACATGCTCCAGTGTTATAGTGTATACTGTATAGTTGCAATTTATCATGTTTATAGGGCTCCAAAACTACAATTTGTTGCAAATAAAGCTTGAACATTGATCACAATTGGTTTATTATAAAATAGAATTCATCATTGTCTCTTTGTCAGTTTTGTAATTTCATGTCACGATGGAGCTCAACATCTACAAAAATAGCATTGCTCAAGACGGAATATATCGATATTTTCTTGTCAGTGTTGCAATATTTTGGCTTGTCACGATAGGGCTTAAAATCTACAAAAATAGCATTGCTAAAGACGGACTATGTCTCTTTGTATTTTGAATGTACGTACTATCATGACTATGTATCACATTCCAATAATTTATTTGTAATGATACTAAAATATTAAAATTCATATTATAATACATATGATATTAACAACGATAGAACATTGCCACGGCAGTCGAAATGTGAGATGTTACCTCAGCTGAGATGTCGGTTGTTCATTTTGGCACATTTTCTGCACTTTTTGTGGTAAAAATACAAGTCTCGTCAAAAATTTCCCTTTAATTGCATAGAGTTGAAAATATCGTTTAAACTTAACAGGTTTGCATCTTTGTTATAAGGTCGTGAATTGTACTTGGATGCATTTGGATGATAACAGGATTACTTAATATTATCGCCAGATTATGTTTATGGAATATAACTCTGATTCGCTTTCGTTGTGATCATGATGACGAAAAATAATGAAATGCGACAAACTTTTCTCTTTCGATGATTTTGGTTCATAAAACTAAAATTACATGTCTTGATTATAAATATAGCTTACTGGTAATTGATTTTGGTTCATTAGATTAGTGTTCATTGTTTGTTAATGTGCGAGGAATGTAACTCTCAGTTGCGCATGTTTAATGATGCATCTATGGTATCATTTTCTCTACCACATTCAGCTGTTCGTGATATGGATTTTAAATCATATTTTATTCATTGGATGAACCGAAACAATCATTCGATTGTTTCCCGTTCTCAATCATCATTAATGTTTCCTGGGCAACGATGGGTAAACATAATCAAATTCTGCATTGTTAAGTCGAGTTATCATGGTAATCGGGGATAATTGTGAGACAATGTGGCTACATCCTCTTTAGATTTTGCGGTGTAATGTTATTTCTGAACTCAAGTTATTATGACGTGACGTTCCCTTAGTACAGTATGGAATACCGTTCTTATATTTATTCACAATACTAATTACAGGGATAAATAAATTTGCCTAATGGTAGATAAGTGTATTTCAACGTTATGCTTATTTATAGTAAAAGACGAAATTCCAATTCAGAGTGATATAAACGAAATTTAAAAGTCCAGACTATTTTCTGTTTTTGATTGTGGATAAAATTATTTATGGCCGTGTGCGGGTGTTTAAGTGGAGTGTAATGGTGTGTATGATTGTGTAATAATGTGCTTCATTTTTACAGGAGTAAGTAGAGTTTTTAAAAAAAGTCTGGTGATTGGACAATTTAAAGACATATGATCCGCAGGGGTAGAAAGAAGGAGTAATGTGCTTTTAATTCTAAGCTATTACAATCATACAATCTAATTTCATGTTTCGGCCTCGTCATCATCGTTGAAAATGATGGATGTATTTTCTCCCCACGGCTGAGGATGGAGACGGCGACCTCGTACTTGGTATATAGTCTATACTTTCTTGCAATTGATCCCTGGAGGCAGCGGATCTTTGCTAGTCTTGAGAGCGATATCCGTGGCGAAGTAAGCCCTGAGCGAAGAGATTATAGCTCTGGTTGAAGTTAAATCAAGTGTTGAGATCTTTTTAATGGAGTTTCATGTTTCGAGACTACCACATTTTTGGCGGCAGTTATTTCCGGATTCGATCGCGGAGCGGTGTCGGATGATGGAGTGATCGACACACTCGACGTTACCCGAGTAGACGAGTCGCAGATAGCGTTACGCGGTTCGATTGCTGGTTTTGCAAACTTACTATACCGCCGCCGCGGGCTTAATTCGTGAGCCAATCGCAAGATACAACGATTATATTTTCCCTCTCATTTTTAACTGCTGGGAGATTGATACTACGAGACCTTTTCTCGAAAAGGGCTTTATCGTTTGTGAGGATTTCGTTACCCGTTGCTACGTGCCTCGGCTAGTATTGATTGGGTTTATGGAATAAGAAAGGTGAGATCCATTCTCAAACACGATTTTTTTTTCATATGTTGTGGTGCTGAGACTCTGTTTTCCCCGCTACAGAAAACCCTCCCCTTCAATTCACCCACTTTGTTCTCATACTTCTTTTGCCAATATATTTATTTTTTTGCTAGGCAGTTTGATATGATTCATCTACACCTATCCAAAACCGATGATGATTCCGACAGTCCCACCCCTGAGAAGTGAGCAAGAACTTGAATTTAGCAGAAATACAGAGCTAGCCTGGAGAAAATGACTGTCTTTCAAACCCGCGATGTCGCCCACGCTCCAAAACATATTTAATAATAGCACGGCAGCGTTGAGGCCCCAGTCTTGGCGCTTCCTGTTGCTAATGAATCAGCCTGGGATTATTTTCCCCGGGCACCGCTCTGCCAGTGCGTGTGGGTACTATGATTGTACATTCCACTCCCATACGTCATCAGTATGCTTGAAATGTCATGCCAAGCATACACGGATAGTGCGCATGTGCAGTGTAGGGTGGTTGAGTCCTGTGTGTTTGCTCGGAGCGGTGACTGCTTCACGAACAAACGTGCCAGCCAGATTCAGAGCGAGCAGCAGACGACGCATACATTTCGTTCATAATACTGCCGCGAACTTTGACAAGCGTGAGAATTTGTTTTGCCTCGACGGAGTGAAGTCATGTTACATGCAGAGCTCCGCTGAAATTCTAAAACTTTGTAGTTGTGGGTTGTCTGTGAACTGGATGAGTGACACTTTTCTCCTCTACTGCTTTCTACATGTGATTATTTAGACACTTTATCGTGGAGTAAAATATTATTTTGCTACATGTTGCTCTCTCAACAATCCCATCTCGCCATGCATCGACAGCATTGTTACCTGTGTGATCTACCTCGGGCACCATGGGCTTTGCTGCACGATTTTTCCGAGCCCGTTTGTCGTGGATGTGTGAATTACGAGGGTGCGGATCGCATCGAAAGTGTGATAGAAGGGGCTCGGCAAATGAAGAGAGCACACAGTTTCCAGGATACAAAATCTTACCAGGGACACAAGCCAGGACAGATACCATTGATGCCTCCTCAATCTGTGAGTGTACCACCCCGACCTTCTGCACTGGAGAGTACAAATGTAAATCACGTTGAACCTTCGCCACGGAATCCACCTGGCTCCGTAACTACACAAATACATGGTGAGAGATTCGTCACTCACGAACCCAGCCGAGCCCGAAGTATTCATGATTTCTCCACAGCCCCAAAGTTTGGATTTCCATCCGGTGAAGATTCCTCTGCGGACGGAAAACTGCTGTGTCGGGGTTCGCTTACACCAGTATCCGCACCTCACATGGCACCCAACCTCCTCCACCACCTCAACGCACCACCCGTTTCAAGTTCAGTGTTTACCCCAAGACATACGGTAGCACCTTCTGCAACAGGGAAGACTGCACCACCAACAACCACACCTGGTAGCGGAACTAAAAGGAGCCTCGCAGATCGCGATAGAGAGGATAAAGAAAGTTCAGCATCCTCACACTCTGATACTGAACGCCGTGTAACACCTGTGGTTGACGATCCCTATGGACAGAAGCCGAGTACTGTTCGGCAAACCTTGGCCACTCTGTCAACGTGTACACCTTTTGAAGTAAGATTTAAAAAGGATCATTCGTTACGAGGTCGCGTCTTTGCATTTGATGCTGTGTATCGCCCTGGATTAGACTATGAAGTCAAAATATACATTGAATATCCCAGTGGCTCAGGACAGGTATACCCAAGTGCATCAGGCGTTGCCAAACAGATGTATCAGGACTGTGTCAAAGATATCGGTAAGAGCCTCTCTTCTGGTTATAAGTATCTTGAATATGAGAAAAAGCATGGTTCTAATGACTGGCGACCATTGAGTGATTTGCTTCCCGAATCTGTTCGTTATTTCAAGGATATGGTGAGCGTAGAAAGTTTGCCGCAACCTTACATTGATGCCAGTTGTCCAGTTTTACCTATCATGACATCAACCCATGCCTCACGCTCATTTACTCACAAGAACAAGAAATTGAAATCATCACCTGAACCTCCAGAAGGTGATCAAGGGAAGCTAACTGAGGAGCAACAACAGCGACAGCAGTGGATGCAGACCCAGGCTGAAGCTCTAAAACTAACCATGTCAGCAGGTGGGTTTAGTGGCTCTCGCCCACCGAGCACTGCTACGTCTCCCATGAGTAACCCTGCCTCAGCTGGAACACCTCCTGATGGTAGCTCATCCCACGGCGGTCCGTCCCCCATGGCGGCTCTTATGTCTGTAACTGACAATTTGGGCACACCAACGTCGCCAACCAACAAGAGTGATTCTGGATCAACCTCCATGCGGCCACCCAGCAACCCAGCGTCAGGATCCAGTGAGAAGTCACAACGTAGCCCCCACTCTCCAACCACTGCACAGAGAAGAGCTATGTATCGCAGTAAAGAGTTGTCACAGGCTACTGTTCCTCATGGCCAAGAGGCTAGTGTGACCTCGAACACCTCCAATCTACCTGACTCTTCTATGCACATGATTAACATCCTCAAATGTACTCTTTGCCATGAGCGTCTTGAAGACACACATTTTGTCCAGTGTCCGTCCGTTAGCAACCACAAATTCTGTTTCCCCTGCTCAAGGGACAGTATAAAAAAGCAGGGATCTGGGTCAGAAGTATACTGTCCTAGTGGAGCCAAATGTCCGTTAGCCGGTACCAATACTCCATGGGCCTTTATGCAGGGAGAAATCCTTACCATTCTCGGAGAAGAAGTGAAAGTTAAGAAAGAACGAGATTCGTAGACTTGCAAGAATATTCTAAACGTTTTAGAACAGAATGAGAATATGCTTTTTTTTATTCTTTTGAATAATTTTCTTTTAGAATCTCATGTTTTGATTGTATATAGTGCATCATATGTTGAAAATTGGTGATACCACTTTTAAGCACTTTAAACTGCCATGACGTCACTGCTGGACAGTATCACGTGTTTATGTATATTTTCTTGTAAATGCAGCTGTACATGTACATAGCATATATTTTTGTGGTAATGTCGATATAAGCTCTATTAGTATTATCACAATGGTCAGAGTCTGTTAAAAAAGAAAAATCTATCACCTTGCAAAATATTTCAATTCTTTTTCCCCCTCCATTGTTTAGTTGTTGTTGTTTTTTTGGTTGATTTGAATACCGTAGAGACGTGGAAAGACATCGAAATCGCAATTGATTTTTGTATCGTCAAACAGAGCACATGTAAAAAGCAAACGATTTTATTTTTGTTACACAGTTTATTGACACTTTTCGTTTCGAAAAACAAGTGGTGAAACACAAGTGATAAACCTTTTTTCTCTCAGCACAAGACTACTTTAAGTATTTGAATAAATGTATTTCTATTATGACTCTGTGTGTAGGATATGAGATATATCGTCTGCTAATGCGCTTTTATTTCTTAATATTGAAACACTATCAATAACACATCTTTAGAAATTTGCACCAGTTATGAGAAATGGTTATTGACTTAATACTTGATACTGGAGAGAATCGTGTTACTGCAATATCTCATGTAAATTTGGCATTATTTTATCTCGCTAGTATTTTTTTTTTTTTGGGGGGGGGTGCTTTCGTAATTCGGGAACCTTTTCCCCCTCATGTAGTATTGTAATTTATCCCTCATTTACATTTCTCAACCATTGAACTACTGTACACTTTCGGCAGTTATTCTCACGAAACGGTTTCCCACTTGGGAACTCTTATTCAATATTATGCCAAATTTATTTTATGATACAATACATGAAAATGGTATAGATGTCAAGCTCTCAAAGAAGATATTAATGTGTTTTGAAAAAAAGTTATGTTATTGTAATTGTTTTTTTCAAACACGCATTCGTATGATTGATGGCTCTGCAATTATAATTTTTCATAAAATTATATTTGAATTTTGAATCATGAAAATAAGTAATCATTTCATTTTCAAAGGTTATATCTTTAAAAAAATAAAACCCTCATTGACTGTAATGTTTTTGAAATATTGCAAAATATGTTTGTCTTGAATATATCTGTCCCGTATTGTGCTTTTTGTCCCCGGGTTAATGTGCATTGTTAATCGAAAAGTCCGTAGAACATGTCTGACTTTTGTATTGAATGTAAACGTACACTCCGTATATTATCATGTTGATAATTAAACAACGAGAATGGAAATGAGAATATCATTCGTGAATCGTATTTCATGTCATTCAGGTATGGTGGTTTTTACTATACAAGTCACGAAAATGTGGGAACTGGATGCTGTGTGTATTGTGACGTATACGAGTTTATGTCGACTCTCAACAGTGAGTTCAGTCTTTCACTAAGAACTGCTAGAGCATAAGAGTTATAGAGTTCAAAGACCATTAGTCACTGTTGACGTTTGTGTCGACCGTGAGAACCCAATTAAATTTGTATTTTGTAATATCAAACAAGAATAACTCGGTTAGAAAATATAAACCCGACACTATGTTTTCCACAAAAAAGGAAAGACAATTCTATGATTCATTGCATTAAAACAATTTTGCACTACCCTTCAATTTGTTTTCGCTTTACTTAGGCCCCCTATCAGTAGTAGTGCATTCCATTCTTCTCCTAATGTTTTGTTTGTGTCACATTTGTGATTTCTTTTTCCCCATTTATCTGTTATCCACAAGTTCCTCTTTATCAAAACGACATATGATATGACGCACAACAGTGTGCTATTCGGAAATAGTAACGTGCTTGAGGAAACTAATCTCTACGACACGTGCTCTAGAGGGCCACATGTTATTTCGTAGTCCGCACCAACCTTCCTCGTCAGCATTCAATAAGGGGCGAAAATGCGATATATCCCGATCCAATTTACAATCCTGCACGTGTAGTAACTCTAAACAGGATATATATATAGTTCATATAAGACGGGTAAGAGAATATCGTACGGTATTATTGATAGGTTCAATTTACAGTATAGCACGTGTGGAAACACGAAACGAGAAAAATACCGTATATTTCTGTATTCTCATTCTGTTATTGATTTTTAGACGAAATCGAATGCGGACGGTGTTTTTTTTTTAATAAAGTTAGTTTAAAGTGAGAGAACACCGCACACACTGAAGAATAGAAAATTTAAAATAATAATTGAATTCCGTTGAAAAAGACAACAAATTTTCCTTTCAACTTATTTTCATTATTGAACATTTTGGGCAGTGTAAAGCTTTAAACTAAAGCTGATAAAGACAAATTTGCTTGCTCGTTTGCCAACACTGTCCTTACATCATTGAGTAGTCATTTCTGCGAAGTTGTCAAATGAGTAATTGCCAACTGTCTGTTTAAAACTGACGTCATTACTTTGGCTGATATACAGAATCGAATCGACCTAGATTTGATATTTTGGATCCAATGTTTTGAGGAAGCATATGGTGTTGTTCACTGTGTCGTTAGAAGTTTGAAAGATATTCATGATGTATGAGAGAGGAAATTTGACACGGTTTCGATGGAGGGGTAGAAGATGAGAAGCAGGGGTCGCGGGACGGTTTTGAAGGGGGGGGGCTGACCAAGCGTGCACAGAAAAAGTGGTTCAGCGGCACATGTGAGGAGGGAGAAAGAGGGGGGGGGGGGGTGTGGCAAAGAGGTAGAATGGGTTTGAGAGTCTAAAAAAGAAAAATAGTAAGGGTGTGATGGCGAAAAGGGAGTACAAAAAAAATGCCATGGAAAATAGAAATTGAGTGGAGAGAGTGGAATTATGTTGGAAGAAAATAATCTTGAGTGAGGGGGAAAGTGCAAGGAATACGAGACAGGGAGAAATCGTAATATCTTTCATTTTCGTTTGGCGGGACAGAAAATCACAGAATCCTATACTTGTAGAACCGGTTGCAGAAAATAGCATACAAGATTGAACCCCCCAAAATTAACAGATTTCTGTTTGCGACTTAATGTTGACATCTTATTCAGAAGACAAAGAAAACAAATCATACACTCGCGCAATGCGAGGCACCATTTTCATTAAAATATTAAGAAATGCCCGACTTATTTCATTCTAGTTTTTACTCCCACACGGGACAGTTAACATTAATGCGGAAGATGGGATAATAATATGGACCGATTCACCAACCTTCATGACCTTTTTAGTAAGTAAAATGGTTAAGAATACACCAGGTAAAGCATCCCCATGAGTAATATCGTACCAAAGGCTCACTGACATATTGAATTACAAATATATGCAGTTCTAACCTTTTGGACGTAAGAACTACTAGAATCAGAGAGAGAATAGAAACCATAATCCTATCAGGTGTCATGTGTGACTCACAATCTTGTCAGTCTGTGAATATCATATGCATCTTGCTAGTATCAAGGTTTCATTTTTTTCATTCACTTTCTTTGTTACGATTTCATACAACAGTCCTTTGACCCTTTCCTTGATGTCAGCCGGGGATGTCAGGATATTCTGTCCACACCGTCTTTGAATTCTTTCCAAGGAGAATTCCTTCGTGTTCCTTCCACCTCACCTTATTACCAACTATCAACTCTACTCGTCGCCCCAAATCGTATTTATGTGATAGATTGGGAAATCTAAATAACTAGATTTTTTTTAATATATAATTTTTCCAAAATATTAATAATATATAGTTGTATGCAAGCAATGTGTATTTCAAATTTCAATCTGGGTATTGATTGTATTCATGAGCTAATAAAAGTACCATACCACTACAAAACACAATTTTGACCAAATAGTACAGAATTACTCATGGCAAAATTACGTCGAACCGTAATTATGACCCCCCCCCCCCTTGAGAGATTAATGCTTATGACATCGTCTACTTCTTGATTTTTAATTATTTTTTTTTTCCATTTCTTAACTACTCATGGCCTCGCCAATTGGCCAGAGTGAAGTTACTTTATCAATGTCTTCGTGTATAGTATGATTCGAAGGATTTTTTTTCTCGATGATAAGTGGTTGCTAAGTGCCATGAAAAATTGGGGCGCCGTTATTCATGCGAGGCTCAGCCGTAGCTAAACCGCCCCTTGTCAGTAAAATAGCCCTAAAAATAAATGACCTTAAGATTCTCTTCCGTACAGCTAATTAATTTCCTACGCTGGATTTGAAGACGAAAGTATAATTGGTTGATGGCTGATGTTCGTGACTTAGTTTATCGATGACTTACTTTTTTTCCCTTCATAATTATGTTATAAGGGTGGGGGCATGCATTCGACCACTGACTAACTGCCACGTGCCTGACTGTGATTATTTAATCACCTAAAAACGAATGAGACAAGTACACTATCATATTAATTGTATATTCACACAGAATGTAATCTAAAACAATCTATCAGTACTCTCAAAGACTCAAAATAGCTTCCTTGTCGGATGGACACTTATATAGTGACAGATTTTTGTTCGGATGTCTAGATTCTATACAAAAGTTCTTATCATTTTTTGTAAACAGAATCTATTCATTATAAAAATAAATATCTTCAATTGCTCCCTGATAAGTTGGATATTCAAATGCGAGTAGTCTGTTTTTAATCATAACTCAGTATATCCAATGCACTATAAATCAATTCTCAATTTTTTTTCAGTTCTTGGTAGAAAAAATTTGAATAAACCTAATTTAAAATACAAAAGAACAAGTGGGGATATGATTTGGTCATTGAATATTCATGAAGACATGTCAAGAACTGTTTTAATGCAAATCTTTGAATTGCCATAACTTTGTTATTCCTTGTCCGATTTTGACTAAATTTTCAGTGTTTTCTTTGTCTTATTTTTCTTTATGATTAAATCGGATTCTTTTTAGCCTGGAGTATCACTTTAATGACAAGGGGATGTCTGAACTTTGAAACATAGAAATTGAAGTTTGTTATTGGTATTTGGTTGTGATGTACATTTGTATTTATGTAAAGTTCTGAATTTGAATAAAAATTGCAATCATCATTATCATAATGATAACATCGACATACCAAAATAGCCCATCGGTCATGAGACACGTTTACAAACGTATTATCCTGTACTCATATAACCCCCAACTCGACGTCTGTACAAGACAGACACGCATGGCTGCAAATCACAACATACTATTCTCGTATTCCCTCACCGTTGTTGTCTTTAATAGTACAATACAGGATGACGATGATTCATACCACAGGTATTTCTGTATTTGATTTGATCCCTATTATGTATTCCGAGAACCAAACACACATCACAATACCATCATACGTCATCCCGTCACGCAATACATCACATTGGTCTGGTCTACGGGTGTGTCTGGTTTTATTCGAGGTTGGATGGGCTGATCTGATCAATGCATTTTAGGGGGAGGGGGGGGGGGGGGGAGGTCGGTAAAATAAAAAGATAATTATCCGGAAATATGTACATAGTCGAGGCTGGGGGTTGGAGAACCACAGAATTGATTAAACATCGTATTCTCTTTTACATCATTATGTTTTCAAATAAAAAGAAACACTGTTATTTTAATCGCATAGCTGACCCATTTGACACTTTACATGCTATGACAGAATATTGAAATATTTAGAGTTTTGGTTAGCTGTTTGTGCTAGCTTTTTCAGAAACGATCCACCACATAGGTCTCCTCAATTATGTTGCCTCATTATTTAACTGTTCATAACTTTTCAAAAAAAAGAGCCGTTTTTCCGAGTCTGAAATAAAACCACAGAAAACATGACTTAAGATCAGGTCATTACGACCCCGCCCCCCCCACCCCTCCGCCACAGTTTTGCTTTAATACGTTCTGGTGCTTAAATGATTCAAAATGGCATGATAAACATTTTGACTGTGGCCATCACGCGTCATTATAATATCATCAGTCATTTTCACGATTTCATGACGCCGAGGATATGAGGGCGGATGACATGGATGAGAAAGATACATGCATTTCCGAAACTTCTGCTCTGAACACGGATTCACGCCCCCATTTTTTTTCCAAAACCGTGTAAATAACGTCAAAATGAGCTACTGATTGTGATTGTTTGCATGGTCAGCCCCCCTCCCGTTTTTAAACCGTTCCGCGGCCCCTGCTCTCTATATATCTCTTCATTTGAACCGCACACTCATCCACACGCTCTTCACTCCTCGTCATCATCACATCCAAGGCGAAGAGACTCGACTCGCTCTTCTCATTATTTCCCTTGAGGCCGGAAGACAGGTAAATGGTCATTCATCAAATGCCCTTCGTTTACGTAAACAAACTTCAGGAGCGCACGCTCCAGGTTATACACGCAAAAGGTGGATGAAATGGAGAAAAACAAAACTTTTATAAAACAAATTTTAATGTTGGTGTAGTTTTTAAGTAAGTAATACGAAAATGATGTGCCCTCGAAATCTAATTATAACACACAAAAATTAATGAATTTCTATTTTATGTATTTTTTTTGCTGAAGTCACAACGTTGATGGGACAAAATTAAATTTTGAGCGTAAAAGCCGCCCATTCTGTTCGTACACCCCCCCCCCTTCACCTCTCTTTCTTCCCCTCAACTCCCATCTTATCTACCCCCCTATCTATCGACATCGTGATCGCAAAGTTGATTCGGTCAATTCCTATCTCTCTTTGTCCATCTCAAATATGAGATGAAATCGTGCCAGGCACCACGGATTGGGATATCCAGCAGTTTGTTTCCCTTGTCATGTTGGGTTGGTTCCAAAGACCACACAGGATAAAATCCTCACTGGGGGATGAGAACCTAAAATCGTAAACATGGAGGAAAAAAATATCCACAAAGAATGACATCCCCCTTGTGAACCAGAACTTTCTGTGAGGTCGTGACTCTCCAGACACGCATTGTAAAGTGTACAATGAATTTTTTAATGATTATTTTTTGCATTGTCGATGTTTTATGCATTGTGGGGATGTGTTTGTCACGTTTCTTAAGACTATGACGTATGGAATCTTGCATCACAATAATTGAGCACATATAGCAGCTTGTTCGTGTTATTCTTTTTGAGCCTTTGTTGGATGGGCATCAATGATTCCATATTCACACAACTACATCATTTCATACAAAAGTGCCATATCTATGTCATGTGTATGAGGGGGTATTTTCTTGAAAGCTATCCAACTACATCTATAACAAAATACAATCGCGTTTATCAATCGGACAACATTTGGACGAAAAACAAAATAGTTGATGGAGAATGTACAGAATTGTGATAGCGTGTCACGAGAAAGATTTCATACTGCAGAGACTTCAAGAGCGAATACAAAAAAAATAGTGATTTATGAAAGACGAGATAGTTTGTAAGAAGAGATGAACATGAGACATGATTGGATTTCGTAGAAGACACCCAATGACCCGTTCGACAGTCATACTGATATATCGACCTCACGCATTGCCGATCTCCTATCCTCTTTCATAACCAAAACCTATTAATCCCATCCAGGATGGCATTCCATAAACCCAGAAAAACGGGAGGACGCATAGCGAGGTTGCCCTGGCAACGGGGCTCCAGCAGCGCGCCAGGTTTCGCCTTTCAAGAAAAACTGAATTTATGATGGACTAAATATATCATGTGGCATTCCATCCCCATGATCGATGGCTGAAAATGAACGATTTATCACGGCGGGAAAGTAGCGATAAAGGTTATGTGAGGGAATTGATGGCTGTGGGTCTGGAAAGGGTTCGTATGACGACAACTTAGGGAGGTTCATAAAAAAGAAATGATATGCTTGGTAAACATTGCCGATGTGGTATAAATCTTTGAGATTGTGTGGGCACACGGGGGGAATATAGCCTAGAGATTTAGACTAATATAGAAAACAACATGAGGGATTGGAAGAGAGTGCGAGGGAGAGAAGAGAGGGAGAGAGTTGGGATATACAATTTCAGTAATTTTATTTATCAATTTATCATCATGATAAAAACATGAAAACGAAGTCTATTTCTGGTTACAACTGTTACTAGCATGTTCTTGCCCTGTAATCCAGTCGTCCAAGTATTTTACTGAGCAGTTTGTCCACTAGGACACATCAAAACAAGTTTTCTTGTCGAATTCCATCCCGCAATGTCGTATCCCACTTTAGATTCTGAGGACACGCTGAGGACAGCTCCCTGGGGGATCGAGAAGCGTCTACCACACCAGACACATTCCACCACCAATTTTCCACTAACCTTAGACCTTCGAAACTAAGCCCCTTGTTTTCCACAGCTCGTTGTGGTTGACTACTCAGCACCTTTCTTAGCCTCATGCCGAGACCTTGGGGTTTTTTTATATTCTGGACGTACAGAGTCATAGGTGTGGTAATGAATTGAAGGTATTGACTTGCCCTTCGGAAATTAAAAGAGATCGTCATCAGAGTTTTATCTGACCACAATAATAGGCATAAATTATTTGACACAAATATTATTTTGAGTTTTAGTACGAAAGAGTGATGGCATTAGCATTGATAGAGAACGCAATTGACCTTTCTGGTATAGTTGCCTGCATTTGACTCCCAATCAGGGACTACCCCGCCCCCAGATTGGATTGTGTTAATTGTATAGGGCCTATGTGGTACGATGGATATGGTTTTAAAGCTGCACTGCAGATATTATAGGAAGAAAGTGTTTGCCCCCCCCCCCCCCGAAATCCAAAACTTAAAACAAAATCCATGACATGATAAATGAACTGTTAGTGCAAGTGCCAATGAAATGAATGCATAACAAGTAACCGTTATATTATTTTGTAGATCCTGGAGATGAAATTAAACATGACCTAAAAATAAGGTGACAGGAAGGACAAAAAAATGCACTAGTAGTACAGGCTTTCTAGAAAAGGTGGACTTGTCTTCATCAAGAAGTCATGAGGAAGCTGTTTTACCTTGGTTCGCTTCCGCATCGTGAGGACATGATGAGGACAAACCCCCGGGGTAATGTAAACCGAAACCGATCAACCAATATACATACACATTCCTGGTCCCAACAGACACCCCCCCCCTGAACTCTATGAATTCTCTCTCTTTCTGTTTTGCCACTTCAATATTTTTGAAGTCAACCTCTTGATTTTCATATTGCCTCCGCCCATCGTCGGTGAATGAATATGGGAACTTATTATTCATGTGTGTTGTTTTTGGCATATTTGAATTTAAGTGTGTAATATTCAAAATCTTGGCTAAGGTTCGGTTTATTTAGTTTCAGATGTCCGATTTGTATAAGTCATATGCTGTGTTAATTGTTAATTAAGGGCAGCTTCCTTGTTCGTCTGTATTGTATTTAAATCGAGGTGATTCCCTTCATTTATTCATTTTAATTACTATTATTACGAGACGGTGACAAGAAATCGAGATATGGGCCAACCTGATTTTTATCTGCGACTTGCTGTAGAATTTCACGACCTACGAAATGCCATACAACTGCAATGCAAGTGTTTTCCATCTCATTTACTTGGCCATGATATAATAATCTTAAAACGAAAGAAATCGGAGTACTGAACGAACAATCCAAATGTAAAAGGAAAATGGGCTCCTGTCTTTCCCGTTTATGCCTCTAAAGTGGACCCATATGTGTGACCTTGGTGTATAGAAGGTCAATTTAACGTCCTTGATCACCGAGATCAAAGTCCTGAAAGTTTTGTTAGTGCTGATTCCCAGTGCACTCTGCTATCAAGAGATGTGACTGATGTTTCCATCATGTCCATCGTGTCCATGGCCCCCTCGTAACCATACTATGAGAGAACAATATTTTGAAACAAAAGTTAGTTTCTAGATTTACATTGGGTCTGGTAAGTTTTCGAAATAGGCGCGCTTTTCAATTTAATGTTTGCCTTCTTTATGATGGAAACTTCGTCGCTAGAAGTACCGGTGCGTGCTACATAATTTTGATCCTTGTGAGATGCGCCAGATGCGTCGGCTCCTTTATAACTAAAATGCAATATCTCTTTCAGAATTCGTAAATGAAATATGCAATATTCAGCCTGCATGGGAAAGAGTCTGCCATGAAATGACTATACCTCCCAGCTTCCTCGCGAAAACAGATTTTGGGTTAGCTTTTCTAACAGGCTCGGTTTTGTTTACACGGCGTTAAATATCCGACACGAGATACCCAGATTAGGTACCAATTTTCACACCCTTACACCGCGCTCCTTTTCGTCGGATAAGGTAACAAATTTAAATTTCAAAAACAGGCGATCAGTTTCCCGCCTGCCTGTACAATCAAGCAAAAAGATAAGAATGGATAAGGAAGAAAGCAACACGCTATACCCACGCTGGCGGCTACGCCAGCAGTCGGCAAACAAAATTTTATCAAATCAATTTCTGCTCCTACTTTCTGTCTCTCCACTGTCATTGCTACCTCACTAACATCCTTCCTATTTTGATGGGCGTGGTCTGCTTCTTCTGATAAGGGCGGCAAGGAGGGTAGGGCAATAAGGGGGGGGGGGTCATCGCCTTGTGCTCATGATTTCATGTTGATTGTTTATGTCGATAGATATCTCAAGGTGCACTAATATTTTTTGTTTGAAATTTTCAATGACGACGTTCCTGTGTCTGTTTTAGTAATTTAGACTGGCATATTGGGAGAGACACCCCATTTTCTTCTCCCTCTCTGCACCCCGCCGTCCTCCGTCTTGATTTTTATTTCCATCGTTCATGTTTGGCCCCGATTCCCGACGACTACTCGGATGTCTTGGCAACGTGATTGAGTTACACGTTTCTACCCTGCTGATTGCTTTCCGGGAATACCTTTCCCTCTAGATCTAAAAGAATATGTGAGAAACTGGTTAGAAAATGTGTTCACCACGGGATACATAGTTGACAGCGTGGGGGTATAACGTCGATAAAACAACTCGATATTTTGGCGCCTTTTCTTCTTCACGCATGTGAAGTTTACCCTCCCTTTTTTTCAATACGAACTGTGAAGAAATGTTTTTCTTTAAAGGCCAAGTACAACCCCATATCGAGTATGTTGAATGAAATTATCGTATCGTAGTATCGTGACAATTTCTCAAAAATTTGATGCGGCATGATTAACAGTTCTACCCTTATTTATGAAATTTATTGCATTCTTGTGAATGTCGTGTGAAAATGATATATACGATGATTAAACACACACTATTTGTTTTTTGTTAATATTATGAACGTAAACATATTTATTTTTTGATAGATTTCAATTTCGTCATGAAAATCTCTCTATTATATCACATGAAGTCACGATGTTAATTTTTACTAATTAAATTAGCAGTCTGCCTTACGATGTTGGGACAAAATCGAAATTTCATATGACAAAAATGAAATTTCGTCTGGATTATGCTTAGCATTGTTTGGTAAAACTTTGAGGGAAACACGTCTCAGTTTTCTTGTATGACCTCCGTATTTGATTATTTTTTTCAGTGTTATTCTCATAATATTTCCCTATATAAATTTGAAACAAACGTATCGTTGAACTTGAGGCTAGCTTGTCCTTTGAAGCACAAAAGGGGTGTAAACTCTCCATCTCATCAGAAACTTTCAAAATGGTTTTGTGAAATTTTTGTCACATCAAAATTGGGACAGAATCGATTTGAATATTGGCCAGTGATACGCCAGAACTCCATGGCGATGTACGTGCCGATACATTTCACTGTTCTGTTTTAAATCATTGATCTTGATTCGATATTTTTCCAAAAAACATTAAGTTTTGTTTTTCTTTTCCATTGAAGTAAGGACGTGAACATTATGTTTTCTTGTGGTCATTGTTAACAAGATGCTTTGATAATTAAAAAGTTATGAAATACTGAAGTATACCTATAGTATTTGAGATATATATTTTATTCTTTTGCTTTGTATGCTCGATCGGTAATGTTTCAACTCCCACCTCCTCAACTGCGACTGAATTATTGCCCGATCATATACCATGTTGCTTCTCAATATCAGATTTGTTTGTTCCTTTACCCATTTCATTCCCAAATGTATCACTTCCATAGACTAGTATATCTCTGAAAACTGATATTTAAATAATTATAAAGTCACATTGTGTTAGTAGGCCTATCACACAATATCCCTTTCTTTTAAGAAATGCACATTTTGGATAAGAATTTATAAGTCTTTATTTTGCCGCTCATCTTTTATCACTAGCGATTTCATATTTCAAGAAAGGTATATAGAGAGCGGAGCGATCATCATTTTCATGACAGTGGATTGTTTACAGCCGTGGAGATGTCGGCAAAACCATAGCTGTACTTGACATAAACTGGCCTCTGGCTTGTAGCGTTTCATCTTTATACGTGGCGTTCGAATTTCATATTCTTTTCTCTATACTTGTGAGGATTAGAACAGAGATGGAGATCTTTTGGGGCGGGGAAGTGAGTCATTCTTCCGATTTAGAGAAATGGATTGAGGTTTTTTTATTTTTATGATGAATTGTACGTAAAAGAATATAATAAGTAAAGTTCTTGTTCACTTTTTTGCTTTTGATTTCAACATTTCAGTACCTGCAAAGGAACTAAAAACTCACAATACAATTGATTCTGTCTTTGCCACACAATTATGATGTTTTCATCAAAGTCATAGTCCGTGGGCCTTGGTACACCAAACTTTAGCTATAAAATACTCTGGATTTTTTTTCCAAAGTTTTTTCATGTGTAATTTCCAATTGCCTAATTTTGTTTGCCAGAGTTTTATTATGGCAAACGTTTTATGCAACGGGTCCCTGCTAGAGAAAAAAATGCTGAAGAATGGTGGCAAAAGAGATGAAAAAAAGCAAATAAGTTTCAAAATATTGGTTTAGACAGCGATAGCAGGAGCTACGCATTTATATTGATATCGTTAATTCGTTATAAATTATTTTGCGATACTTATTATATGCAAACACTGTTATTTAAACTTGTTTTGTGATGTGTATGAGATGGTTATATACTTAATAAAATCGTTTTTTTTTTTAGTATATATTTTTTTTCAAATTATTTGAAATTCACATTTGCTGGGCCTACTTCTATCCCCTTCATAATTTCAATTATATTTTGTTAAAGTTATTTTGATATCAATCTTTCCATATTTCTTGGAAATTCCTTGGGATCTGTCGAGAGGGAGTAGTTAGGTGTCGCTATTTTGGAGAGAGAAATATAATTTGGGGTGAATGCTTTCTTTCTTTCTCCCGTCGACCCTGGCAGACGGAGGTCACTGGGGTCATCGTCGGAGGAAGTCTGAGGCGCTAATTCGATAGAACACGAAGTGGGTCAGACATCCCAGCTATGCCGACCTCGTCGTATTTATTTCTAGCTGTGTGAGAGAAAAACAGAGCTGATTGGAAAACATAAACAAAAGTCATGTCACACCCGAGAAAATGTGACGTCTTTGTTTTGCTGTTCCTTCACGCGTCCATCGTCAGCGATCGACTGGGCTCAGCAATGGGCTCGACCATGGACTGGCTGGGTGTGAAAAAAGGCCGATATGTGTCTCGCCCCAAACAGGCTTTTTCTGCAAATACATCCCCACCGAATGCTGCCCAATTTTCAGATGATATTTTCTTTGCAATGCTGGATGTGAAGGTACGGATTAGCTTAATTATGTTAGAGCCAAGACCCCCAGAACTACTCCATAGTATTCTAAATCATAATCCTGACTTCATTCTCAGACCCACAAAGTCATGGCAGTCTTCCACACACCCGTCATATTTTTTTTTCTGTTACAGAGTGGGGATGGTTGCTAAGTATTTGCTTTGTTGTAATATTTCTCCAAGATTAACAATAAAATGCATTTCCTGAAATTATTTCACAAATAAATGATGTTTATGATCCATAATTACAACTATTGTATCTAGTTGCCATTATGGTAATCTACTACCTGTATCATGGAATCCTTGATTTTGATTGGTTGTTGAGCAATGTTTCCATGGTATTTGCCTGAATGGTAAAGTTACATCTGTTGTAACTCTTTGTGAAATGGCCCCAGATGCTTGACTGAAAGTAAAGTATAAATAATTGTTGCAATATCACTAGATTTTAGTCCAGGGTAACTGATGACTGTTGAACTCGAGAGATCCAACCCCCTTTTAAAGTAGGAAAGTCAATGAACGGCATTCTCCTGATTTCGAGATATCAACAGGAGTCAAAATGCGATGACAAGCTTGCCAGCAGTAAGTGAAGAAAACACAAAGACAATTAAAGACAGGCATACAGGGCCACACATAAAAGGATTTTGGTGTCACTCTGTAATTCCTTCCTCCTCGATTATCCAAGTTTGTCGTCTGACAGGATTTAAAGCGAGTTTGATGGAGTTAAGAAGCCCATCATCTCTCAGCATCCAATCGAGAGATTTGTCAGATGGCAGTAGATTTGATGTGGATATGGGGGTAGGATGAGGTCGGATCAAGACACCCTCTTGTCACTGTCGCCAATTCCATTAAAACAGCTACTGATGTTTCCAGCCGCAGAATGTTTTTTTTTGTAGACACTCTTCTTTATTTTGCTGTAATATCTTCTTAAACATAAAATATTAGCATCTTTGTGAGTGAAACTTTGGAATTCAACACCTCAAATTGCTGTTTATATAGAAATGCACATTATCAGTGGATGAATTGTTTTTCAAAAGTACTTTGTTAATTGATAGTCATATTATTAAGTGTTGAATATATGCATTACACTTCTGAGTATTATTTAAATGAATAATGATTATTTTTACTTACCCATGGTAGTCGTCTTAGCCTAACAGATTTTTCAATATTGCCCTTCATCTTCTCCATTATAATACATGGAATGCCTAGCAAGAAGTCTGAATAGTCCCATTTCATAGAGATTGTTGGCTGGGTATTGAACCCTTTTGTTCATCTGGCAGGCATTCTACCACTGAGTCCCATATACTTGTCATTTTAATTGATTTGTATTAGCTTTAATTATGTCATTGCGATTTCTTCTTGACAACAACATGTTTGTGAAAGTCTTGTGTTCAATTTGGTTTCTGAAAATTATGCATCTGCCATTACATGCCAGTTGAAAGGTAGCAATTGTGGGCATTAAAAGTGCATTCCCATGTGAGTCTTGGTTTATGATTGGCATAACTGTAGTATCTTGGAGGCAAAAATCTTAAAACAAAAGTGCTAATACCTGTTAGGTGCACTTTTGAAGGTGTAGCAATCTGCGGTTGGCTTTTCAATGTCTCTTGAATACATGTCAAACTCAAAGCTGTCACTTTGGTCTATGAGTGTGAGTCAAAGGGGGGGGGGGATCCCTTGGTACTTTAAAGTGGGGGAAGGGGATGAGGGGGTGTGGATATGTGAGTGGATATGTCTTTGATTTTTATTTTGACAAGCTTATGAACCTACATATTATTTGATGGTGGGTATGTATAACTTCATTAAATAATCTTCAGATCTCTTACTCTGAAATATACATTTAATTTATAATTTTATCATTGGCAAAAGTTTTTTCATGAAATGACATACAATATCACAATTAAACTTATTTTGATGGAAACAACACTTTGGCAAAAGGAAGTAAGTGACATATATTTATGTTTACATTTTTTCGATTTGAATTCTTCTTCCTGATGCTTCTTTAAGATATAGCTGGTTACTCATCATGTAAAATGACAGACACATTTTGCTCTCATGTAAGAAGTCACACTTGTATACTTGCTTATTTTTGATAGAGTATTATTTTCATGATAATATGTTTCAATAAATGCTTAAATAGAACTACAAGTATAACTGCTCTGAAATATAACATGATTATGCCATAATTCTTTTTATCAAATGTCAAAATTCCATGGAACCTTGTGAGGAAGTGTTATGATACTACCTGATGAAATACAAGTAAATTGACTTCCCTAGTGAAATATGATGCTTCTTCCTCAAATAATAATTTGTGATTTATGAGGTCAGGAAAAGGTTGATGACATTTCGAAACAAATATATCTAAAACAATATATATTTCAAAACAATATTTTTATTTTACTGTTCTTCCTCCATTCTCAGATTTTGTTTGGAACTTCATTTCATTTTTTTTATTCATTTATTTCTGCAGAAACCAGGATATGGAGAAGGAATCTGAATCAGAAGAACACATTTATGCCAGGTTTGTTATCAATCAAGGTTTGTTAGGGGTATCTTTGGGTCACAAGAAACTTGTATAGTCATTTTGGAGTCAATTTGGGGGTTGAAAAATTATCCATAAAACTTAAGCATCAGTCTTGTGATTAATTGCTTATATGTTCTTGATTGCTAGTCTAGCTCTTGCAAGAAGCAGTAGAGATGAATTTGCTCTTACCAAGAACATTTCTAAAAGGGGGGGGGGGGGTGTACTGACTGTATGAAAAATCACAATGAGATGGCTATTTTTCAAATGTCAAAATATAACATCTATCAATGATTACAATATAAGTTAATTTGTTAGTCGGATATTTAGAAATCATTCTATTCAGTAGCAGTGATTTCATGTAACGGTTTGGGTGGATGGGGGGGGGGTGGATGGAACCATGTGAATTCATTCTGCATGCATCAAAATCAATCAAGTGTACATTACGGTGCATAACTTCTCGTGTATTTCATGGCAGTGATCGACAGGTACACATCGTTGATAAATGACTTTCTCGAGAAGCAGAAAAGGTAGATTTGCCCCTTAAGCATTAAAGAAATCTGATACTATGCATTGCAGTTATTTATTGAACCAGTGGTGTTACACAAAATCTATAAAAAATGCTTTGAAATATTAACAGATAAAAACCTTTTGAAATCAAGGGGGAGTGGAGGTTGCCCCCTCCTCCAAGTTTGCAGTCTATGATTCTCTATAATATACTATATTGTATGTACAAGAAGAGCACTGTTGGTCTTGTAAGAAATCAAAAGCAATTATAAACAACGAATATTTTGTACCATTTGAAGTCTGATTGCTTTATTGATATTTTTTTGTACTACATCATTTATGTGATTCATTTTGAAGGGTTCAATCACCTGGCATGTTTATTGTTTTTTTTTCCTCATTGCCTGCTAGAATCCATCCATTTAGGTATGAAAAGTTGTATGTAACTTGACCAATCCCCAAAGACAACCCATCTGTTATAAGACCTTTAATCATACTACATAAAAAAATACTTTCACACCCTCTTTCTCACAAAGTACAAGAACTTGTTGAAATCTTTAAATATGGTTATACAATAACGTCTGCAATAAGACTCTAATGTTTCTATGAAAAGGATGTGCATTCTCTGCACCTTACATCAAAAGTTTCTGTACTTTATCGTACACATCAAATATACCATGTATACCTGCAACCTTTGAGAAATCCCTGCACATCATGATTTTTTTTAAAGTCCCTTGATTTCCCTTCTAATTTGGGGGTATCTTATTTTGGCAATGTAAAGAGTAGTTTGCTTGTATACTGTTAAAACACCTGGTATTTTCTGATTGGGGTAGCATTCCCAATGAAAAGTTATAAGGTAATTTTTTTTACGGGATTGGTGTGAAAGCACCTAAAGCCAGTAAGGATGTTGAAATAGGTATTATAACCCATCGTCTGGTATAAGATCCTCCTGGATCCCTTACATGAGCGGGTAATGTTGCATTGAATTTTACCCGCTTGTTTTTCTACTCTCATTAAGTTGAGCTTACCCTATAATCTCCACTATCCCAAGGCCTGGGCGATCCAATGTTGGGCCTAGAGGGATGGGGTAGTTGGGAACCGATCACTTTTCGCCTCCCAGCTCCCCGTGAATTAGAAACGAGGCAAAAACAAGGACACGGGACAAAGGAGATGGATCACTTGATATGTGTATTGGGTTTTTTTATGCGGTGGAGACTTCCCTCTTCCCAGATGTATAATGTTCAGCGTATTGAATAACACCTCCTTGATTACACACATACAAAATGTCCAAATCAAATTAAGAAGCGGTGAGAAGTTTCTCCCCTCCACATCCAAAGACAAAGTTACTCAAACTGGTGCCTGAACATACAAAACACAGATGCAGATTTGAAATATTACCTGGGAGTCACTTCAGGGGTTGGTCCTTTGGAAAGCACTGTTTAAACACAACAATACTCAATTCTCAGGTACTCCCATGTAAATGTAAATCGTAGGGGGAACACAATTACTTACCATTCTATGGAGGGGACGAGACAAAACCATCGTAAAGAATACTGTAATTGTTGCCATTTTATTATTTTTGTAAATAGTTGTGTTAAAAACGCGTATGTGTTTCCTCTAACCCTTCTCCAGAGCTATTAAAAAATATATTTATTGATGAATTCATATAGGCCCTCGTCTACTAAAGTGGGTGTTGTTTCGAGGGGTCCATTACTATTCAAAAGCTTAATTACCCTTGCATTTTATTTGTTTTATTTATCATTTTGATGTTATCCTATAAATTCTCCAGTCGAGGTTAAAAGATATATAGAAGAGCAGTCCTAAATCCTTCTCTGTTATTCCTTCCTTCATGGGAATTTTCAAAGTGTTATTGCTACACCTGACTTTGACTCCGAAGTGGATGATTTCATACTTTTGAAATTACTTGCTTTCTATAGTATTTGGGGTCCGGCATTCTATATGTATTTTAAAAAAATCTTTGAAATATGTATATGGGGATTGTTAGTTAATCTTCAAAATATATGATTATTACCTTTGAAAATAGGAACCTTAGGAAATAGCATAGACACATTCTAATGAATTGGGCTGAAAAATAAATGAAAGATATTGTGGCTTAGGTCTAATGTAGCTATTCAGTTTTATACATTTTTTTTATATTACTCAAGACTTAGATTATTTGGCATGGTGATGTTGTTAATATTATGTAAAAAAAATGCTGAAATGTCAAGATCAGCATCCATGTGTGCATGCAGGATTAATAATGCTCTCAACTTCATTGTTCAATCTCCATCTTTAAGCACTCTGAAACAGTAGCACATGTAATACCAGTTCAATGTATTTCACAATGAAAAACGATACCCCATTATATTCAAAGCATTAATTATGGGATAGTATTACATGGTTTATTTTGTTGGTAAGATGATACGACAAGCTATAGTAGCAGACAAGGCTTGCCAGCAATTCTTGATTTTCTCATGTTCTTTGTATTCATTGTTGTTTTTCTTTCTTTCAATTTTCATCACTGATTGTAATACTGTATCATATCTGTTTCCTCAAATAATAATCATATTCACACCTGCCCCATCATGACAATACCAATAAAATTAAGTAGGATGAGAACTTGATGTGTTATCACCTGAGCCCTTCTAGTTCTCAGAAGTTGAGACACAAGGTGTCATCAGGAAAATACAGTAAAAAAAGTAATATAATTAGACAAAAACATTAACACCTTATTAACTGGATTTAAAACTGTAGGCCGTATACATTATAAAAGAGAGGTCTTATGAAACTTATGGATTGAACATGTGCATTTTTTAAAACTGTGTAAATGTAAATCATTCAGGGTTGACATTAGGCCTATTTGATATTGTAACTTACCAGCAAAATAAATATTGTTTGATAAAACAGGCTTCAGTGATAATTCTATCTCTTCTCTTTGGTTTCTATGCCTCATCAAGAGTTGTAACTTCCTAGCACAGTTTTTATTGTGTAAGAGTTCACAGTGTTTGCTGGTACTTTTGAAAATGAAAGTTGTTCTACCACAACTGCGCTGTGTATATTGATTGTCACATGATATCAAATTATATTGGTTTATTTGGGGATTGTTTCCACTTTCTTATGCTAGAATCACAAACACGACATGGAATGAGATTAAATCCAGAGTTTGGATGGTGTCATTCAGGACCGGATTTATTTCAAATCTTATGTAATTCTTATTTTAACCAATTTGTTTATTAATGCAAAGTTAACTATCACTTTTATTCAAGCCACCCAGTTTGACCCAGGGGTTATAGGTCAATTTGGATTGTCCTCCATGGATATCTGAACCAGGAGAATGCCAACTGGTCATAATTGATATCCATGTTGCATCCAATTTTCTGCAGGATCTCCTCTCAAAATGCACCTTTTCAGTTTTAACACTTTAGTCATGCGTTGAATTTCATGGCATCTGAGTGCATCGTTTGGAGTGAACCTTTCTACTATATTTTTCTTCTGAAATATCTAATAATAGCTTGAAAACTCCAATGATTGTCTTCAGTTTCCTACAACAGGAATTTCCCTCTATGTAACATGAAACTTTTTTTGCAATCAAAGTTTTGGACACTGCATGCTTTCCTATTTCTCCTCTTATCTTTTGGCATTATTTCTGTTACCAATGTGATTTATTAATGGCACATGACTTCAAATATACTGGACAAAAGAATGCTTTGTCATGAAGCAAAGATAAAATAATTGATTGGTGCTGAAAGCATGGATTTATTGGCAAGCCTGATTGAGACAAGGACTGAATAAAAATTCTTTACCACATTTTCTCAATTTTCAGAAATATATTAAGATCATGGCAAATGTCCATCCTGGGGGGAGCATCTGAACATTGTCAGTCATTGACAAGTCAGAATGATGCATCAGTTTGTGAGGGAAACGTCTAATTTGATGGAGACATAGACAGTAGTTTGACATGATTGAGATACTTTTGGGCTCGCTGTTTCCTGTGCCATTCTGCAACAAAATACAATGGAATTTGTGATTCTCTGGATTCTATTCCCTTTTGGCCATTCCTATCTATGAGTCATTCTCTTTCTACCTCTCTCTATCTCTCCTCTTCTCTAACTCTTACTTTGCCTATCAGTTTTGTCTTAAAACATTTGCCTGAATTTTTTGTTATAATGAATAAATCCCTTTAATCTAGAAATTATTGTTTACTTTGATAAGGATAGGACAGCAGATATGTTCACAGGTATCAAATTCAAAATCCCCATAGGTTTATATAGTTTTCATGCCATTTGCAGAACTGGCTTCATTCCTGTGGTAGGACGCAATGAAAAGTAGGTAAACCCCCATGGAGGCCGTTCTCATTACGCTTTCTAAAACTAGTTTACTGGAAACCGATTCAGGAAACCAATTTGGAAGATCGCTTTGCTAACGTTCCCACTTGATCACACGAAAGTAAGCACTCTTGTAGCTATGGAAACGCTCTCAGCGGGATGACACGTTTCGCGCGCGAAATTCGAAACCGTAGCATAGGCATTCTACACCTGTCGTGTGGAATAGGGCGCTCAAAATGTGCGAAGATCGCTTCCCGAAGAATGGTTGTGTCCTCACGCTAAAGTCAGTTTAACGAGGCAAAGCGATCTTGAAAACTACATCATGAGGTGGTTTTCCAAACTGGTTTGGAAGATCGCTTCCAAGACGGCTTTGACCGTTCTCACTACGCGTTTAACTAGTTTCCAGTAAACTAGTTTTAGGAACATAGTGAGAACAGCCTCATGTAGCCATTTTCCCTTTTCTGACTTCCATATTTTTATTTCAGTTTTGATCAATGCAGGCTAATCTGAAACATGTTTCTCTCTATCTCTGTGAATCAAATATAACACTGAAAAAAATGAAGTATTACATCATGTATGGTGACAACTAACAAACCTGTGACTGAATTGAAGGTATTTATTCAAACTTTAAGGTAATTGCTCATCACTGGTAACCATGTGTGCTGGATTCTATTTTATTTATTTAATTTTTTTTGGGGGGATAGGGAAACAGAATTCTTTAATGAACCCCCCTGTGATGATTTTCTTGGATATTATCTGCACAGATTCCTTTGCTATGATATCAGAATGACAAAGCAAAATAGTTGGGTTGTGTGTCTTAATGAATGGGTGATCTAATTTCTCACATATTCTTTACAGCAGTTAATTTTATATAGTAATGAGTAATCCAATGGAGGAAAAATAATGCCCCTCAGCCCTTCCTGAGCCCTTGTCTTTGTGTTGAAAGATTCTCTCTTGTTTTTTTTACCGTATGACCATTTATTGATATTTCACCTTTTATTTATATTAACATCATCAGTAGTTTATTGTCCCTTTTGTATTTTCACTCCAGCTTTCTATCCCACCCATGATACAAGGAGGCAAGTTTATCATGTTTATAGACAATGCAATAATTTATTCATATGTTCACAAAGTTTTCTGCAGGTTTTAGGTGAAATGATGTGGCAATGTAGTTCAATTCATTATTTTTGTAAATTTTATAATCATGAAGCATAAATGCATCCTGTCTTAGAACTTACTACATCGTTATGTGATAACAGTTTACTTCAATATCAAATACTTTCATAATAACTACTCACCATAACTTTCTGTTTAGGTTTAAAATCAAGACATGTATCATTTGTAATATTGCTAATCTGCCATGTATGCAGTTGTCTTTATATTGTGTTGTTTTTTTTAGCTTGACCTTGTCAATATCTTCTCACTTTCTTTGAGCATGCATAGGATAGTACTAATTAGTGGGACCTGTGATAATGCACTACTCTACAGGAAACATCGTTGACAGAAGTGAATTAGATTATCACAACTGACATTTCCCTTGAAAATGTGCTTACACCTTCTGAGGTGTTGCGTGGTAAATTACCTTTGATAATTACTCTCGAACCCCTTTCCTGTATTCAATCTAATTATTATTGATTTATTTTGTTTACCTTGATAGTTCATTTGCTAATGTGTTAACCAAATATATAAATACATGTATGTGTGCTATTTTTTAAAGAATATTCTCACTACCAATTACCACTTATGAACCCTCTGTCAGAGTTGCTGATGATATGCTGCACTAAAAATCGTCGCCCCTTGACAATTTGTGCAATATTCAACACCACAAATTGTCACCCTTGCACAAATTGTCGCCTCATTTAGGTGACAATTTGTGGAGGAGTGGACACCACAAATTGTCGCCCCCATTTCACTGGACACTTAACAAACAAAATAGGTAATGTAGAGTTGCAAATGCAATTAGACCATTTGGCTATTAGAAGAAATGGTCATTAGACCAAATTAGAATTAGACCAATTGCAAATTAGACCAAATTATAATTACCCCAATTTGGTTAAGCCCATGTGTAATTAGACAAACAGAGAATTAGTCCAACTGTTGTCAATACCATCTGGGTAAAAACTGAATTTTCTATGGGCTCTGCTGCTGTTCTCTATATTAGCCTCCCCAAAGGTAAATTGCCAGTTGGTCTCAACGCGATTTGACTAATGGCCGTTTAGTCTCATCCTATACATGGTCTAATTCCATTTCGTCGACACTCAGTTTACCTTTTGGTCTGCTCTAATTGTCATTTTGCCTTTTTACCATTCCGTCTAATTTCCATTTGGTCTACTTTCTATTTGGTCTAATTGGTCTAACACCACTTGGTCAATTCCTGAAAAAGACTTGGAATATTTAAGTGGGATTTAGACGAAAAGGCTATTAGCCCGTTAGGCTTTTCGATGATTCTGCAATTAGACCGAAAGCCGATTATATTCGACCAGATCCTATAAATTAGACCAAGTGAAATTTAGACCAAACTGTTGCTATAATAAATGGGTCTAGCTTGTATGGTATAAGACGATCAGAGAGCTTGACCAACTGCTACTGCTAGACCAAGTGGATAGAACCCCCCCCAAAAAAAAAAAAAACCCTGAAAAAATAATACACACACACCTTTACACAAACACATACCAACACAACACTCACCTCTAACACCATGCAACACAACCTTAACACATAACCAGGATGCACATACCCTACACACCAGACTGGTGGTTGAAGACAATTGGTGTAATGGACAAAAATTTTGGATTGGTCCCTGACTAAAATCTTCATAGACCCCTGTTACATCCGAAAGTTTCCTACCCGAGACCCGACCGAGTCCACTTGCAACCTTGACTGGATTATTGGTGGATTAGCTTCGCGAACGGACCGAGTCCGAAATGTGGTCTGTTTACATCACAGCGTTCATTCCCTCCCCAATCGGTACGGTTTCGAGTGGTATCCGATTGCTGACACCAATAAAGGGCGCTCTCAATCTAGGCTCTGAATAATTTGCGCGCGCTAATTGAAGTTGTTCACATTTCGTTATTCTGGAAGAATGCTGATGATCCCAGCAGTCGTGATACTTTTAAAATGCTTCCTTCTTTTTACTCAAATCAAATACTTTATAAATCACAATTCACATGTCGTATGCCACAAAACATGCGAAGAACGACGGGGCTGGGGAGGGGATAGCGCGCGCTATGACGTAATTTAACAGCTGGCGAACGGACCGAGATAGGTTCGAAAGCTTGTGTGCGTTTACATCTACGAATCGGTGGACCGGGGCCGGCCCGATACCTACCCGAGACTACCTCTGAATGTGGTCTCGGGTAGGTTCGCTAAAAGGTGGCCCGAGGTAGGTTTGGGATGTTTACATCTGATTTCTTTCCGACCCGAGGTAGGCCCCGGGCCGGCCCGAGGTAGGGAATCTCTCAGATGTAACAGGGGTCATATTTGACTCAAAATTTACAGAATGTAAGAGAGTAATAATCAATTAACATAATTAAGTAATACACACATTTTGTGTGCAGATTTGCCTATACTATTAACAGCGATATATTATTCCTAAAATTCTATGTATAGTTGCTAAGATATAATAGGTTGAAATACGAGATGCATGAGGTCATATTCTAATGTCCTACATGCTATATTTGGCTTGTTAATGAGACAAACTGATATTCAATCTTGATTGAGGAAATCGGTAGCCAAGTAGACTTCGAATGACCCTGTCGTCCCCACACATTTCCCTCCAATCAAAATATGATACACTTGTTTTTCAAAGAGCTCTTTAATACCTATCATGTTCACAGACTCAACTAATCCCAGCCATCTGAGATTCTCCTTTTCATTATGATATCTGAGGCGATGGTCTATCCTCTTTGATATTGGATACTTCTCTAAAACAACTTGAGAACTCACATTCAGTAGCCATTTACAGTTTCTGTGCAAGCCTCTGAAAATGAAAAAAAGAAATGAAAATCCATGTTTTATTTTTCCAAATAGACATAAGAGATGAAATTTGTTTTGCCCGATTAATCATGGGCCCGGCAGCCGCTGTGCAGCGCCACATCGACGAGGCTCTATCCCTTTAATCAGAATGTCAAACAGGGTAGCATCAACTTCCACCATTTAACGTCTTTTGGTCTGATTCGGCTGGTGTTCGAACTGCCGTCCTCCCGGTGGTTGTGAGACGGACGCTCTTCCAACTGAGCCAACACACTGATCTGGACCCTGTTGCATAAAAGTCACCATTACGGTTTAACAATAACTTCCATGGAACGCTTGATTTTGATTGGCTGTTAGGGTCCAGTTACCATGGTAGTTACTATAGATGGCAAACGCGATCTAATTTGTCTTAGCAATATTTACCAATATATTTTGTTTTCCATTTATAAAAATGAAAACAGCTTCATCTAGTTCGCAGCATTGCATTTAGATAAAATTATTTGTGAAAAATAAGAAATATCAAGCTTTTTTGTGAAAGAAAAAAAGGCAAATTTCTCAGAACAAGCTCGAGTCTGTTCATTTATATCCATGAAAACAGCTTCATTTAGTTGTTTGCAGCATTATATTTAGATGAAATTATTTGTGAAAAGAAATATGGAGCTTTTTTGTTATAAATAGTATTTCCATCCATCAATCAATCAGAAGCCATAATTTCAGCATGTCTTAACAATTAAGGGTTCCCAGCCCATCAGGGAAATCAGGGAAAATTATTTTACTTTTGCCAGTCATGGAAAAATCAGGGAATTTCATTTTAAAAATACCTCAAATTGGGAAGTGCTTCAAATGAGGGAAAAATAAGGGAATTTTGATCAGCCCGAAAGTCGAAGGCATGGTAGTCAGTCAGACCAAGGAGTTTCTCCTTGGTCAGACTTAATTTTGTTGCATGTCAAAACAACATCCATTGAATGACTGGTTATGGTGGTACTAGTTACTTTAACATTATTGTTTTTATACTGAAAATTCATGTAATTCACTGCAACAACTTAGAAAACATGTGACACGGTTTAAATAATTATCAGGATATTTTTAAACTTCAGGGAAAAATCAAGGAATTTTGCTTTCCTAAAAAGCTGGGAACCTTGCAATTAATTTTTCCAAACTATTGTACAAAACGACACCCAGGTATGTCCAAATCAAAGCTAAAAGAAGAATCTCATATTATTTATTTGTTATTCCTTGTTGCCCAATCACAACATTGTCTTGTTAAAAAGAGGATATAAACCCTGGAATGCTTTCAAGTGGCTCTCTCTTTGCGTGTTTTACATGGGAAATCCTGTGTTGCTTTCGCTTCTCCATTTCTGTTTTCTTATTACTACATATCTTCTATAAACTTTATACTTTGAGTAGATATATTAGTTTTGCTTTCCAGGTGCACAGTCAGGATATCATGGTCAACCATTACAGATTTATTGGCAGCTGCTCCTTTTCTCTCTCTCTCCTTACCTCTAACTTTCAAGCTGCTGTTAATGTGAACCACTTGCTAATTGACACCTTCAGAGAAGTGCTAATAGCACCCTGTTATGTTACTGTTTCAGCCTCCTATTTCTCTCTTTCCTCTTTAAGGAGAATGAAACCATTGGAACAAGATAGCTTGTGTGAAAACAGAAAAATCAAAGAAACACATCAACGAAAGTTTGAGAAAAATCAGACAAATAATGAGAAAGTTATGAGCATTTGAATTTTGCGATCACTAATGCTATGGAGATAGCAAATTGGCAATGCGACAAAGATGTGTGATGTCACTTGTGAACAACTTTCCCCATTACTTTAGTATATATTTTACTTGAATTGCCTCTTTTATCACATCTATCCATAGATCATGTGTTCTTTCTACATGAGGGCATATAATACATATTTTTAAGAATACATCTTGGATAAAGAGTTAGTATAATCATAAGAAAAAGTAAAAATAGACATTTTGAGGGTATTTTATAGTCCACCAAAGGGAAAGTTGTTCATCAGTGACATCACACATCCTTGTCGCATTACCAATAGGAGGATCTCCATAGCATTAGTGATTGCAATATTCAAATGCTCATAACTTTCTCATTATTTGTCCGATTTTTCTAAAACTTTCTTTATTCTTATTCTTTGATTTTTCTGTTTCTACACAAGCCTCTTTGTTCCAAAGTTTTCATTCCCCTTTAAGAGATTCCTCCTCATTACATTCAGTTGTTTAACCTAAATGATTAGTTGACTGAAAAGTTAATGTTTCTTTACATTCTTTTCACAGTTACGAAAAGCATGACTCATTTTTTAAGTAAGAGCTGAAAAATAAGCCCCTGATTTATCCACTTCTGAGTTTCCATGAGGAAACTCTGCCCTTATTCACAAATGTATAGTGCTAATTTCACGTTATTTCTATTAAAAAAATTATTGTCAAAAAGTATCTTTTAACAACAACAAAACAAAAAGAGATAATTTCGGGCTAACTAGATTAGTTCATTAAACTTAAATTTCATGGACATACATGAAAAGTGAAAGCACCAAGGTGTATTTTTTCAAAAGCCTCTAAATATTTTTCCAGCTATCAAATGTTATATTGTTTGGAGAGTCAAAATCAATTTGAGAAAGCTGTAGACCAGGGGTTCTCAAACTACGGCCCGGATCCGGCCCGTGGAGCTTCTCAGTCTGGCCCGCGAGACTCTGCTGTTTTTTTTTCTAAATAATTTTTAAGTCACAGTATGAAACGCAGCTCAATATGATTACATTGTGTCTCCATGTTAAACCTAACCGTAATAAGAGTAATGACAGTCAAATAAATTTGACTTTCAAACAAAGTTTAGTGGAGTCTTTTCTGTCTGTTTGATCTACTTTCTTATTAGATGACCAGCGCTGTTCTCACCATGTTTGGATCTACATGCAGGTGCGAAAGAGCGTTTTCCACAATGAACGTTTTAAAGAATTAAAGGCCTGGTCACACCGCCCAAGCGTTGTTGGTGGGGTCATGGAGCGGAGAGAAAAAAAAAAAAATCATTACTGCTCGCTACCGTTCACCAGTTTTTATTTTTTATTTTTTTTTTTCTGATTTAAAAAAAAAAAATTTTTCCCCAATTTTGTGAGCGAAATTCGACATTCTCTCCCTCCCGCTCCACGACTGCTCCAACAACGCTCTGGCGGTGTGACCAGGCCTTAACTCCCTTACAGCTTTTGTACCAAGGTTCAAGCAACTTGTTGCTGACATACAGTGTCACTTTTCCCATATTGAAAGTGACTAGTACCCTTTTTTACACAGGCTAAAATTTCCTTAACCCCGTACTATAGGTGGGGCTAAATGGCAATTTAGCCCCACCTATAGTACGGGGTTAAGCTTAGCCCACTTTCTTTTTACACAGCATTTTTGCAAAGTGGGCTAACCCCACCTATAGTACGGGATTATTTGGCTCTGCAAAAAAGCAGGGTTATCCCACCAATTGCGGTGCTAAGAGCGATAGTACGGGGTTAAGATCGCTAGTGTAAAACGAAAGTGGGCTAAGCTTAACCCCGTACTATAGGTGGGGCTAAATGGCAATTTGGCCCCACCTATAGTACGGGGTTAAGGAAATTGTAGCGTGTGTAAAAAGTGTACGAGTGAAGTACTTGTACTACGAATGATCGACAAAAACCACTAGTCCGGGGTTAGCGAGTTTCGTGTGTGAAAAGCAAGCATTCCTTATCCGGGGTTAGCAATAACAATTTGGCATGTGTGAAAAGGAAAAAAATAGTACTGGGTTAGCGATAGTCCGGGGTTAAGAAAATCCTGTGTAAAAAGGGTATTAGAGAATGACACCCTTATTAGAGTCTACAGCAGACAGGCTCTATTAATCAATGAACTTAGACTACAAAAAATTTAAGACATTATCTGTCTCCCCAATTGTGTATAGGTACAATGTAGATTCCTTTTAACAAAGTACTACAATTTTGTTATCATTAATATTGACTCACTGTATTTTTGAAATCTTTTCTAATTTTGTCTGCGTTCCATATCACTGTTATAAATTTGTTGGATTAAATGCTCCCAAAATAAGGGCAAGATTGTGCAAGAGCATCTAGGACCCCGACCGCAAGGTTCTTTGCACTTCTCTCACATTTTTTTTTTCTAGGTATCCACTTCAACCTGGCCCTTTCAGGTTTACTTGGAGTCTAATCTGGCCCTTCAAAGAAAAAGTTTGAGAACCCCTGCTGTAGACTAATCAAGCCACATTACATTGATTTTAGTCTAATTTGAAATTGATATAATTTACTACTGATTCATCTATTAACCATTTTCTATTCTGATGTAAGTTATCATATTGATTATCTAGATTGAATTCAGCTTATTTATGAATTGGTTATAGTTGTCAGTGAATCACCTCCAGGCTCACTTTCTTATTACTTCCTTGTGAGTACTATTCCTTCATACCTCCCATCCTTTAACACTCCCCTGGCTCTCATCACCACAGTACTAGTCTGTACGGTGTGTATCCATTGGGGTATGTCCTGAGTGCAATGATGACTCAGTGGTGTATATTGATCCCAGCATGCAATGGGCTTGCCCTTTGACTGACCTCTACCTCCCAAACTTCCAACCAATCAGTGCACTGTGCTAGCTGTGTAGACCTCTAGTCTGCATGCAGACCCTTACATTTGGAAGTTTTGTTTACTTAGTTTGTTGTGTCGATGGCAATTATTTTAGAGCTTCATGTGTGTTTTGCACTCATTTGATATGTGGTTGTACCTCGCCCTGCCGTTAAAGCTTTTCTCAGGGGGAAGCATTTTTCTGACATAGTCTTTGGGCCTTTGTGGTTTGTGGTGATTATGCATTGTACTGTCGAAGTGACTAATACACAATGACTTGTTCATTTAATTTCAGCAACAAAAGTCATAAGGATTAGCATACTCTCCCAACAGCATATCAAGCTAATTCCACAAGTGCATATGGTTATTTTAAGGGAATATGACCAGTGCTGTCCAATCTTGAAAGGCTAACCTGAGGTTAGAGGGAGGAGTATCAAGCAGAAGAACTGCATCATGTCAGTTGTTCCTTGTGCTCTTCATCCATTGGCTACTGTATTCTTTTCTTCCTGTAGGTATAGTACATGTATTACCTGGTTCCAGCAGGCAATAAATCAAACCAATAGATTCTATCAGAGTGTCACTGTGAGACGCTGACGTCCATTTCCTTCCAGTGCGTTTGCCTACCACTGTAACTCTTGTGACATGAACCGACAAGTCATAGCTTCCTCTCTGTGCTATGGACCATAAATGAAATTGGCCTGTCTGTTGACTGGCTGCTTGCCACTGGTCAGTCTTGAGTCACCTGACACTTTGCATTCGTGTCCCAGGATTGTGATGATGATGACACAGCTGCTTTTGCTGTGACCAAATTGCCATTTCCTGAAGTTCTTGAGACTGTCCAAAATGTTGCAGCCAGGTCACAACTCACAACACTGTTTCCTGACTTTTTAAAGGGTTCATCCAGAGGTAGATCTGTTGTTTAAATGTTATCCCACCTCACTTGATATGCAATTACTTTTCCTGTTATAGGTTCTTTAGGCAGTCTTATTTTTGAGAGCCAAAAATTTGTAAGGGGTACTATTATTATGGAAGAGGTGAAACCGCTCTTACTCCTGGAATACAATAGTGGTTGTGTGAGGTGTACCATAATCTACTTCACTTAATGTATAAGATCATGAGAGATATCAATTAAAAACATAGGAAGCGTTGGTGGCTCAATAGGTAACGCGTCTGCCCGTCAAACCAAAGATTGTGGGTTCGAGTCCACCCCGGGCAGATGACTGAAGCCAGTGCGTTGTGTGTAAGCGTCTCTCCCATGATTCATAGATGCAGGCTATGTAACAATAGAAAACACTCTGTCCATTGGATAGGACGTTAAATGGAGGCCCTGTGTAGAGGAGAGTCACCACCTTTGCTTAAGAACCCACTGCACTATTCGTATAAGAGTAGGGGAAACCATGTTGTAGTGGTCAACCTGCACTCCCCCAATCAGTTATATCGGGAAGAGAGACCTGCTGGTCATAGTGATTCAGTTTGCTTTTCGCCTCCCAGGCACAAGTGACGCTAAACAAATAATGATAATAATAATAGAAAAATAATGGTATATTAATCTTAACAATCAACCCTTATAACATAATGAGTGCTGTGATTGCTTAATGCTGTGAATATTTCTGCTTTTTTAGATTGACATATTTCGAGTGGATCAATTTTCTTATTACAGATCAAAGCATATTCCAATTTTGAATTATGACGTGCCCTGTCATATGGTGGTCCCTTTTTAATTGGTTCATTTCTAACCATTTGACAATATTGTATTTTCTTCCATAGGCAATTCACTCCCTTGTACAATTAATAGGTTATATCAGCTGAATAGTTCGATGACTTATAATATTTTGTCTCATATTAAGTTGATGCACAAGAAGGCAGCGAAATTGCAACCATACAGGATTTACATCCTCTGTGCAGTTCGAGGTAGTGCATCTTCAGGTTCAATTGACATTTCATTTCAGCATATCTCTATGTCAGAAACATATTTGTTATCTGACCTTGCGACTTTGTTGATTCATCTACTGTGAGGAAATGTTCACTTAAACAGGAATTGTTTTGACCCTGGCTTTTTAAAACCCTGGAGTAAATTGTTTAAACCTTTCCCTCATGAATTATCCCAGTAGAGAAAAATTACTACATGTACTTGTATTTCCCCCAGTCTGGAAGTATATCCTAAAGCTTGCAAATCAATGCATGGTAAAATAGCTTTTATCTGTGTTTAATGATGAAGAATCAATCTTCAAAGTCATTCTGTACTTTCTTGTGCCTGTGAATTATGTGCCTAGTGGGCCTTGCCCCTTAAACTGTAGGTGAACAGCCACACCCAGTCAGATTTCTGTAATTTTTAGTAGTATAATTTAATGTACCTTTAGCAGGTTGAGGCTAGGAAATGGTGGCCTGTGAATTAAATGCCTACTGGGCCTTACCCCTTAAACTGTAGGTGAACTGCCATGCCCAGTCAGATTTCTGTAATTTTTAGTTGTGTAATTTCATGTACCTTTAGTAGGTTGAGGCTAGGAGATGGTGGCCTGTGAATTATGTGCCTACTGGGCCTTGCCCCTTAAACTGTAGGTGAACGGCCACGCCCAGTCAGATTTCTGTAATTTTTAGTAGTATAAATTTATGTAGCTTTAGTAGGTTGAGGCTAGGAGATGGTGGCCTGTGAATTATGTGCCTACTGGGCCTTTTTCCTTTAAATTGTATGTGAACGGCCATGCCCAGTCAGATTTCTGTAATTTTTAGAAGTATAATTTTATGTATCTTTAGTAGGTTGAGGCTAGGAGATGGTGGCCTGTGAATTATGTGCCTACTGGGCCTTTTTCCTTTAAATTGTAGGTGAACGGCCACGCCCAGTCAGATTTCTGTAATTTTTAGTAGTATAATTTTATGTATCTTTAGTAGGTTGAGGCTAGGAGATGGTGGCCTGTGAATTATGTGCCTACTGGGCCTTGCCCCTTAAACTGTATGTGAACGGCCACGCCCAGTCAGATTTCTGTAATTTTTAGTAGTATAAATTTATGTAGCTTTAGTAGGTTGAGGCTAGGAGATGGTGGCCTGTGAATTATGTGCCTACTGGGCCTTTTTCCTTTAAATTGTAGGTGAACGGCCACGCCCAGTCAGATTTCTGTAATTTTTAGTAGTATAATTTTATGTATCTTTAGTAGGTTGAGGCTAGGAGATGGTGGCCTGTGAATTATGTGCCTACTGGGCCTTGCCCCTTAAACTGTAGGTGAACGGCCACGCCCAGTCAGATTTCTTTAATTTTTAGTTGTATAATTTCATGTACCTTTAGTAGGTTGAGGCTAGGAGATGGTGGCCTGTGAATTATGTGCCTACTGGGCCTTGCCCCTTAAACTGTAGGTGAACGGCCACGCCCAGTCAGATATATGTAATTTTTAGTAGTATAATTTCATGTAGCTTTAGTAGGTTGAGGCTAGGAGATGGTGGCCTGTGAATTATGTGCCTACTGGGCCTTGCCCCTTAAACTGTAGGTGAACGGCCACGCCCAGTCAGATTTCTTTAATTTTTAGTTGTATAATTTCATGTACCTTTAGTAGGTTGAGGCTAGGAGATGGTGGCCTGTGAATTATGTGCCTACTGGGCCTTGCCCCTTAAACTGTAGGTGAACGGCCACGCCCAGTCAGATTTCTTTAATTTTTAGTTGTATAATTTCATGTACCTTTAGTAGGTTGAGGCTAGGAGATGGTGGCCTGTGAATTATGTGCCTACTGGGCCTTTCCCCTTAAACTGTAGGTGAATGGCCACGCCCAGTCAGATTTCTGTAATTTTTAGTAGTATAATCTTATGTAGCTTTAGTAGGTTGAGGCTAGGAGATGGTGGCCTGTGAATTATGTGCCTACCTGGCCTTGCCCCTTAAACGGCCATGCCCAGTTATATTTTTTTATTTTTTTAGGACTTAGTAGGTTGAGGCTAGGAGATGGTGGCCTGTGAATTATGTGCCTACTGGGCCTTGCCCCTTAAATTGTAGGTGAATGGCCATGCCCAGTCAGATTTCTATAATTTTTAGTAGTATAATTTTATGTAGTTTTAGTAGGTTGAGGTTAGGAGAGGGTGGCCTGTGTATTGTTTAAGGGGCCTTGCCCCTTCAACGGCCATGCCCAGTAATATTTTTGTATTTTTTTAGGACTTAGTAGGTTTTGACTAGGAGATGGTGGCCTGTGAATAATGTGCCTACTGGGCCTTGCCCCTTAAAATTTAGATGAACGGCCATGCCTGCGAAGCAAAGTGAGACTATAGGCGCCGCTTTTCCGACGGCGGCGGCGGCGGCGGCGTCAACATCAAATCTTAACCTGAGGTTAAGTTTTTGAAATGACGTCATAACTTAGAAAGTATATGGACCTAGTTAATAAAACTTGGCCATAAGGTTAATCACGTATTACTGAACATCCTATTAGAGTTTCATGTCACATGACCAAGGTCAAAGGTCATTTAGGGTCAATGAACTTAGACCATGTTGGAGGATTCAACATCGAAATCTTAACCTGAGGTTAAGTTTTTGAAATGTCATCATAACTTAGAAAATTTATGGACCTAGTTCATGAAACTTGGACATAAGGTTAATCAAGTATCACTGAACATCCTGCATGAGTTTCACGTCACATGACCAAGGTCAAAGGTCATTTAGGGTCAATGAACTTTGGCCGAATTGGGGATATCTGTTGAATTCCCATTATAACTTTGAAAGTTTATAGATCTGATTCATGAAACTTGGACATAATAGTAATCAAGCATCACTGAACATTTTGTGCAAGTTTCAGGTCTCATGATTAAGGTCAAAGGTCATTTAGGGTCAATGAACTTTGGCCGAATCGGGGGTATCTGTTGAATTACCATCATAACTTTGAAAGTTTATTGGTCTAGTTAATTAAACTAGGACATTAGAGTAATCAAGTATCACTGAACATCCTGTGCGCGTTTCAGGTCACATGACCAAGGTCAAAGGTCAATGAACTTTGGCCGAATTGGGTGTATCTGTTGAATTACCATCATAACTTTGAAAGTTTATGGATCTGATTCATGAAACTTGTACATAAGAGTAATCAAGTATCACTGAACATCCTGTTCAAGTTTCAGGTCACATGATTAAGGTCAAAGGTCATATAAGGTCAATGAACTTTGGCCATGTTGGGTTTTTTGGTTGAATAACCATCATATCTCTGTAAGTTTATTGGTCTAGTTCATAAAAAGTGGACATAAGAGTAACCATGTATCACTGAACATCTTGTGCGAGTTAGAGTAGTATTCAAAGTCAGCACTGCTGCTATATAGAACCGCGTGATGCAGGTGAGACGGCCAGAGGCATTCCACTTGTAAGTAGTATAATTTTATGTAGCTTTAGTAGGTTGAGGTTAGGAGAGGGTGACCTGTTAATTGTTTAAGGGGCCTTGCCCCTTCAACGGCCATGCCCAGTAATATTTTTGTATTTTTTTAGGACTTAGTAGGTTTTGACTAGGAGATGGTGGCCTATGAATAATGTGCCTACAGGGCCTTGCCCCTTAAACAGCCATGCCCAGTTATGTTTTTTATACAGTGGTTTTCATTGATTTTAGTAGATTATTGCTGGGAGATGTTGGGCTATGAATTATGTACCTACTGTGCCTTTCCCCCTTAACTGTAGATGAACGGTCATGCCCTGTCAGTGTTTTTTATTATACAGTAGTTTACATCGCTTTCTAGATTCTGGCTAGAAGATGGCCTGTGAACCATGTGCCTACCGGGCCTTCGCTCTTAAATTGTAGGTGAACGGCCACGCCCAGTCTGATTTCTGTAATTTTTAGTAGTATAATTTTATGTAGCTTTAGTAGGTTGAGGCTAGGAGATGGTGGCCTGTGAATTATGTGCCTACTGGGCCTTGCCCCTTAAACTGTAGGTGAACGGCCATGCCCAGTCAGATTTTGTATTTTTCATGCAGTAGTTTACATAGATTCATAGATTCTGGTTAGGAGATGGCGTTCTATGAATTATGTGCCTAGTGGGCCATGCCGAGTTATAGTTATAGATTTTTTTATACAGCTTTAGTATAATCTGGCTAGAAGATGGCCTGTGAACCATGTGCCTACCGGGCCTTCGCTCTTAGATTGTAGGTGACTGCCATGCCCAGTCAGATTTCTGTAATTTTTAGTTGTGTAATTTCATGTACCTTTAGTAGGTTGAGGCTAGGAGATGGTGGCCTGTGAATTATGTGCCTACTGGGCCTTGCCCCTTAAACTGTAGGTGAACGGCCACGCCCAGTCAGATTTCTGTAATTTTTAGTAGTATAAATTTATGTAGCTTTAGTAGGTTGAGGCTAGGAGATGGTGGCCTGTGAATTATGTGCCTACTGGGCCTTTAAATTGTAGGTGAACGGCCATGCCCAGTCAGATTTCTGTAATTTTTAGTAGTGTAATTTTATAATCTTTAGTAGGTTGAGGCTAGGAGATGGTGGCCTGTGAATTATGTGCCTACTGGGCCTTTTTCCTTTAAATTGTAGGTGAACGGCCACGCCCAGTCAGATTTCTGTAATTTTTAGTAGTATAATTTTATGTATCTTTAGTAGGTTGAGGCTAGGAGATGGTGGCCTGTGAATTATGTGCCTACTGGGCCTTGCCCCTTAAACTGTAGGTGAACGGCCACGCCCAGTCAGATTTCTTTAATTTTTAGTTGTATAATTTCATGTACCTTTAGTAGGTTGAGGCTAGGAGATGGTGGCCTGTGAATTATGTGCCTACTGGGCCTTGCCCCTTAAACTGTAGGTGAACGGCCACGCCATGTCAGATTTCTTTAATTTTTAGTAGTATAATTTTATGTACCTTTAGTAGGTTGAGGCTAGGAGATGGTGGCCTGTGAATTATGTGCCTACTGGGCCTTGCCCCTTAAACTGTAGGTGAACGGCCACGCCCAGTCAGATATATGTAATTTTTAGTAGTATAATTTCATGTAGCTTTAGTAGGTTGAGGCTAGGAGATGGTGGCCTGTGAATTATGTGCCTACTGGGCCTTGCCCCTTAAAATGTAGGTGAACGGCCACGCCCAGTCAGATTTCTTTAATTTTTAGTTGTATAATTTCATGTACCTTTAGTAGGTTGAGGCTAGGAGATGGTGGCCTGTGAATTATGTGCCTACTGGGCCTTGCCCCTTAAACTGTAGGTGAACGGCCACGCCCAGTCAGATATATGTAATTTTTAGTAGTATAATTTCATGTAGCTTTAGTAGGTTGAGGCTAGGAGATGGTGGCCTGTGAATTATGTGCCTACTGGGCCTTGCCCCTTAAAATGTAGGTGAACGGCCACGCCCAGTCAGATTTCTTTAATTTTTAGTTGTATAATTTCATGTACCTTTAGTAGGTTGTGACTAGGAGATGGTGTCCTGTGAATAATGTGCCTACTGGGCCTTGCCCCTTAAATTGTAGGTGAACGGCCATGCCCAGTCAGATTTCTATAATTTTTAGTAGTATAATTTTATGTAGCTTTAGTAGGTTGAGGTTAGGAGAGGGTGGCCTGTGAATTGTTTAAGGGGCCTTGCCCCTTCAACGGCCATGCTCAGTAATATTTTTGTATTTTTTTAGGACTTAATAGTTTTTGACTAGGAGTTGGTGGCCTGTGAATAATGTGCCTACTGGGCCTTGCCCCTTAAAATGTAGATGAACGGCCATGCCCTGTTTACATTGCTTTCATCATTGTGGCTGGGAGATGGCGGCCTGTGAATTATGTGCCTACCCTGGCCTTACCCCTTAAACAGCCATGCCCAGTTATGTTTTTTATACAGTGGTTTACATTGATTTTAGTAGATTATTGCTGGGAGATGTTGGGCTATGAATTATGTACCTACTGTGCCTTTCCCCCTTAACTGTAGATGAACGGTCATGCCCTGTCAGTGTTTTTTATTGTACAGTAGTTTACATCGCTTTCTAGATTCTGGCTAGAAGATGGCCTGTGAACCATGTGCCTACCGGGCCTTCGCTCTTAAATTGTAGGTGAATGGCCACGCCCAGTCTGATTTCTGTAATTTTTAGTAGTATAATTTTATGTAGCCTTAGTAGGTTGAGGCCAGGAGATGGTGGCCTGTGAATTATGTGCCTACTGGGCCTTGCCCCTTAAACTGTAGGTGAACGGCCATGCCCAGTCAGATTTTGTATTTTTTATGCCGTAAATTACATAGATTCATAGATTCTGGTTAGGAGATGGCGTTCTATGAATTATGTGCCTAGTGGGCCATGCCCAGTTATAGTTATAGATTTTTTTATACAGCTTTAGTATAATCTGGCTAGAAGATGGCCTGTGAACCATGTGCCTACCGGGCCTTCGCTCTTAAATTGTAGGTGAACTGCCATGCCCAGTCAGATTTCTGTAATTTTTAGTTGTGTAATTTCATGTACCTTTAGTAGGTTGAGGCTAGGAGATGGTGGCCTGTGAATTATGTGCCTACTGGGCCTTGCCCCTTAAACTGTAGGTGAACGGCCATGCCCAGTCAGATTTCTGTAATTTTTAGTAGTATAAATTTATGTAGCTTTAGTAGGTTGAGGCTAGGAGATGGTGGCCCGTGAATTATGTGCCTACTGGGCCTTTTTCCTTTAAATTGTAGGTGAACGGCCACGCCCAGTCAGATTTCTGTAATTTTTAGTAGTATAATTTTATGTACCTTTAGTAGGTTGAGGCTAGGAGATGGTGGCCTGTGAATTATGTGCCTACAGGGCCTTGCCCCTTAAACTGTAGGTGAACGGCCACGCCCAGTCAGATATATGTAATTTTTAGTAGTATAATTTCATGTAGCTTTAGTAGGTTGAGGCTAGGAGATGGTGGCCTGTGAATTATGTGCCTACTGGGCCTTGCCCCTTAAAATGTAGGTGAACGGCCAAGCCCAGTCAGATTTCTTTAATTTTTAGTTGTATAATTTCATGTACCTTTAGTAGGTTGAGGCTAGGAGATGGTGGCCTGTGAATTATGTGCCTACTGGGCCTTGCCCCTTAAACTGTAGGTGAACGGCCACGCCCAGTCAGATTTCTTTAATTTTTAGTTGTATAATTTCATGTACCTTTAGTAGGTTGTGACTAGGAGATGGTGTCCTGTGAATAATGTGCCTACTGGGCCTTGCCCCTTAAATTGTAGGTGAACGGCCATGCCCAGTCAGATTTCTATAATTTTTAGTAGTATAATTTTATGTAGCTTTAGTAGGTTGAGGTTAGGAGAGGGTGGCCTGTGAATTGTTTAAGGGGCCTTGCCCCTTCAACGGCCATGCCCAGTAATATTTTTGTATTTTTTTAGGACTTAGTAGGTTTTGACTAGGAGATGGTGGCCTGTGAATAATGTGCCTACTGGGCCTTGCCCCTTAAAATGTAGATGAACGGCCATGCCCTGTTTACATTGCTTTCATCATTGTGGCTGGGAGATGGCGGCCTGTGAATTATGTGCCTACCCTGGCCTTACCCCTTAAACAGCCATGCCCAGTTATGTTTTTTATACAGTGGTTTACATTGATTTTAGTAGATTATTGCTGGGAGATGTTGGGCTATGAATTATGTACCTACTGTGCCTTTCCCCCTTAACTGTAGATGAACGGTCATGCCCTGTCAGTGTTTTTTATTGTACAGTAGTTTACATCGCTTTCTAGATTCTGGCTAGAAGATGGCCTGTGAACCATGTGCCTACCGGGCCTTCGCTCTTAAATTGTAGGTGAATGGCCACGCCCAGTCTGATTTCTGTAATTTTTAGTAGTATAATTTTATGTAGCCTTAGTAGGTTGAGGCCAGGAGATGGTGGCCTGTGAATTATGTGCCTACTGGGCCTTGCCCTTAAACTGTAGGTGAACGGCCATGCCCAGTCAGATTTTGTATTTTTTATGCCGTAAATTACATAGATTCATAGATTCTGGTTAGGAGATGGCGTTCTATGAATTATGTGCCTAGTGGGCCATGCCCAGTTATAGTTATAGATTTTTTTATACAGCTTTAGTATAATCTGGCTAGAAGATGGCCTGTGAACCATGTGCCTACCGGGCCTTCGCTCTTAAATTGTAGGTGAACTGCCATGCCCAGTCAGATTTCTGTAATTTTTAGTTGTGTAATTTCATGTACCTTTAGTAGGTTGAGGCTAGGAGATGGTGGCCTGTGAATTATGTGCCTACTGGGCCTTGCCCCTTAAACTGTAGGTGAACGGCCACGCCCAGTCAGATTTCTGTAATTTTTAGTAGTATAAATTTATGTAGCTTTAGTAGGTTGAGGCTAGGAGATGGTGGCCTGTGAATTATGTGCCTACTGGGCCTTTTTCCTTTAAATTGTAGGTGAACGGCCACGCCCAGTCAGATTTCTGTAATTTTTAGTAGTATAATTTTATGTACCTTTAGTAGGTTGAGGCTAGGAGATGGTGGCCTGTGAATTATGTGCCTACAGGGCCTTGCCCCTTAAACTGTAGGTGAACGGCCACGCCCAGTCAGATATATGTAATTTTTAGTAGTATAATTTCATGTAGCTTTAGTAGGTTGAGGCTAGGAGATGGTGGCCTGTGAATTATGTGCCTACTGGGCCTTGCCCCTTAAAATGTAGGTGAACGGCCAAGCCCAGTCAGATTTCTTTAATTTTTAGTTGTATAATTTCATGTACCTTTAGTAGGTTGAGGCTAGGAGATGGTGGCCTGTGAATTATGTGCCTACTGGGCCTTGCCCCTTAAACTGTAGGTGAACGGCCACGCCCAGTCAGATTTCTGTAATTTTTAGTAGTATAATTTTATGTAGCTTTAGTAGGTTGAGGTTAGAAGAGGGTGGCCTGTGAATTGTTTAAGGGGCCTTGCCCCTTCAACGGCCATGCCCAGTAATATTTTTGTATTTTTTTAGGACTTAGTAGCTTTTGACTAGGAGATGGTGGCCTGTGAATTATGTGCCTACTGGGCCTTGCCCCTTAAACTGTAGGTGAACGGCCACGCCCAGTCAGATTTCTTTAATTTTTAGTTGTATAATTTCATGTACCTTTAGTAGGTTGAGGCTAGGAGATGGTGGCCTGTGAATTATGTGCCTACTGGGCCTTGCCCCTTAAACTGTAGGTGAACGGCCACGCCCAGTCAGATTTCTGTAATTTTTAGTAGTATAATCTTATGTAGCTTTAGTAGGTTGAGGCTAGGAGATGGTGGCCTGTGAATTATGTGCCTACCTGGCCTTGCCCCTTAAACGGCCATGCCCAGTTATATTTTTTTATTTTTTTAGGACTTAGTAGGTTGTGACTAGGAGATGGTGTCCTGTGAATAATGTGCCTACTGGGCCTTGCCCCTTAAATTGTAGATGAATGGCCATGCCCAGTCAGATTTCTATAATTTTTAGTAGTATAATTTTATGTAGCTTTAGTAGGTTGAGGTTAGGAGAGGGTGGCCTGTGAATTGTTTAAGGGGCCTTGCCCCTTCAACGGCCATGCCCAGTAATATTTTTGTATTTTTTTAGGACTTAGTAGGTTTTGACTAGGAGATGGTGGCCTGTGAATAATGTGCCTACAGGGCCTTGCCCCTTAAAATGTAGATGAACGGCCATGCCCTGTTTACATTGCTTTCATCATTGTGGCTGGGAGATGGCGGCCTGTGAATTATGTGCCTACCCTGGCCTTACCCCTTAAACAGCCATGCCCAGTTATGTTTTTTATACAGTGGTTTACATTGATTTTAGTAGATTATTGCTGGGAGATGTTGGGCTATGAATTATGTACCTACTGTGCCTTTCCCCCTTAACTGTAGATGAACGGTCATGCCCTGTCAGTGTTTTTTATTATACAGTAGTTTACATCGCTTTCTAGATTCTGGCTAGAAGATGGCCTGTGAACCATGTGCCTACCGGGCCTTCGCTCTTAAATTGTAGGTGAATGGCCACGCCCAGTCCGATTTCTGTAATTTTTAGTAGTATAATTTTATGTAGCTTTAGTAGGTTGAGGCTAGGAGATGGTGGCCTGTGAATTATGTGCCTACTGGGCCTTGCCCCTTAAACTGTAGGTGAACGGCCATGCCCAGTCAGATTTTGTATTTTTTATGCAGTAGTTTACATAGATTCATAGATTCTGGTTAGGAGATGGCGTTCTATGAATTATGTGCCTAGTGGGCCATGCCCAGTTATAGTTATAGATTTTTTTATACAGCTTTAGTATAATCTGGCTTGGAGATGGCCCATGAATTATGTGCTTACTGGTCCTTGCCCCTTTAACTGTAGGTGAACAGCCACGCACAGTCAGATTCATGTATTTTTCATGCAGTAGTTTGCATATCTTTCTAGATTCTGGACAGGAGATGGTGGCCTGTGAATTATGTGCCTACCGGGCTTTGCCCCTTATATTGTAGCTGGACAGTCAAACTAGGAAATATACATGTAGCTTAGATTAGTCAATACCTGACTGGGAGATTGTGGCCTTGGATTTTCCTTCCGGGCCTTGTTGCTTAAACTGTAGGTGAACAGCCATCATGCCCAGTGAGATTTGTAAGGGAAATATAGAAATCTTTGTACAGTTGGTCAGTCGGTCTATTACAAATCTTGTGGTTCGAACTACTTCCTCAGATTTGAACCAATTCTCATGAAATCTGGAACACCCAGTGGTCTTGGTTTAAAAGATGTGCAAAACAGAGTTTTTGCAAGTGTCAGAAATTCCGTTGCCATGGTAATGGTATATTATGTCAAATATGTAAAATCTAGCGGTTTGAAATACTTCATCAGTTTTTAACCAAATGAAATTTCATACACACATTGGTCTTGAGGTAAAAACATATTTTTTGTGTGTTTTGGAAATCATGTTGCCATGGTAACAAGATATGGCAAAAGCTCATTACATTTGGCACAGACATTGTTCTTGAAGTACACATAAGCAAGACACATTTTTTGTGTGTGTCAGAAATCATGTTCTTTGTATTTGGCAGATTTTGTTTTGCCATAGTACCTGTTTATTATGGCCAAAATCCCAGAAATCCCATTGCCAGTGAAATAACTTTTCCACTTTTTGGCCAGTGCTAATGAAATTTGGCACTAGCATTGGTCTTTGGGTAAAATCTTGCAATTCCCATTTTTAAATGTGTTGGAAATAGTGTTGCCTTGGTAATGACGCTTTGCCAAACCCAGGAAAAATCTACTTGGTTTTTTATCATTGCTAATGAGATTTGGCACAAACATTCATCTCGGGGTCAAGACATGAAAGATTGATATTTCCAAATGTGTTGGAAATTTTGTTGCCATGGTGATTACATTGGGATAGTTATTAATCACATCAGTGATATCAATTTCTAGTTGTGTTTTACCTCAAATTTGATGAATTTTTTTTAAGGATACTTATGAGGATTCCTCTATTTATTCAAATCAAATTTTGCATTGTCATAGTTGAAATTTTAAACAATGTCATCAATTCAGAAAGTATGTGGACCTTTTTAATGAAAGTTGGACATAAGGTTCATTAAATATCATCTTACATGAGTTGCAGCTCACATGATCAAGGTCAAAGGTAATTTAGGGTCAATGAACACTGACCATGTTGTGTTATCAACATTGAGATTTTAATCAAGGTTGAGTTTTAGTTATTAACATTAGAACTTTGAAGATAAATGGATCTATTACTAGTTATAAGAAAATTATCCTTGATCATTTTGCACAGCTTCTGGTCACATGATCAGGGTCAAATGTCATAATTAAATGAATGGTGTGTTCTGCGAAAAATTATTCATCTCTCCTGTTATTTTGAATCATGTAATGCAGGTAAGACTGCCAGAGTTGATCCACTTGTTTTAATACAATGGTCATTTTTTTTGAGAGAGGGGGGAGACTATTGTTAAATTTCATCTATGTTCATGTTTTGGATAAGTTTTTGAAGGTTTCATTTCAGGTTTTATACACAAGTGATTGAAGAGCACCTATTAATGAAGTATGCAATTAATTAACAAACCTCTTGACAGGGATTAAAGATACAAAACGGATATCACAGATATAGAAGTGCACTTCTTTATTTTGGCGATAGCAATAGACTACATAATGAATGTTCAGTGCGTGGCCTTAAATGGAATGAAAACCTGTTTTCTTTCGAAGGTGTGCCTTGTTCAGGGTGACAGGTACCTCAAAGCACACACAGACCGCAACCTGTTGCTGTTTGGTGAAGTGATTGTTCAGCTTGTCAAGTCTGTCATTACAACGGTAAATTTACCTTCTGACTCATGCCTTCCTCTTTAGTTTGACCCGGCTTTTCTCTTCTTCCTCTTTCCGCTGGTCATGTGACTTGTTTCATCCTTTAGTGATGGTGATGGACAGGTGCTGACAGCCCCACCCCCAAAGCTGCCAACACCCACATTTGAACTATCCTGGTTCAGATAGGTAAAGCTGTATTGTATTGTGATCCTATGTGTAGTCTCTGAATGGTTGAAACCTTTCAGACTTTCTCACTTTAAGATATGACTTCTGTAAGGAAGAAATCGAAAACAAAACAGCTCTAATCTGTAACAAATGATAATGTATAATTTTTAGATCACCACAAAATCAAATAAGTATGTTATATTAATACTTTTATGAATTTATAGGCCCTCTCCTCTGCAATCTGTTCAAAAGTACATCATATCTAGTCATGGCAAGCAAGTCAATGGCACTTATATAATCATGAGACACTGCTCTTTAAAAGCAGTGAAGTTATAAATACATCATACTCTTATTGTTTGAAGAAGTTGGGTTGCCTCTCTTTTCCTGGGATTGTTTGCGGTGAGAAGAAGAGGTGGGGTGATAAGAGACACCCTTCCTGGACACCTGAAAGGGAAGTCCATGTGAGAAGAGGGAGGGACTGAAACCCTCCCCTAAGATCAAGACAAGCAAAGAAAAACCAACATCCTGAGATGCTCAGGTGATCTGATTTTATCGTTATCTGACCTTCTAAGATGATACCATGCTACTCCAAGATTTCTGATTTTATCTTGGTCTCACCTCTCAAAGCAATGTCATGTATGTTACCTTGCCCTGGGTGAATTTGGTTTTACATTAGTACCACCCACCAGTGATGGTGTATGTAAAGAAAATTATGCCTCCATCAAGTAAAAATTACATGCGTTTGAATCACTAGTTACTTATTTATAGGTACCAGAAAAATTGGAATGTAAAATGCCTATTTGTCAGAACAATGAGCCTCATATTTTGAATGAACAGACATGAAAATGTCAACAGAAAATATTCTTTTGTTAGAGACTGTTACTGAATAAAAGGAACCACTGCCTCCAATCCTGTAGTACTTTTGAAACATGTGTAAGTATAGGAGTAAGATTGAGTCTCTTTACATTGCCCCTAGCTTTCCTTCTGCTGGAGTTCCCCAATTCTAGATGTAAAAAAAGAAAGGAATCTCAGGGCATGTCTGACATTGATTAATGTAATTAACTTCCTTGTTGAAAAAATGACCAGCATGGACATATGGAATTGGTTATTAATTATGACTTCATGGCACCAAATATCATACATGTGACTTCACCTTTCAAATTGGAGAAGGTTAAAAGGCAATAATGGGGTTTCATAATTTTGTGTCAAAATCTCTTCGATTGACTTATATTTTTTTCAAGAAGCACATTACGTGCTAGGATTTCTCTGCCTTAAGAACTAATAAAAGTCTGTGGCTAAAGACTAAACATCTATGCCTTTTGACTAACCCATGCAATCTGGATGAGAGTGTGACAGATAGAGTCTCCCTTGATGAGACTATCATAACTCTAGAGGGGTTGACACAACCAGACTGCTGTCAGATGAAGTTAGGCTTGACTTCACCCTCATGCATTTCAAAATCCTTCTCAATTTTCTATTTTTGGATGGGTTACATGCATACACCCAAGGTTCTGACTTCATGGTCTACTTCTCAGTTCCAATGCATCAAAGGAGTTCCTAGAACTTCGACTTTGGGCGACAGAAGTAGTCAGAAGCTAAAACTGGGCACTTTGGTTTAAAGTTGTAGTCTTTTACATCATAGTTGTCTTCATCATTATCGTCATTGCCATCCTCATGATCATCATCATTCTTGCATGTGCCCCTCCCCCCAAAAAGTTTAATTTTTGAAAAATTTAGTACCATCTTTCTTGTCTGACAAAACATTTTTCCATTGTTCAATATGATTAAATTTTAATGTAATTTGATATTCCTGACCATGACAAATTTGAATCCCTATTTTGATCCACACTATTTGAATTTTGTTATATTTAGGTTCACATGTTTTAGAAGAGATTCCAGATTACTATAGGTTAATGTGGTAATAATTGTAGGAAGCTATACTTGATACGTCTAGACACGTCATATCAGCATGATCTGTTGTAATTGATTAACTACATCATAATAATCTAATGCCATCCTCACCAATTAACCACAGCATGTGCATGTTTTCTATAAAGAGAGATGTGATCATCCTTTGTTCCAAAGATAGGTTTGATCTAATCTTCTGCTTTCTTTGTTTTCCATATTGCATTGACAGATAGTTTTTGCTTAAGTGACACTTGAGGAGATATAAAACAACCCATGCTGGAAGATGGAACTCTAACATTCTGCAAGGGAGAGAGTATTTTTGTGAAAAATGTAACTATTATTCAAAATGATTTGAATGTGCTAGGTTCTTATCTCTTTCTTCATTTTCACATACTGGTACAGTTTGTTGGATATGACATCTCTGTTAGTATTCAAATAAGGTGCGGCACTGAGTCAGTTGGGTCAAATTTGCGCATGCGATAACTTTAGTAATTGTCAGAAGCTATGGCGTGCAGTTAGTTGTATTGGTTCTAACCAATATCTGGGTTAAATCACACCATACTGAAACCTTCTTGTTCCTGTACAAAGCCTGTTAGACTTACAAAATTCATTTTCAAAGGACTAAGTTTAATAACTAAGGAAAGAGTTGACATTTTATTTTGATCACAACATACATTATCAGTGGTATGGTGACTGGTCCTGAGAGTAGGCTCAACAACGTAGACCATTTTTTGCATGAAGCACATGAACATTGGTTACCAATTTCACTTCAAATCCATTTCTCCCCATTTTCACAACATAAGTACAAAATTATCAATCTTTCAGCCAGTCAAATTTGATGACTTTGGATTTGACTTTAATGTAGTGACCAATAATAAGGAAGATGGTGACCAACTTTTCAACTTTGTGGTTAACGTATTACTCTTTATCTTTTATTTAATTCACACTATTTTATTCATTACTAGTAGTCATTTACGTCTGGATAGGCCCTCTTCAGCAAAACTGGCCAGTCTTCTGAAGCTTTGATGACCAAGTGGTGGATAAATTGGAAAATGTAAGGTCTGGTTTGTAGACTAGACTCAATCAATCAGAAGCCAAGATTTGAGGTGAATCCAAGATGTTATCTAGGGTGGGGTCCCCCTGATATGCTGAATGTCAGCCACCATTTAGTGCTTGTCATGTTGGCCGTTGTCTATGGCAACACAACTCTCTGGTAAGCTGATAAGATTTCATGGGGTGTGGCTCGTCTGTCATTGATGAGGAAAAGGGATTTATGCGAGACATTGTAGGGAAGATAGAAACCTTTGGAACATAAAGTAAGGGAATATATTGTAGATAGATTAGATCATCTTAGGGATCTTGTAGTTTTTAAGTATTTGTTCACGTTTTTGTTTATTCTTTCTTTTAGTAATTAGTGCAAAAGAGAATATTTGGAGACAATAATGTATTAGGATCTTTTGTTAGACCTCTACAAACAATATCAAGCCTGAACTAAGCAAAATGTATGTAATCGTTACGATTTGTTCATGTGCTACTGAATTTGCTTAATGATTTCAAGATGACTACTTTTCTTGTGAGAGAGTTTGTGATCTGTTGTTTGCATGGGGGCATGCATCTATTTGGTGCAATATAGCTTACTGCAACCAGGTTGTCCCTCAGAATTCAGTAGTCAGTATATTTTCAAAGGTTAAGGACAGCACAGTCTTTTTTTGTATATAAGGTACATTTACCTTTTACTCGGCCCCTCTTTGATATTCTTCCTCATTGAAATACCGAGATTACCATTCGTGACTCTGTCGCTTCACATAGTTCAATTCAAGTTGAAATTCAACTCTCACGAAGGACAGGTCAGTCAAAATTACTGAACCCTTTTACCCCTACTTCATTCAAGAGAGAAGGGAGATAGATAGAGAAAGACAAGTCTAAATTTGGAAAACCACAAGCAAGGGAGAGGTAAAAGGGGGTGAAACCCAGGAGTTTTCTAGGTGAATAGAGGGGAACAGGTAGGGCTATCTATCTATCTTCATGTGCATGTTAAAGCAAGAGTTGGGGATTAGCAATGACCTATAAAAAAGAATGATTCAGGAGCGAAGTCAGAAGAAGTGACATTTTGTGACCCCCTACCTTTATTTGCTCTGCCAATAAGATTGATCATGAGTGAACAGTACTTTTAGAGGATATTTATTTAGTAATCATTTCTTAACCTGTTATCTGAAGGATTGCCATCATCAATTGTGAAGCATTCCATGTAAATAAGTTATTGAACAAATAATAGATTTTATGGAAACACAATTGTCTTTTATCATGAAATTAATTTTGGAAAGAACATTTTGTGAAAATTTGTGGTTTTGATCATATTGGTCACATTGGAAAGGTGACGCAATACCTTATTTGAATTCACTTTATTATCCAAATACTCAAATATCCTCAAAGGGAGGAGCAAATAAATCAGTCATGATGAAGAGACTTTCAATAAATTGTTCAAGAAATATGAAAGCTATTGACAATTGAGATGATGACTTCAAAGAAATTTGATATTTGAATGAAAAGTTTATTATGTATCATCAAATATTTGTTGTTTGTTTGCTGTGCAGAAATTTCCAACTATCTTTGAAAACCATTTTCATTTCTGTGAACTCATGCAAGAACTCTTGTAAAATTAAGTGCTATCACTCACTTTGCTTTGATGTTAATCTACCAGGGAACATGATTTGAACAAACCCTTGTGGGAGTTTCTAAAGCGCACTTGTTATTCTTGAGTAAATTTAAACCTTTTAAGGGGTCCTTTCCTTCTGGTCCACCCTCTTACTCATGATACCGATCTCTGTTATTGTTTCTTCAATCCCAGATTTCTTGCATGTCAGAAAGGAAGAGAGACTCTTGATAGCTATCAGTGGTCATTCCCCTTGTCAAAGGTTATAACCGTTTTGAACCCAGTTCACACTGATGATTGAGCTTCAAATTTCTGACAGTATTACGGACTAGACCTTATAAAATGTGTAATCGATCTCTGTTATTGTTTCTTGAATCCCATATTTTTTGCATTTTAGAAAGGACATGAAGGAAGAAAGGCTCTGATAGGTATCAGTGGTCATTCACTTTGCCAAAGGTTATATCATTTCTAACTCTGTTCACTCTAACAATCAAACTTAAAACTCCTGATAGTGCTAGGACCTACATGACCTAGCCCCTATGAACTATGTAACTAGTCTCTGCTATCAATTGCTATCAGTGGTCATTCCTCTTGTAAAAGGTTACATATTTTTTAACCCCATTCATACCGATTAATACAAATCCCGTCGATGAGCCCTCAGAGACCATCTAAGGTTATAACTCTATTCCACCCTGTTCCTGATTGTTAAACTGGTTAGCATTGACCATAAACTAGTTCTTAGAAACCTTGGTTGCATTTCCAAACCAAGTTCACAGTTGCCAACCAAAGTATTAATTTGTTGCTGCGTTTGTAATGTTTTTGCCAAATATACTGCAAGTTTCATGGAAAAAGACTTGTTTAATCAAACATGTCAACTGCAGAAAAGGGTGACAAGGTTTTTTTTTTAAAACAAAAATTCTTTATAGACATGATCATACAACAAGCATGCTATTAGCTCTCCAAATAGTGCAACACTGTCCACCAAGTTGGCATTTAGTCAAGTTCCAAATAAACTTTGAAAATCTCATTTTGCGTAAAAAAGACAAGCAATACGACATCAGACTTTCTTACAAGAAAGGTCTTGGGTCTGTCCTCTATGTTCTGATTATAATATGTTTTTTTTACATTTATTTTATGTTCTTTCATTCCTGCCTTGGCGACCTTTCAACCTTTTCATATCTACTGCTGAAGGGAGCCCGGTAAAGAATCCCTAATTAGGGGTTTGTAACACAAACCTTATTGAATGATAATATAAAGTGTCTGATCGGACAAATCAATTCTAACAATGAGAAGCCATTGATGTAAACATTCCTCTAGGAGACTTTCTAAGAAACCCTAAGTTGCCATATGTATAGATGCACTTTGTAATAAATACCATCATTGGATTGTTGGATTGAATGAACATTACACGAGATGCTTTACTCCTCAAAATGTTATAATTGCAAGATATCTATTTTGCTTATTAAGAAAGTTGCAAAATGAAATAAAAAGTGAAATGTGATAAATTTTGAAGATCTCAAGTTCCCCCAGCCCTCGCGTAGAACTAATTTAAATCAGCAAGCGATGTGCAGACAAACTTTGTCTTTATGAAATGAAGAAACCCGTGGATGTATTGTTTAAGGTCAGATGGAGAATTTAGTTGAGCCTGTTATCACAAACTTTGAAGGGGTGAAGGAAGAAGTAGGTTTCCTTTCAGGATATGAATACTCAGAGCCACAATACCTTTAAGTCATCACTGAGAGATGAGAAAGGAAGGTGGTATTGGGAGGGGAAATACAGAGGTCAAGAATTGAAAATCAGGAGGGGCACTGAGAAGTGAATAAGGGCTATTAAAAACCAGACATACAGACATACAAGCAGACACAAAAACAAACAGAAAATTAATGCTTGTATGTCATTTATTCAGGAAGTTGGTATTGGGAGGGGAAATACAGAGGCCAAGAAAGGAATAGATTTAGGAATGTGAGAGTGAGAAGTGACAGAGGGCCAGACAGACATATATAACAGATGAACAGACATTATTCACCTCAAAATACATGACTTATCAATTCAAATATTTTTAAAGAACTATTTATTTCATTAATGTTATTTAACTCATAGATTAATCAAGATGCAAGTATCATACAAAAATAAAACATGCAGGTCATTGAGACAAATTTAGAGGGGTTTTAATGAACACTATACATATTCATAATTTTATACTTTATCCTTGGGGCAACTGTTGTGCTGCTGGGTCAGCTGTCATCAAAAGAGGCATGATTAAAATCCCCTTCAATCACAGCACTAAAATTCAAGGAAGAAAAGGAAAACTAATATTATGGATCTTATCACGCAATTCAACAGAGAATATCAGACTTCTATCAGATTTTAATAATGCAAGCAGTTGAATTTGCCTGAATCTAATTCATTTCTGCTTGTCATGCTTATGGTTTATTTATGTCATTATGCGTCATGTTACCCCATATGGCTGTCTAATACCTCCTTATGATCCCCCACCCCCTCCTGTCACTCATCAGGCATTTAACCTGTTTTTTATGTAAACTAAGAGAAATAGAGAGAGAAAGAGAAAGGGAACAAGAGATGAAAGGGAGAAGGGGAACAATATATGATAGGGATAAGGGGGAAAGCAAGTTTGAAAGAGGAAGAAAAGGAGGTCAGAAGAGAGAAAAGGGAAAAGAGAGAAAAAGAAAGCAGAGAAAAGGAGAAAGGGAAAGAGAGATGAAAGTGAAGAGTGTAGGAAAGGAAGACAGGGAGAAGGAAAGAGATATAAGGAAGAGACCAGGGGAAAAGGAGAGAGGGAAAGAAAGAAAGATTGAAAGAAAGAAAGAAAGGAAGGAAGGAAAGAAAGAAAGGAAGAAAGAAAGAAGGAAAGAAAAAATAGGTGGGAGATCAACAATAATCATATTCATAGAAAATGGTATTCATTTTTCGCCGGCTTATTGTCCTAAATTGGCATCACCTTTTTTTTTCTTTAAAATATTATCCCAATTAGATTATCATGTTATATGATACTGAAGTGGTTGTCAGATAAACCTTTGGAGAATCCAGTAGTGTGGGGGAGGGATCATGATATCCATGATGTTGATTGACTTATCTTATTAGAAACAATTGTATTTGTTCTTCGTAGGATATTGTGTGACTAACCTAGAGCTCATACAAGGCAAAGCTCCTGCATTAATGTCAATGAGGGGATTAGGAGTTCACAGGTATGGGAAGTTCACCACACTCAGGTGTGGTGGGATGAGTAATTTCAGCAACATGATAACTTTCACCCTCCTGTTCTGGGGGCGTCTTATGGCTTTGCTCTACTTTGGAAAGCAGAATAAGCAATGAGATCAAGATTCAGCAATATATAGTTTCGCTTGCTTAAGCCACACCTTGCTCAAAATATATTACCTGCTTTATCTTCTCAAAACAGTAGGGTATCCAAGAAAAATTACTTACAGGGCAAGTGCTGAAATCGCACCCCATTCCAATAAATGACTAGGCGGTAAGTGTTAAATTCGCATCCCTTTGAACTTCGCATGTGAGTGACTTCTATAGTTGTTCAGGAGACTAAACTTTAAACTCTTTTAAAGTTTTGTCTTTTTTCGCACCCCTCAAATGGGCGCCTAAATTGCCTGTCCATCACCCCCCCCCCTTCCAAATGATTTACTACATACCGCTGACATGTGGGTTCAAGTATATCTGTTTGCTAGGATTGAGTTGGGAGAAAATCATTGCTTTCACAGTTTGCATAACTGAATTATAGATTGCTTTGGGGCAGATGTTGGCATAATTTTGATTTTTTTTTTTACAATATTTTGAATTTTTTCATCCTATGTTTTGGTCATATCTTTTCTTTCAGGAAATTTAGATTTTACATCATATTTAGCTCATTGTGTCAAATCTAGATTTGCACTTCATATCCATGTAATCAACCCTTCCTAGGGAATTGATTCACTGCTTATAAATCAAGGTTGAATTTGAAACTTGGAATGATTCATTTCCAAAATACCTGCTCTTACTCATGAAACCATTGCGGGCTTTTGCTGCTGTAATGACTTCATCCTTTCTTGCAACTCTCATGGCTATTGTCTGCTCCATTTGTATCATTCTCTTGGCAGAGTTTCAAACTTTTTCTTCATGACTTTTACCCAAATATTACATCACTGGACAAATTTCCGAAGGTTCATCGAATGAGGAGTTCCTGACAGTGTTCTTAGTTTTTAATTCTATGTTTCATTCGGTCTGTCATCACATGTTCTGGTAAAGCAAGAAGATGTTTCAATGTCCTTTCTTGGGTAGTTGACTGTCAATACTCTTAAAGGTGAAGCTGTCCTTGGTGTTATTTAGATCCCCTTATGAAAAACAAATTGAAGTGATTTTTTTTCATTAAATGTGTGGTCCAAAGATAACTGTATAATGATTTTCGAAACCTTATTTTTGTTATAATCCTTATGCATTGCTTGCCTTCATCCCAGCTTCCATAGGTGATCTTTAAATGATTTTACCATTAATTTTCAAACCTGACACATTGTCAATATGCTTCCACAAATTAGTGTTCAACATGAAATATACAAGATAGCAATTCATGGAATATGGTCTTGTGCATAAGGCATTTACAAATGACATCACAATATTAAAAAAAAAAACATTTTTTTGTTCAAACCATGATTAACCTGTTGACTGTTGTATTCTTTGATTCTTACAGATTTGGACATGGTGGACCCAGTTCCTTGTAGCCAACAGGTTGTTGTATTTATCTCACTTGTTAATGTCGTTATTGAAATAAACTTTGCACCAGGGTACACCTCCCCTTTAAATTTGTCATATAACTTTTTTAAAGTCTTTTTCATGTATGAAAGATTCTCCTTCTCCTTTGGGCCATGAGTCTACCTTCTGTCTGCTTTGAGAAAGTAACTTGGTGGTGATAAGGTAGGTTTACCTTGCTCAAGCCTGCCCTCTAGGTCTGTGATGAGAGATGGATAGATGGAGATGATGATAGTCTGTCCTGGGAATGTAGAAGAGGTATACAGGTATATGAGATAGATGGGTGTTAACTTCCACACATTATCTCTTGCCCCCAGCCAACTTCCCAAAGCCAAGGTGTGCTTTTGATGTTCATGCTTGGAAGCAATAGGATGATAATGCCTTTGAGAAAGATGCAGATATGCCCTTCATGTTCTTTAGCTGAAAATAAATGAAATATATCATAGATGTATTGGTTTCGATTGGGCCTTTCGACTAACACCATAAATAATAGGATCAGGGGAGCTATTCATGTCGCTGTTTGTATGATATGCATGACTCTACACAGGAATCTTTAAGGAGGCTACATTTTTTATTTGTTTTTACCAGATTTTTGTTTAAACAAATGTCCTCTATCTTTTAGATTTAGAATGTAATGCAATTTAGTCATTTTCTCTCTAGCTGACAGAGTAGTTGATCATCCAAGGCACCATCCCACCCACCAGTGAACCAAACACACAAAATCATGGTTTTAAGAGTGGTACTTCTGTCTTTGATGAATCAACAAGGATCTTCAAGACAACTTCATTGTGCCCCTGTTCACCTCTGTCTCTATACTACCTTCAAGGACTGCCAAAGCAACTGTTATTTACCTGGTAGAAACCATTGTTCCCAGAAGACCCAAACAGCACAAACCATTGAATTATGCATGCTTTACAGCTCAAGAAGATTGATGTACTCATGGTGTCCCCTTGTGATTCTTTATCTGACAGGTTTTATAGGAAGAAAACATTGTTTGTGAAAAACCCAGGTACCAGATGGAATACAAAAAAATGTTAGAGAGGAAGAAAGATAGTTGAAGAGAACAGAAGAAAATGCAGTATCTATGCTTTTTTTTCTTGTATCCCTGTGCTTCTTTTTATTCATGCTGCCTGCTCTGTCTGACTGGTTTCCTGTGTGACCAGATTGGAATATAAATCATTCAAGAGGAGAGATGCTGTTGTCCTGTTTCCTCACCCTCATCTTAAATATCTGTAATATATTGGAATAGACAGATCCCTTTCTCTTTGAACAAATTCCAGTAAGAGCGCAAAGCAATGACCTGGTATGAATTCCTGAACAATTATTGAAAGCTAAAATATTTCCCCCATATGTATATTTTTCTTGGGGATATATGGCAATCTTCCCCAAGCTTACAGATAAAAATCTTCTGCCAAAACACACTCAAAATGGTCTGAATTCAGCATACCTTGGCTCGAAGGGCATTGTTCAGAGCTTGTGCTAGACTTGTTGAATTAAGTGTTCATTAGAGTGTGCTTGCGAACTAGTTGTCAGTCCAAAGAAAGAGACCTCATGGTAGAATCTTAGCAATTGGTCAGAGCATGGACCTACTCTTATAGCAATGGATTGGCAATGGATGTTATCTTGCTCTTCTTATTCGAAAAACAAGGTCATAAGTTATTTAAAAGCCCCATTGGTACAGTGCCCTCTCCAATTTGGTCATCTTTTACAAACACAAAGTTCACTCCTGACCCTTGATGAGAAAAAATTTAAACTTGAACCCCCCACCCTCTCTCTATCCTTCCTCTTCAGGACTAAACCATACATACATCTGAAGTTGAGCAAGGTCAAACCAAGTTTCAGAACACATTTCTGTCACAAGTAATCTTGTCAACACACATTGACTCATGTTAAATTCAAAGTTAGCAATGGAGAATGTGAAAGTGGATGGGCAGATCGTGATTCTGTCACAGATTTGCCTGAAATATCCCAGCTTGGACCCCCAGGGAGAAAAAAGGGGGAGATTTTACTCACAGATTCGTCCAAGATTTACCTGGGCTTTCTTAAAATGGGGAGGTTCCATTATCAGTACCCTTGTTCAAAAACCAAGCCTAAGTTGTATTTGTGTATTTTCATTTACCATTTTTTTCCCATGGGTGAAGGGGTTACTTTAATGTCTCAGTAGGTGGTTTCAAACCGCCTCGATCACAAGAATCTCCGTTAAATTACGGGAACTGTTTTCGGCTAAAAAATACCCATTAATTATTCCTGCATTCACACCGCCCCAATACATACCCTTCGGGATAAGTTCCTGAAGTTACGAGCATGCGCATAGGATGGTCTGATAAGCAGGCAAGGCGCAAGATTCAAAATCACTAGCCCAGCAACCACCCACGGCACCTCGCCCAACGACACGCTTGGCTAAAAGTTCCCGTAATTTGCTTTCACATCGCCAAAATACCTGCGACCTTGGAAAAATCCCCGCGAAAGTTCTCGTAATTTCGCCAAGTACCTACTATTTATCGGGTATTTTCTTTCGGGGAAATTACGTGTAGTTTACTTTCACATTACCAAAATACCTGGTATATTCTGATAGGGGTAAATTTCCCGATCAGAGAATACCTGGAACTGACAAACTTCGAAGCGGTCTGAAACTACCTAGAATATGTGAGAGGCAGGGGCATTCAGTGAAAGCATTACATTGTTAAGAAAACAATTTTGGATTTATATTCACGTTTCTGTAGGTGTTGAATATTTTATATTCCTTATCAATACGATTTTTAGATATTCCACATATCCTTATTTGGTAATGTATATTTGAAATGGAAATGATGGATGGTTGATTACAATCACACTTATCTGTTGAATTTTCTGCACATTCAACTTTGTAATTCGTATGTGAGAGAAAGATAAACCAAATAGCCATACTGGGAAAAAGAACCTCTTACAAGAAAGTATAATAATAATCTCTTCAAAGAATTGTATACTCCAGTGAAAAGCAGTATACCACAACCACCATAGTTAGCTTCAGTACATTTACAGAATGAATCTCAGTTCTCGTGTCCCTACCCCGAAGTATGCAGTCTTATGAAGATATATATCTTCATAAGAAGGAGAATAACCAAATCAACTATTTATGTCATTCGTACCACAAAGATTTTACAGTGGGTCATATAGATGACAACACATTAACATTCCAGATTCTGATATATCAAATGGGCAACACATCATTATAAAAAAAAACGCATTTCATTATTCATAAAAGATATCAAGTCTAATTTTACAGCACAAGAGCCTGTTGACCTCATAAGAAGACATGTCCCACTTTGATAATTTTTTCTCCTGTTTCACTACAAAAATCTATAAGATGGAAAGTGATGAGGGTGTGTTTTGTAGAGATATGATGCAATAAGATTAACTGATTAACAAGCTCTCTGCAAGATATCCCCCCTCCCTGTAGGGATGCCATCCCGTATGAGATGCCTCTTTTCCTTCTTAACTGCGTTTCCATGAAAATGCCAATTTTGAGGTTAAGTAGGAAGGAGGACATGTACCAAATTGCACTCTAATTAATTCAGAGTATTGCAATGTGAAGAAATCGCTGTTTCACAAGAAGCATGAACATTTGTAGGACTTTGCTGGATATATATATTTTATAATCATTTCAGAATAATTGTATTATTACTGATCTGTTACTGATTATCCAGTTGTACATGTAGATGCATAACAATTGCAGATAGAAAGTCAGTCTTTGGTACAACTTATTTGTGACAAAATATGAAGAAAAAAAGATGTTAAACTTTTCAACAAAAATTTTATTTCAAGAATCATTAAGCATTTGATATAAGCGTCTTGTGACATGTTTTAGTTAGAAAATTTAATATATTAGAATATATATTCATTGGGAGCAATATTACACAGGATATATTATCATGATGAATTGAATGAGAGCAAATAACAGACCATGAGACAAAGATTCACAATTCTATCACAATAAATCTGTGCTTTGAAATATGACAGAATGGGCAGACATTGCCAAGAGTTTAAGTGGAGCATGCTGATTGATAGGCAGAAAGAGATAGCCATAGCTCACCTAAGTATTCTCATACCGCTTTAATGACAAGTGTAATGAGGTCCACAATTAAAGTAGTGTGATAGATGGGGGAGAGAGAAAAGTAGAGTATTAAAGTGGTTGTGAGGAGAGACTTGGATGAGACTTCTGTCATTTTGATAGATTAGCCCTGTGTTCAGACTGTTGTCCAAGGGGAAGGAACTTCCTCCGCCTTTAAGAACTCTCATCTAGTCTTGAAGTCTGAACAGTCACAGAGAGTTGCATCTCATTTCCCATCATGGAGTCTGTTGATCAGAGATAGGTGTGAACAGTGGGTCATAAGAAATGTATGTCTTGGAGAGATTTCAATTTCCCTTGGACAACAGTCTGAACAAGGTGTTTGAAGACACCCTCTGCTCTATCTATACTATTTTCTCTCACATCCCTTCTTTTCCTACACTATCTCTTCTTTCCCTACCCTATCTCTACCACTTTTCCCCTTTTTACCATGGATTTAATAATAGCTCTCTGATTTCACTATTTTTTCTCAAACTTCCTTGGTAGAAACAAAACCTTTGATACCTTTCTGAGTGAGGCAATGTACTTCATGGAAATTAAAACTGCTCTCCTGCAATATTGTGCAGTTTTTATCATACCTTTTTCTCTTATAACATCATTGACTAGGTACAGAAGTTAGTAATTGTTATTAGAATGTCACTTCTCCATGTGCTGTTTTTGTTTTGTCTGGTTACACACATCACAGCATGGCGTAATACAATTTCCGTTGATATCAACTCTTTCAGAAAAGAGTATAGTGTGCAGGGTGGGGTATTGAGATCTCAGGTGGCCTATTTCAAATTTCCTTACAGTTCTTTCTCCCCCTATATTACTCCCATGAAAGTAATCATGTAGCTTCCCCCTGAAAGGTGAGAGAGGGGAAACGAGAAGGTAAAGGTATCAAATAGTAACATTATAACTACCAGGATAAGGTTCTCCACTATCCAACCAGCACATCCCGCCGATCAAATGTCAAACACACCGACTCACCGACTGATATTAGCCAAATATCCCCTATCATAGGCACAAGTCTCCGGTTTCGGGGATCAATTAGTGGGAGCTGAAACACAATACAGTTAACGCGCCAGGGCTAGGGAACGAAAAGGAGTGATGGCTGCACTGGGTGTCACGTGAGGCACTCTGCAGCTATTCCAAGCTGGTGGCTCCTCCGATCTTGGTGATAGAAGTGCCTCCCTTTCAGCAGTTGTGTCTGAAGAAAACAAGGAATGAGAAACACCTTGTTTTCATGAAATCAAAGAGAAAAATCAATGAAATGTTAGAATGAAGAATCAGGCAACCCAAAAGTCACTTTGTTTTTGTTTTCAAGGGAGTCATGCAAAACATCAGTGTCCGCTAACATAAAAGATACAATAATTTTTACAATTGAGCTTAATTGTAAGTCTATAGCAAACTCACAAAAATTCACAATGAATAAACCTTTGTCACATCCCAGTGCCGTGCAACATAAAATATACAATTGAGTGTAACTGTAAATTTATGGAAAACCGTATACAAACAGTTGATTCATTCATTCATTTCAATTTATTAGAAAAACTTCCACATTAAAACATTTACATTTTGACAACTTATATAAACAAAGATTACACATGTTCATAAGTTTAAAATCAGTTGTAAATATTAAATGTATCTCCTCATGTTGCATTCCCATGTCTGGTTCAGAGATGAGATTGAAACCGGAATGAGCTCGGTTTCTGGGAACCGCCAAGGAGAGGTCAAAGAGTTGTTCTAATTGGTCATAAGATACGGGGTGTTATTAGGAAACGAGGACGTAAGGGTGTTACATTCCCCTAACACCTGCTGAAATCAGTTCATTGCACCTTTGTGTAATTGATGTCCCCTATCCCTATCAATATATATGATTGAATTGACTGAAATAGGATAATGATGAAATTAACCATTTCAAATAATATTCATGCAGTTATTGTGAAGGAAGATTAATTCAGTTTCTTCTAATAACCAGTATGCATCAGTAAATAAAATGATTTTGAGACAAGAAAGGTTATGCTAACTTTAACCTTACATGTATGTATTTTTTTCTAATATGAAAGTAGAATAAACAAAGTTGAATAGTATGTCTGACTGATTTGTTTGATGAATTGTAGGTAATTTTCAAAGGAAATACTATCAAATTATAGATTACTCTCACTCTTTCTTAGTATGGGCCTCAGGTCATTAACAGTGGCCTTGTACTTGCCATTCTCGTGATTGACTTGATCAAGATCAAGACTAGTTTCATCATGAGACCAACTGACCTCTGCGAGAGGCGCCCTCGCTGGGTAATAGGTAACATGCAATGTAGGAAGTCTTCTGTTATCCTGTTTGAAAGAAGTCTTTTTTCCAGACCTTCCTTTAATCTGAATGGAAATTGTCTTTAAAAGCAAGGTAAAAAGCTCAGAGTGATAGGTTATATAGTGTGATCGTCACAGTTAGCACATATCAAGAAAATAAAAGAAATATCCTCCTTTACCTCTTGATATGATAATGAAAATATTTTCACACTCATATTCATAATTTACTATCTGGACTTGCATTTTGAATACATTTTATAATTGGCTGTGTAGTGGAAAACACTTCTTTTAACCCATCAAGCATCATTTGATTTCAGTGTATTACACATTTCCCATAGACATTATGCAGATGTTATATTGGGTTTTGAGCTGGAGGGGTTAAAAGTCTGCTATCATGTAATAATAAAACATTGTTATCTGCATATAAACCATTTGGAATGACCTAATTCATGATTAATATGAAAAATCAATCTATTTTCACTATTATCCACTTCTCGGCATATGACTAGTGATTCAAGCTAGTGTATATTCCCGGAATACGACCATGAGACGAAATAGAGCTGATTTCCTGCTTCTGTCACTCAGCAGGCAAGCACATCTACACCTAACTCTCAAAATAATCAGCTTCTTAGATATTATTTTCAGGCATGGACCAAGACTGGTAATTGATTCAGAGCCCGTCACAGCCATCGGATAATCAGAACAGGAATCCTATCTGTCCATTAGGTCCTCGTCAAGGGCCACTCCTGGGGGAAAGGTGTTCTATAGTTGGTAACATTGGTTACAGTTCTTTAAATGCAAAGCCTGTAGGTGTATTTCATGGCATCTGAACATCTCTCTGAAAAGCGGATTTCCTGCAGCACGCTTACCTTAGGTCTCCTTGCGAATCTCCTCCATGTGAAGAAAACTACAAGAATTTATTTATAATCACTTTCATGAATTTGTATTACCCTTCACTTTGGCTTCATGTCAACAGTTGTAGGCTACTTTCTAGCACTAGATGTTCATGTCATGTAGAACTACACTTATTACTTACTATAGAAAAGTGAACATTTTATGCAATTTTTGTTTTGGGGGGAGCAGCTAATGAGACAAAAACTATGCATTTTTTATTTTCATTAGTATTTAGGATAAATACATTCACATTCAGAATATTTTAAAATTATCCTGATTCTATGGGGATTTGGTTGTGTGTTTTCTTTTTTTCTTTTTTCTTTTTTTGTTGTTGCTTATTTAAGATGTGAAGTGTTTGCCATTCAGTTGTGTTAGCAAAAATTTACCATGGCCAGGTAAAAAGATTGTAGAATGTGAATGGCAAAGAAATGAACCCAGGTCCTGAAATTAAGAATCACTGAATAAAACAGTGTGCCATGATACCTCTGAATAATCACCATCTTGACAACCCAGTGATGGAAACACTGTCCAATCAATCATATGGAGAAAGGCTAGATCAAGGTATTCAGTCAAGTGGAGGAGGTTCTTAGCATATCAACAAGAGACATTAAAAGTGATCACCTTGGTGAGAGCAAGGATGAATTTAAGTATATTATTAGGAAATGTCAATGGGGGAATAATGGATTAGATAATTACTGTCCTACCATCCGATTATCATACTGCTACCTCTGCAAATTTGCCCTAATTCTCGGGTCTTAACTTTGGTTTGGATTTTGATGAGGAAGCTGTGAGGGATACCAATTGACGTCTATTAAAGACCACTCTGAAGAGGAAAGACCTCCTCAATTAAGGTATTAAAGCACTCTGTTATCATCCTCTGTTCGCCAAAGAGCCACTAAGGGAAGGAGCTGACAAGCTGCATCAGCGACCTACAGGAAGCCTCTCATTGAGTCTGCTGCATCTTGTGCCGATTCCATCTTCTCTTGTTTACTGTACAAGGAGCGGTGAATTCAAGTTGCAGTAATAATAACAAAAGTAACTCCAACAGAATCCAACAAAATGACCACTAACTCTCTATATTTTGTAGGCTTATATCACAAGATATTGCTTCTGGTAGAAAATATAAAAAATGTGATATATCAGCAAGATAAGCAAGGTTTTTTTCCTTTGTGTTACTTTTTGAGTCTATTCTCAAGGTATAATCAGTGCAGGTAAGCGCATGAACTTATCCATGTTTATGCCCCTTGTCAAGCTCTGTTGGCTTTAACTTTTTATCATTACATAATGATGATTTTTGAAGTGTTGTATGCTTAAACTTACCATATGATATGATAAGAAATAAAAAATCGTATTGACTTTATAAAGGGGGTATTCTCAAATGAGAGAGCTTTGACCTCTTTATGCCATTTCCATTTTCCACCCCTTACAGTTAAGTAATTCATGTTCAAATTATTTTCTCATGACTTATATGAAAAAATGCACAGGTAGTAGTATTACTAAGAGCTCTTCTCCCAAGAATATGCTAGTCCAGTGTAAACTGTGCATCTGCAATTCAAATACATTGGTTAGGAAAATTCCCTTGGTTTGTCAGTGTTGGTGTATTTGATTTCCTTCTGCCCTTGTCCTGATTGCCAGGTTGGCCAGAGCTTTTGAAGGATGTGTAACTTATATTCAAACTCGATATCAGAATTCAAGCCTATCAGACACTCTAGCCTATATCCTGCCTAGAGAAATTGCATACATTTGAGAGAACCTGAGAACCATTCTCTGGAGGTTTTGTTCAAGTGTCTTTTCAAGATGCACCTTATATCTTTCCAAAGCTTTTTAATATCCTCTCTGCCTCTCATGCCTTCACATCACAACTACATTTGCCTAACTCTATCGCGTATTGACTAATACTTCATATACCAAAAACTCTAAATGATATTATAAGAATACTGTTGTGTAGTTTAGTAAACCTTGGACAAAAATCTGTATTCACACATAAGGGGCACCAATAAAAATCTGTACCTGATATCTGCACATACATTCTTTACCAATATTAAATGATTTTCAACAGAAGTAATGAACGCAAAGCCAAGTGGGCTACTTAAGCATTTCAAAGGCAGATCCCTTTCAGCCTCCATGCCTTTCCCTGACTGCACCATATGCTATATCAACAGTCCTCTCACAAGCATGGAACCTTTTTTATGTGAACATTCTGTTTTATGGATTGTTTAAGTTATCACCATTCTCTCTGGTTAGTCCTGTCTCAGCATGTTATCATCATCACCAACTCCAAACACGACAGAACAATGAATAGAGAATAATGAATTAGAATGTGGTGCCAACTGGCAACTTTGACATGCTAAGAGTTGAAGATTGTCCCACTTGTTAGTCTGTGTCCTACATAGAAGCAGAAATAAAGATCAACTAAAATGCAAATGGATGGCTAGGAAGGGTCACCATGACTCTTGAAGTGTCTTAGGATAGCATCTTATTTCACCCCAAGGCAATCTCCTTGAATTTGTATTATTTCCTCCTGGACATGCTCCAACAATGTTGACCTACCTAATTCTCTACATTTCGTTTTTTATTACAATGTTTCTGCATAGTCAACCCATGCCGCCACTCGGCCCTCTGACCACTGCCACCCATTTTTGTGTAACCCCTTTGGTCCATACCTTGATCTTATAAATTCCCAATCATGTAGCAAAACTCATCTGGTCATTTTATTGATCATATTTTGATATGATGTAAAATATGTTTGATTAATCCAATGCATGGAACAATCCCTGTTGTTATTTCCACCTGTCGGGTAATATTCTCATGGCATGCTTTATGTATTCATTACTTTGGACACTGTCCCCATCTTGCCCTCATTTTCAGTGAGTCCTGGAAAAACCTGTGGCCTCAAGAAGTGTGGTCAGGGAATCATTTCATGAAGCATCTTGTCAGCGACTGTCACTGAATCTGTTATAAGCTACTGAAATCCTTGCATCTGATTGGCTGAGAGCAACTTTGTCACTGAAAAATCACTGACAAGACATTTCATGAAATGCTCCCCAGTTTGTTTGTTTGATTGACAGAGTTAGGGTTTCACACCAGGGTAAATGGCCCCTGGTCTTAGTAGCCATTCTTACCTCAATGTTTTATTCAGTGAGGCTCAGTATTTTGTACCATGGCAGATTTTAGTCACAGTTTATGAGTATCCAGCATACTTGGATCAGTTGGATGTGATTTGTTACATTAGGATCGTTCTCAACTTGAGCTTTAGCTCAACCTATAATGGATTTCAATATATTTCAACCATGAAAATATACATGTACATATCTAATACAATACATTATATAAGATAATGTTGGTTTGGCAACCTCTTTGAAATTGGAGTCCTGTGTCAGGGGCCATAGTATGACAATAATTTAAAGAAAAATAAACAAAATGAAGTATTGTCAATTTGATCATTATTCTAAACAAACTTACCAAAATCAAAGAAAACAGCTAAATTATATCCTTCAAAATCTATATACTTTGGTCAAATAGTGCAATTAATGGATTTGTTTAATTTTTCCTTTTAAAATTTAGGCAGGGTCCCTCAGTATTAATGTTGTTTCTTTAAGAGGTCCTGTATACGCAATGTCAGCACTCAACAACGTATGAGAGGGAGAAGTAATAGCAAATACAGACCATTCTTTGTGAAACCAGGTCCTTGAAATCATGATCAGGGGAACCTCACTTTAGGTTGATAGGATGAAAAGCTACACGTCATGCTCTGATCATCAGTAGAGCGCAATCCCCATCTTGGGTTGCACACTTGAGAACATGGATGGCTTTCCGTCACAGAGACTGACCATCAAATCTCCACCTCTGTAGAGAAAATTAAAATTTCATCAGCAAACTCTTTGCTTTTCATATCCCCTTTCTCTCACTTTTCCACCCTTACTTGGGTTACACTGCAGAGGTTACAGCGAGTTTGAATTACAAGAAGCATATGTAAATGCACTTTACAACCCTGAAAGAGTGACATCTAGAATTAGAGGGAAAAGTTAAGAATTTCTTTTTGTCTCTCTTGTTTCCTACCATTTCTCTTTTTGTCTCACCTGCGAAGCAAAGTGAGACTATAGGCGCCGCTTTTCCGACGGCGACGGCGACGGCGGCGGCGACGGCGGCGGCGGCGGCGTCAACATCAAATCTTAACCTGAGGTTAAGTTTTTGAAATGACGCCATAACTTAGAAAGTATATGGACCTAGTTAATAAAACTTGGCCATAAGGTTAATCAAGTATTACTGAACATCCTATTAGAGTTTCATGTCACATGACCAAGGTCAAAGGTCATTTAGGGTCAATGAACTTAGACCATGTTGGAGGAATCAACATCGAAATCTTAACCTGAGGTTAAGTTTTTGAAATGTCATCATAACTTAGAAAATATATGGACCTAGTTCATGAAACTTGGACATAAGCTTAATCAAGTATCACTAAACATCCTGCATGAGTTTCACGTCACATGACCAAGGTCAAAGGTCATTTAGGGTCAATGAACTTTGGCCGAATTGGGGATATCTGTTGAATTCCCATCATAACTTTGAAAGTTTATGGATCTGATTCATGAAACTTGGACATAATAGTAATCATGCATCACTGAAAATTTTGTGCAAGTTTCAGGTCTCATGATTAAGGTCAAAGGTCATTTAGGGTCAATGAACTTTGGCCGAATCGGGGGTTTCTGTTGAATTACCATCATAACTTTTAAAGTTTATTTGTCTAGTTCATTAAACTTGGACATTAGAGTAATCAAGTATCACTGAACATCCTGTGCGCGTTTCAGGTCACATGACCAAGGTCAAAGGTCAATGAACTTTGGCCGAATAGGGTGTATCTGTTGAATTACCATCATAACTTTGAAAGTTTATGGATCTGATTCATGAAACTTGTACATAAGAGTAATCAAGTATCACTGAACATCCTGTTTGAGTTTCAGGTCACATGATCAAGGTCAAAGGTCATGTAAGGTCAATGAACTTTGGCCATGTTGGGTTTTTTTGTTGAATAACCATCATATCTCTGTAAGTTTATTGGTCTAGTTCATAAAAAGTGGACATAAGAGTAACCATGTATCACTGAACATCTTGTGCGAGTTAGAGTAGTGTTCAAAGTCAGCACTGCTGCTATATTGAACCGCGTGATGCAGGTGAGACGGCCAGAGGCATTCCACTTGTTTATTTAGATATTTCTCTTTTGCTCTCTTTCTCCCCCTTATCTCTCTCCCTCACCCTCTCTCTTTCTCTGTCTCTCTCACCAAAGAAACACAATTTTCAACCTGATGGTACCTATTTTGCAATATGTTTAACCCTCACATCATTTGCATCGGCCTCATTTCAAAATCATGAAAACTCCATTTTAAAATCATGTATGTAATGTGTAGGGCCTCTTCCTCCCCTAATTAAAAAAAAAGTGTTGATTCTTGTGTCCTTATAGAACATATTTGAAAGCTTCTGCAAAGGCCAAGTCATGTGAATTTATTTCACCTTCATGAAAATAGAATGATTAAGAACCTCCTCATTATCTTGGTTCCAAGTATGTAGTGACATTTACTCGCATATTAACCTTTCAGATAATTGCTCTTTGAAAGGTAACATGTCTATCTACCCACTCTCTTAACTTCCCTTTTCTTTTTTCTCTTCAGTATATAAAAAACCCTAACATGCTTTGGGATTGCTAAAGAATTGTCATGCTGCTGGGCAACCAATGCCAGGATTTATATCTCTAGGTCTGACAAAGAACTATAAAAGAGAGGGGCAGCGAACCCAGGGACACTTCCCCATCAAGCTATGCCTAAATATTGACACACTGTTTGGTGAAAAGCGACTGAATCTGCTGGCGTTTGTCGGCTGCCCAGCAGCGGTGCAGGGCTACGTCAACATAGACTGGTATCCGGGCAATGCCCCACTTGTATTGAATTCTCTCCATTTTTTTTCCTGTATTCTGTTTTTCAGTTTTTCCTCCAAGGTATTTTTAAGACAGATTGGCATCTGGAAGTTGACAGTTTGGAAAAGAGGACATGCGAAATTCAATCGTCTTGCAGAGCTTTAAGCACTCCAAGCAAAAAACAAGAAGTTGTAACCTACTTTTGATGACTCTGTTCACTTAAGTTGTATATTCACTTAAAATGTAGTCTAGGCCCAAATGAATATTCTAATACTATTGAAAATAGAATTAATGTATGCAATAACGTCTAAAGTTTAGTATTGATGTGATATTCCATCTTTCACTGTATTTCTCTTTTCTCTCTGTCTCTCCTCTCTAACTCTACATGTATTTCTGTTGGTATGTTTTGATTTGAGGTTTTTTTATTTTTATTTTTACTCTTCATGAAATTTAATCAATTATAACTCATATGCTTATTTCTTTGCCGTTTTAAATTATGTATTAGATTCTTTAAAAAATATCTAATAATTACAGGGTTCCATCATCATCTTCATCATGATTATTATCATAATCATCATCGTCTTTGTTATTAATATCAACATTATTCATTGCATTTATTTTAATCATTGTTGTGATTACTATTATCTTCAATACAATTTTTGTCCTTATTAAGTTATTATAATCATCATCACTAACAATGCTATTAATATTATTACTTGTCTGATATTTCATATTTCACATCACTTTTTTAAGAGACAATCAGTATGAAGATGGAGGGATGAATTACATTCCTCTCATTAATTGGTATAAAAAAAACTTTTGTGAAAAGCAATATATGAGGATCCTCTGACAGTAATTACCAGGCTCTGTCATTGATAATTGATGTTTATTGCTCTTACATTGTTGCTTGTTCATGTACATAATGAAACCACCTTAATGTCGTTGCTAGGAATGGCAGTTTAATCATTTTGTTGTTCTATTTTACCCCCACAGTTGTGTTTTCTTTTCTGCCTATTTTAAGTATTCATCATCACATTAGCAACAAGAAGTTCCGTGGTATCTAACCATTATCACACACAGAGAACAAACAAGATGAAAGCAAGGACGGGTTACTTAATCATAGTTTAGGGTACAGACATCATTAAAACTGCTTAATCTTCTTTTATTACTGTGTTCCCTCATTATTTTTTCTTTCTTACCTGTTTGTCCATCATTCATTTGTTATTGTTGGCTGTGTGATATTGTTATCATTACTTGCCAAAGGCAAACCTCTCCTTGACCAAAATCAAATACTTTTTTAGATTTAAGTGCATCATCACATTTAACGTTATCTTTCCATATGATGCTTATAATCTCCATCTCCATCTTAATCTCAACTCTCTGTCTTTGTAAATTGTACATCCCTTCGTCCATCATCACTCTAGTATATTCAAGAGCTCTATCTTTATTTCCTTTTTTTTTGGTGGTAATTACAATCGGTCATTTGTCAGAAATGTTTGATGGATGCACCACTTACTATAAACCAGCATTCCATCTTATCCTGGTGCTTACCAGTCATTCAGACAGAAGGAGATTTGTACAAATCCTGTTTAAAGAAACTAGAGTTTCATTGTAAAGCATATACCAATCAACATAAGACAATGCAACCATCACATAGTGTTCTTTCATTGTTTAGCAGTTTCACATTGCCTTTTAATACCAAGCTCACTAATGGAATATTCATAATTATCTGCAAGCACAATATATAAATATTTTGTCCAAAGGTGAACATTGTAGCTTGCCTATCATAACTGCATGCCTGTGATAACATCTTTATGGTCATAAGACTTAGAAAGCGAGGTGATATAATACTGAAATGGAAGATACTCTAATCTGCCTTACCAACAATGTGTGCTATACCTTCATACTAGAGAAAACATGGTACCTTGTCCTACTTGTATAGCCACAGATGAATTTTAGTAGTCTGAACAGAGGGTTATTCTTCAACTCTACAATTTCCCAATGTTCACATCTACTGTGGATAATTTCTTCAACTCCCACTCCCTCTCAACCTAGGTCAGTATACTGTTTATTTCTCATTCAACACTTTAATTAGAACTCATTTAATTAGAAATATATAGATTTTAACTTATTGGGGTTCATTTGGTGTGTGGTAATGAGCATATTGCTGTGATGTTTTTTTCATGGCAGACAATTCTTTTAAATAATTTGACAGAACACCTATAAAAATCATATTCTTGCCTCGTAATACATTTGATTTATGTGGCAGGTATTTATTTGATTTGCTTTAAGTATTTGGATAGTTGAAAACATAAACTAGTTTTGGAATATTAATTTAGTGTAGATAGCTTAACAATGCCATTTCTAGCATGTTAGGGAAATACATTTAATTTGCAAGCCTCATTGTGAATTTATATCAAAATCAAACCCATCAAATGTTGTTAAACTAAGGTGTTGTGATTGATTTGTGCTTGGGGCAGATGATATTAGGTTAAGGTAAACATTGGATTACACTTTATAAGACAAAGCAACCAAAATGTCTAACCTATGATATTTAGCTTGGGTTACATAGATATTTTACAGGTCAATCTGGTCTATATTCATATTGCATGTTCATCGGTATGTTCATAACATCCTCATCACCCGAGGATATCATTCATTGCTGATATTCAGGAGAAATCTGTGTCGGCTGAAGATTTTATTTCCAAGTTCAATCATAATTGTGATGACTTCCATAAGAAATCACTTTCCATGTCATGTTATACACCTGCCAGGCAGATTTATGCATGCCGTTAGCCTTCGCCTTCTCCAGTTTCATATGAATAGTGTTTATCTTCAGCCAGTCTTCTTTTGAAGATCCTTTTTGCTCTGTGCTCCACTGCTCCTGGACCCTGTCACATGGAGCTTAACAATTGAACGTAGAACTGATTTTTACTATTGATAGCATTGATAGATATGTGAGATCAGCTTTTAAAATCAATCTGCAAGCAGTCACTATGATTTGTGTTTTAGGGAACTATCCTCCCTCCAGCTTGTGTTGGTCTGGATCACAAAGCTTAAAAATTGAACCTCTGACTTATTTCATGATTGATAGCACTGATATTGTGCTAGTTAGTGTGATCAGTCGTTGACGCGAACCTTCAATCAGTTGCAATGCTTTATGGTACCGGGCCCTGTTTATCCTTTAGCTTGAGTTTCTCTTCCATCCTCTGAGATGATCTATCATTACCATTGCTAAAGTGTGCTGACTTTTATCAAATATCATCACTGTTTCCATGGTGATATAGGACACCATTTTGAATTGTCAAGTTGTATCACCCGAGGCCTATACTTGTCCACCTGATTGATGGGGATGGGTATCTATTTGAGGTACTTGTTAGAGTACTCTTTAAAGTCAGAATGAATTGATGGATGGGTTGCCATGGTGATGTGTTCCTGTATCCATCTCTCTATGTCGATAAGTAGGACATATGTCAGTTTAATTTGTTTTTTGCATGGCTTGGTCTTTTAATTTATGTCTCATCTCACTAGACTTGAAAAAAACAACTGAAATACTAATTTTTACAATAATTTGAATGTCCTTAGAAATGTTTATCATTATTTCTTGTCTTTGAAGATTTTTTTTTGTTTTTTAGTAGTTTGATAGCCAGATTTAATAGAATGCAGTGAAATACCAGAAGTATTTAATGAAACCAATAATTGAAGTATTTTGTACTAGTCAAATTATCACTTCACTTGATTGTTGTATGCCTTTTTCAATCAATGCATGACAAAAAACCATAGCCAGACAAATGGAAAGATGTAAATGGTAGCAATGTTTCAAGGGACACATGATGACTATTAATGTCATAAAATACTCGTCGGTCGAACAACAACTTAAGGAGAAGACCGAAGAGTGGGGAAATTAAACTGAAAAATAATTCCTGCATAGTCGATAAGGCATGATGTAATATCAAGAATAGCAGAGTCAATTTCATTGAATTGCCTGCAATATTGGGTTACATGAAGGATACATCCATGTGATATTCCCTAAGTGATGCGGGCAGAATTTCTGCTGTTTTAGGATGAAAACCGAGTATGTAGAGCAGGAAGATGAGTGAGTATTGCTAAAGATAATATTACAACTTTTCTCTCTCTACCTCTTGTTCTCAGTTTTCCACTTCATACCATATATACACACTCTATCTCCCCCCTTCTCCCTCTCTCTCTCTCTCCCTCTTTCTCTGTCTTATCTATCTACCTCTTATCATATTTTATCTAATCTATCGATTCCATGTATATTGTATTTTTTCTTGGTTTTCCTATCATGGTCAGATCTTCAAATCCAAATTAAAAAAGATGTTCTTTGCTTTCTAGAATTCAGTAATGTTTCATCCTTTGAAGTATTTATTTTTTAATTGTTATGCATCAAGTGTGCTCTTATAAGAAGAATATGATATTTGTTAGAAAAATGTGATATTATTAATGTATTTATGTGATTCACTTTCTGTAAAGAAAAAATTACTGATGTCAATAATAACATGATTCATTTTTATGGACTTTTATTTTATCAATTGAAGTCAGCAGTTGACTTTTTTACAGCCCCTCCCATTCTCTTTGTCTGTTAATCTTTATTTTTTCATGCTCTCTTTCTCTCACTCTCTGGCTATCGTTCTTTCTCCATATCCGTATAGAGCATTGCTATATTTGTATCACTCAGGATTTTCATTTTGATATTGTGATAGCTTGTTGAGCGTGCAGTAATCTGAGGAGGCCTCATTAATATCTTTCAGCGTGACATGATCATGAATGGTGTACTACCAGAGGAACTAGGTTTGTGTTTACAAAGGAAGCAGAACATATTTTCTCACATTTTATCTAATCGCTGCTTCCTTTATTTTAAGAAGCCCTAAATTGAACAAAGTTTTGAAGTTTACAAGAATAATTTCAGGAATCCCAGTTAAGAACTCTGAAATCTGTTTAGACTGACAAATGTTTACATACCTTTAAATAATCTTTAACAAAGTAGGTTGAGTTCATTGAATTTTTGTTTACTTGCTTTATATTCTCGCAAAGTTAATAGATAATTCACCAAAGTACAAACAAGAAAAAGTGCCATTGTTTTACATTTGATTGATGACATGTTTTTTATTTTCCTCACATTTTATGAATCTTCAGTGTCAATTACCAAAGTAGCGAGTTACCAGTGCTTAGATACGTCAGATAATGCCTACTTAAAGGGGAAGTTCACCCTGAAGAAAACTTTGTTGTGAAAATAGCAGAAAAAATAGTAAAAAATATTGGTGAAGGTTTGAGGAAAATCCGTTAAAGAGTAAGAAAGTTATTAGAGTTCAAAATTTTGGATTTGTGACGTCATAAATGAGCAGCTGCCCCATGTGTTATGTAATATAAAATGTATGAATTTCAAATTTTGTATGGTTCCTGATGACTTAATTTTGTTTTCTTTTCATGATCGGGTATGAAATGATTTGTCTATTGATATACAAAAGTTACAGTGAAAACCCTTTTCAATTTTCTGAGAAAATGACATTTCATTGATATTTTACCATTCGCTATGTAGGAATGCTGCTCGCATATGACGTCACAAATCAAATAATTGAAATTCTAATAACTTTTTAATTATTTGATGAATTTTTCTCAAACCTTCCGCAATATTTTTTATTATTTTTTCTGCTATTTTTACAATAAACTTTTTGTCAGGGTGAACTTTCCCTTTAACAGTACTGACAACTTAAATGAAAGACTGAAACATGCCTCGGACAAATCAGGGTCCCATCTTACAAAGAGTAATGATTGATTGATTCAATCAATCGTAACTCTATGGAAATCCATCAGTGTCATAATTTTTTCTACAGGATATTTGCACACTGTCCTTTGTAAACAAAAGAAGCACAATGAATTTTCAAGAAAACAATGAATTCATATAAATCATAGTTGGAAATTTTTTTGAACAAACATGCATAATAGATGTTGATGTTGCTGGTCGTCCATAGTTGCGATTGATCTGATCTATCGTAACCCTTTGTAAGACAGGGCCCAGAAGAGCCTTTGAGCTGTTTGTACTGCTTGATTTTTGTACCTTTGCCAGTATTGAATCATTTTAGACAGTCCCAGAAGCATGTATTCATGTATTCCTGAAACATGGCCAATGTCAATGACAGTGTCTCAGACAATGTCACATAGAAAGAATTCAGTAAGGGGCCTCCTTGGTCCTTGATGTGTGCTGTCAAGAGAACATTGTTCATAGATCTGTTGACAACCTTCCAAGTCGGATGGTTTCTCATGAGTAATTTGAACAATATCAGACAAAACTGGAAGTGATATAAGTTTCATCTAGATCATGATATTTGATATAACTTAGTATATACCTGATTTCTGTTCAGGAGTTCTTTCCTCTCCAAACACTTGTTTTCTACAGGTCCTGATATTCCCCTATTTCCTGTAACACAGTTCCACGAGAAGTGATATTTGTAATATTGTACTTCAATGATTTATTTCAAACATACTTAGAATCCCTGCATCCTTTGGTCCACAATCCAGTACTTTCCTGAGTATCCTATTAGACCCTCTTTGTCTGACCATGAAGCTTCTCAGCATACTTCATTAATTTACACCTTATTGGATTGGGTCTTCTTTGAGCCACCTCTTCATGTATGGAGCCCACATTGTAGATTCTATGACAGTGCTTCTTGCACTCTATGATGCATCATGACAGTGCTCTATGAAAATTATTTACTGATGCCATTGGTAAGGGTACAGATTATCTTTAGTCTCCACGCAATAAAGGGCAACTGTTCGCTATTCTTCCCATTTCCACTTCAGCTCATAACACAGGATTGTTGCTAACTGGAATTGAAAAAGTCAAGTGATTCTTACAGGGTTTCAATCTCATTGACTTGTTAAAGTTAAAATGTTGTCCTAGTCTGCAAATCTCTGTAGTTCCCATTGATATTGTAGAGGAACCATCTAGCTATGAACCGTCTTGGAAAGGTTAGAAATTAGTAAAACACTCAAATTCCAATCTTTCTCTAAACTTCACAAAATTTGAATATTCAGTCTACAGTGGAGTGTCTAACCTGCTATTTGTACCAGTATTATTTAGAACAGTGTAACGTGATGCTTGTTGTTGTTATTTTTCAATAGGCAAACTAGTCAGTTTTTACTATTGTTGCTTTGTTAATTTGATTTCCTTTTTTTCCCAAAACATAGAAACCTAATTTTCTTTAGACTGCTGTTAAGTGTATTTGACAGTTAAATAAAATTCATAATTATTTTTTTTTTACAAATTCTCATGATATTTCTCATTTTAATACATCATGTATAATATAAATTTTTCCCTTTAATTGTTACTCTACTAGCACTCAACAGGCTGACAGAAATAAACCTTGAATCCTGTGCTGTATTGACAGTACTTATTAGATATTTTCAGAAGACAATGAATAACATAGTAAATTTCTCCTATTAACCTTTTTTTACTGTGCCAAGTGGTTGAGAGATAAACCTAATAAATATGATCTAGTTTCACTTGATATTTTGATAACCTCTTTCTCCATCCCTCTCCCTCTCATCCCCTCTCTCCTAACCTGTCGCCATACCAAATGTCTTTTACAGCATTGCTTTCGAAAGTATTCTATATTATGTCCAGCTGAATGAGGCTCTATTTTCGGTGATCCAGGGTTGTAGGAGTTGGTCTCGTGTCTTCTTGATGAGTTCCGGCAGAGCACCTGGGAGAATCTTTTATGACCCATCCATACTCTGGGGCATGACAAGACACTTCCCTCAGATTGGGAAGCATCATGATTTGTTACCATGGTGATGGGTTCCAGAGGTAGCCAACTTTGCTGACGAAGGAAGTACCCCTCCACCACTAGCGTACCTGGAAAGCAGCATCAGGGCCAAGGAGTTTGGGGGGAGGGTTAGCCTCTGTATTCTCTTTCTGTTGTCTTTCCCCCATTTCTTTTTGTAGTGGCCATGGGGGCAGCATATGGCAGCCCCACCAGAATGTTGCTTGGAATTCAGATGAGTGATGCGAATTGTACACACAAATATTTGCAGCTGATTTTTAAAATTTTTTATGTGATTTTGTATAAGAGAACTGTTGTTGATGACCTGTTCTTGACTAGAGTCATTAGCATCTATGGACAGTTTGAATATTCTATAAATCCACAGCATTATTATTTTTTTTACACATTTTAAGGGACAGTCTGCTGAAACACCCCCCCCCCCCCTCCCTGCCTGTGCGTGCCAAGTATGCTTGTGCCCTCCATCCTACTTGATCACTTATATGCTCTTTCAACAGTCTACTTGACTTATCCCCCCCTCCCTATTTTCTGAAATGTCTTGTAGCCATCGTAGTAAATAGATTTAGCATGTATTCACAACAGATGATGAAACTTGTATTTTAGCCAAGAATTTGATTCTGTGAAGTAAGTTGCATATGTGATACAAGCATGTTCAGTCCTGCAAGTCTTGTGGTACTGATTAACTTGGGCATTTTGTAGTAAATTGGAATGAGAAGACAGGCATGAACAATTTTGATTGAATCGCCAATTTACACTTTAAATGTCTTAAACATTATGCAACATTTAATGCATGATGGTACTTGGAGGGAGATACTTAATATAAACTTGTAGACTTAGATCAGTTTTGATGTGTGCACTTGTCTGTTTTAGGGATTTTTTTTCTTTGTTTTATGTTTAAAATGTAATGTCTAGTTGTGTTAATGTTCATCAAGTTTAATTCACTTAGAATCCATGAAATTTTTGTGCCAAATTATTCTGGCAGAAAAGGGATAATTGCTATATAGTAATAAGTGATATTATTGTGGGATTCTCTCAGTAGATGGGTATTTGGGTGGGTAGATGGGTGGAGCGTTGTGGCCCAGTGGATTAGTCTTCGGACTTTGAAACAGAGGGTCGTGGGTTCGAATCCCAGCCATGGCGTAATTTCCTTCAGCAAGAAACTGATCCACAATGTGCTGCAATCAACCCAGGTGAGGTAAATGGGTACCGGTAGGAACTAATTCCTTAAAAAGCTGTGTGCGCTATGAACGCCTAGCTTAGCCGAGTAATATAAGAGCGCCTTGAGCACCTAACAAGGTGGATATGTGCGCAATATAAATATCCTTTTTTTTTTTCAAGCAATAATTGATACACATGAGTGCCATGTGTGCTTATCTGAATTGTTGATTTTCAGCATACTCAGGTTGTTGACTCTTTTCATTATTTCAAAATCTTCAGGGTGCTTCTTGATCTATGATGAATTAATTTCATCTCAAATTTGTTATTTTCTGCTACATCTCTATAGTTTGGCATTTACGTAGTAATATTTGAGGCTTCTGCTGTTGAAATGAGCTCTGTCATGCTCATGTGCTGTGATATAGAAGCAAGATATGAATCCTTTGAATAACCACTGAGATACTCATCAGTTGTTATGGCGATCAATATCAGCAACAGGAAAATACTGCTCCATCCCACAAACTACCCACTTTTCTACCCAAGCCTTTGAATATCTCAATTTCCTTGCATGGCTCAAACTCACTTATATCATTCCATCAGACGCCAACAGTTCTACCCAGGAAGACTACATCAACAAGAAGGTATCGGGGTCTGTCTGAAGATAATCAGCACCAATTACTTAGTGTATCTTTGTTTTCGGTGCAAATAGCATTATTTATCATAGTTCCAGAGAATTGTGAATGATGAGAAAGATATAGGTTTAGGTTTTCCTATCACAAATTACTTTGACTGCCCTCAGCTTCCCAAGGGGTCGACTCTGTCTGAGGTCTGTTGCAGACCAGTAGCAAATGGCATTTCCTTGTCATATTGTGATTAAATCTACTTGGCTCCTGTATATCCATATTGGTAATCTGAGCCCTTCCCTCCCCCACCTTTGATTTTGTTGTATTAAAAAAAATCACTGTATCCCCCTGAAATGTATAAGAAGTATGGAATGTAATGAAATATCAGTCATTTCAGATGCGCATCAAGTAATTTGTCCAAAATTTTGAGAATTGTAAAGTGACGAGAAGTGAAGTCCATGAGAGAGACACATTTATGATTATGATAAATAATACTAGAAGATGATAAAATGCTGATAATGATGATCAATGCATAAATCTCCAGGCAAACTTTTCTTGGGACAATGATTAATACCCGATCACTAACTCGTTCAATGACCCCCCAGCTCCCCTAATTCAATGGGTATGTCTGTCTACCATCTGCATATACGAGAATGAGAATAAACCAAACCATTTTTGTTCTGTGCCGTCATTTCCAGCCAGGATATATGGATCTTCACTCCTCTCTCTTCCTTTCCTTTTAATCATACAAAGATGGAACATAATAGAGGTGATTACCATCACCCAAGAGACTGAGTCTTCTTCAAGAGAAGCTTCTTAAAGTCTGTCAAAAGCAGGTTCAGTGATGTGAATTCACTTTTTTCAATTCAATTCAATTGAAGTCATTTATTTGACATCTTTTTAAATATACAATCATAAATTATATTGGACGTTCATCTAACTTTCCAATAATAGTAGCATATTATGTTGGAAAAAAAAGAATTTTATATTTGAAGATATTATTGATATTAAAAAATATAAAAAAGCAGACCAATTCTAGAAAAGTCCTGTCGATGGACATCTAGAAGTCTTGGGTCAATTCCAAATGGTAACATATGATTCAGGTTTAGATTTTGGTGAGATGTTGTTGGGAATAGCCCTATTGGTGAGATCACACATCACTTTTAAATGACTTTAAATTTTCTGGATTCGATTAATTTTTCTTCTCCTGTTTGTCATAAATTTGAAATTAATTCAATAATTTAATAATAGATAGGGAATGTTATTGTCTTACCAAAAATGTAATGAAAATTTGCTACGTATTAATATTTTTTTAAAATGTGTCTTTGGAATACCTTTACAAAGGAGTGGCTTAAGTTTGACCAGTGTCTTGGTGATTATGCTTCTGATCAATTATTTTTTGAAAGATTGATGAAAATGATCAAATTAATAGTTAAAACATCAGGATATTTTTAGTAGATATAATGATTTGAGGTCAGGCAAACATTCAGAGAACAACACATCATTTATTTTGACCAATCCTCACTGAGCATTATTATACTAAATTCATATCAACCCCTAGTGTTTGCTGTAAACCATGCAAACGTGCCTGGAGAAGTTACCAAATAAAGCTAAAGAAGAAACACACCACCCCCAATGCTTGGAAACCAGGAGATGAGATATCTATCTGATGAAGGAAGAGGAAGAAATCAAACGGCCCATTTATAGATCTCATCCGTCTCAACCCTGTTCCCTCCTGCTAGAACTCTGTCATACCGCTGGAGGAACCCATGAAAGATAGTCATCGTACCTTGATGATATATGAAAGATTCTCTGAACAAACTTGCTTTCCAATTTTAGTCCTTGCTTCCTTTTGATGTTTCCTCTCTCTCTAAATGTGTTGCTTACAGCTTCCTTGAGAGGGCTAGCATCTCCAAGTTCAGCTTTTTGGTATCATTACCTCATTACCCTTCCAAATTGGTGTATTCCTCAAGCAGTAACAGTGAATAAGGTTCTTTGAGATAAAATCATAAATTGTATGGATTATGCTAAAGAATGTTTTCTGTTAGTCATGTCAGTGGCAAAGTCACTTTTATCTCACATTTTGTAATGATTTGTAATGAGATGAAATACAGTCTAAATGAATATATAAAGTAAATTTCTCTTCACTTAGATGAATCACTTCCAAAATATCTGTTTTTAGCTATGTTACGAAGTAGCTTTAGAAATCCAGTCATGTTTATGAAAATAGATTGTGGAATATGGTATACCCATTTCAAGCTGTATGATATGCCCTTTGCATTTATTTGATTTTTCACATGCACAAACTCTTATTTAGAAAAACAAGTAAAGTCAAAGTAAAGGAATAAAATAAGACACTATTGCAGTATTTTTTAACATCTTGCAAGACTGATGTTAAAAATAATTATTTTCAACAGCCAGGGTTCAAAAGTTTAACCAAAGAAAAACCTACAAAATTATCTTTAAAGACTGTCTGACATGTCTGAAAAGATAGTAATTTGTAATGTGCTAAAGTGGGAGAGTCATTCTCTTTATTGGAGATGTAATTTGCACTCAGAATTGTCAATGATCTCTTAACCCTGCCTTCATGGTCAATTAGAAAATCATGTAATTTCCAAGTATTTTTCTCTTCCAAATTGCACTGTTTCCTTTCCATTTTGGAAGTATGCCATAGAGTTTTATATATAGTTAGTTGGGGATGACACATAATGGCATAACATTCCACTTCATTACTGGATGTCTGTCTTCAGAAGTACTTTTGATTTATGAAATATGAATTTTTTTTATTTTTTCAGTCAAGCATAAAATGCAATAGGATTTGATTGGCAAGTTCTCCAATCTGACTTGTATACCTAAAAATAGCTCAGATGGTAGATTGGCATCTTTATGAAGTAGGCTTATGCCTATTCTGGAGGCAAAATACATGTATGTCTTTCTTTTTTTTTTTTTTTTTTTATAGTATTTTGGACCCCCTTAACAACTTCTTTTAAAGAGATCTTTGTATAAGATCATAAAGGCCTGGTGAAATTGGCACTGCTTCATGTACGTTATCAGAACTGTTAAGCTGACACTATAATAATTAATATAGATACCAGTAATTCTCGGCCAAGTACTTTACTGAAATTATCCAAGCAGACAAGTTCATGAAGTTAGTCCATGCTGTCAATGTCTTAACTGCAGCAGGGTTTGTTAAAAATATTTGGATTTGATGTAACCAGGTCAACTGGTCAGTGCACTCCAACTGGAATTGTCTTCTTGGATATTAATAGATAGCTTATCATAATGGCAAATAATTAGATATATCTTAAAAAATAGAAGTTTCTTTGAATAGAAGACATGTATCTTGTCATTTAAATGAATATTCTTTTTGTCTAGAATCTTCTGTTTAAAAAAAATGAAATTCTATTAAGTGCTCTTTTAATAATGTATCTATTAAAATTTGATTAGATTGTTTTTAGAGTCTAAAATAATGGTGTAATTTTCTCTATTCTCTGTAAGATATTCTATATCTTATTTATCTTTAACAACTAGGATATATGAGGAAAAAATGTAATGAAGGAAAAGTATTAATGTTGCCAATTTGAAGAATAAAAAGTGATCAAATAAAGCTACAAACTGAATAGGTTAACTGTGCTTTTGTCTTCTCTAGATATGAACTCAGTATTTCCCATCTATGTCTGGTTAAAGAAATCCAGATTGAACTGGTTTGATGTGGATTGAACCAAGGGATTCAAAGGATTTATTCAGTACTTCTGATTTTTATTGATGGCATTTGGAGCTCAGTGTGGCTAATGTGAAGCTGTTGCCATGGTAATTTGAGCTTATGTTGTCAATATGCTTGGTATGCAAATGAAACCACAGGTTGCGTAAAGATGTTCGTATTCGAACTGTTACTGTACACTCTTTATTTTGTGGTCTAAAAGGCACATGAGAATTAGAGTTGAATGTGTTGTACAGTATACATGATGAAACTTCTGTGAGCCACAGTGCTGTCAATTCAGTCATGAATGGTGACACAAAAAATTAGTTTTAATTTATGTAACATTCTTTTCAATTAGTTACACTTGGTTATGCAATCAATTGCATGTGTTTTGTTACAGGGTCCTTATATGTTTTCTTGTCCTGCAAATGGACCTTCAAAACAGACTCCAAAATTAACTAGTGTATGAAGAATACTCTTTAAGACTCTCTCTTAGTGCTGGTTGATATTTCCTTATCACAGAAATCATGCGATATTGAAAAATATTGAATATTCAATTATGTTGATATAGCGTAACGCAATGATATGGCCAAAATATTGACAATTATAAAAAGTTAATCATGAAATTTTGACCACAGATGGTGCTCCATATTACTTTACACCAATTCAAATCTTTGCAAGTTGGCACCCCAAAATGCCCGCTTTTCATGGACAAGCACCAATGAAAGCTATACTAGTACTTTCATTTCCCCGTCCCTGCTCTTAAGGAATTGCTGCTCATAATAAACAAATACAAGTTTTCAGACTCCTCAATATTTTGCTGGCAATAATCGACTAGCATTGAAATCAAATATCGACCAACACTTCCCTCTACTAGTATTACTCTCAGTGTTTTGGTACTCTTTTACTGGCATGACTTTCTCGTTGCTAGGATCCAGACAAATTTCTTTCCTTCAATGTTATCTGCATGGTCGTCATATTTCTGTTGATTCTTTTATGACATATTAGCTATGAGCATGCAAAATTATCTCACAAAGTTCATCGAATGTGAACATTGGATTGTTTTGGGATTTTAGCATCTCACGTAATGTTGACAACAGTTCTCTCTGGGAAAGAAAATATCTCCTCATAATCCGTTCTCCATTCTCCTTTCTAGAGGATGAAAATGGATGATACCCGATCAGAGTGACCTTCTAACGATACCCCTGTCATTGTCTGGATGGTTCTTAAGGGATTCCATCTCTTGTTATTTTGGGTTTGATCAGACATCAGCTGTCATCACTATGTGCTCTGATCACTGTTACGTGGTGTGACTCACAGCCAAACAAACAGTTTCATAGGTAGTTGGATGGGGTGGCTGAATGACTTGAAGATGAGGTGGGGCTTGATGGTGTGGGAAGGGGTGATTTCATCTGTGAGGTCTTTCATTTAATATCTGGTATCTTAACCTGTTGCCTACTCCAACCGGTTTATCACTGTACCAAATGTAGGCAGTAGCAGAATTTAGTCATCAATTGAAATGACAGATGATATTACAATAGGCAGAATGATTCTCTAAGTTGATGGATATTGTCCCATGATTTGACTTTCCTCATCAAGATCAAGTGGCCTACATTTTCCTAAACGTATGTAAATATTTTTTTCAATGTGGAGCGGAGAGAAAAAAAATCATCACCACTCGCTACCGTTCACCATTTTTGATTTCGTTTGTTATTTTTTAGTTTTCGATTTTTTCCCCCAATTTTGTGAACGAAATTCGACCCTCTCTCCCTACCGCTCCACGACCGCTCCAACAACGCTCGGGCGGTGTGACCAGGCCTTTATTAATCCGCTTTGAATTTAAATTCTATACCATGCTTGTGCATATTGTGTTATTGTTATATGTAAATCACAGCTTATCTATGGATCTCTTAGCTCTATGGTACAGCTATTGGGGGTCATTCAGAGTTCAGGTTGTTAAACACTTTCCGATCAAATGTAGAAATAGGGTCTTCTATGATCTTAATGCAGTTCAATCACTATTACGTGGGAAGTTATTTCCACAATGTACCAACTACAGATTCATGGACATGCTGATTAGTTTTGTGTAGCGTCAGAATTTCAGCATGCACAATTTTTACCTCTTTTTACCTTTGTATTCGAAAGTGATTTGTAGCTTCTAAGACCACCTTTGCTTATTTCCTTTTAGAGCATTTGTTTACAATCAAATGGAATGCAAGTAGGATGGTTACCAGGGGTCATTTACTCATGTTGTCTACCTTGTGGAATGATAGCTCTCATCACATTCATGATTGTAAATACCTTCACATCACCTTCACATAGATCACAACACTTCTTTGTAATGAGCTTGATGAAGGATGTGTCTTTACAGAGTTAATTTGATGAGGTACTTGTACTTGTGTGGACAATGAACTACAAACAAGCAGTGGTGTAGCTACGAGAGCAGTTCCAGAGCAACATACAAACTCAGTCACTTCTCTGTTCATTAGTCAAAAACTTGTGATAACTCTTCTGCCTTTTAACGCCATGTGTTGCCAGAATGTGGTGTCAGGGGTACTTGCCCCCCCTTCCCCTCCCTGATATGCCCTAATGAACAAGCTACATAATGATTGTAGTGGACTAACACATCAAGATGACTTGCTCAAGATTGATTTTTAGTTTGGTATGTCACTGGATTTGTGTATGATTCTACAAATCTTGTTCGGGATGTATGCTCAATGTTTCAAGAAGTCCTGCTGAAGTTATTCTTGTTGTTGAGAGTTTGAATTTTATATTTGAGCATTTTACTAACTATGTATGTGAATATTTAATAACTTGTAATTCTTTATACCAAGAAAAAAAAATGTTTATGAAATGATTTTTTTCACCAAACAGAATCACTGCTTGTTGCTTGATTCATTCAGGTAAAGAAGAGTTTGTTCTAAAATCATTTGTTAATGAGTAATGTCATAGTGCAGATGACAGCAGGTCCTTAACCTTTTATCTCCCCCATCCCTTGGGGGAGTGGGCAAGAAGGAGATGGTCTAATGACAGCAACCCTTAACTAGCCACATCCTCTCCGCTTCCCTGGATGGGTAACTCTTCTCTAAACAGACTTTTGGTTACAGGAGTCTCTGCAAACATCATCCTAAGGCCAACCCTCTAGCGTCGTACTATCGCTCCACCCGCCTCCTAATACTGTCTCCCAGTGGTGTTATGAGAGGAAAGAGTGGACAGACTTAATTCCCCATTTCCTCAGCATGCAGACACCTTGAGTCGCTGGGTCAAATTTGGAAATTAGAAGTTAAAGACTGAAATCAGAATGTGTGATTGCACAGAAGCATGATTCAGTGAACGTTGAACTATCAAATTTGTACCAAGGTTATTTAAGCTTTGTGAATTAAACTCCTGCCTTCATTTCATCAATTCTTTTTGCTTAACTCTTAGCAATCCTTTAAACTTGGTCAACAACAAAGTTAATGATGTTCTTAAATATCAGCTGCTATCGATAATGCAAGGAGACACTTATAGGGCATTGTGTATTTATCGAGGGCAGTAGAGGGCTATATATGGATCTTCCTGTGTCATTGTTGTGCAGGGTTTAATGGTCTGGGTAATTCCTTGGTTTTGAGGGGGAAGTCATGCGGTCACACCATCTGGCTGCAAGAGGTTAACCCTGTAGCATTCAAGGAGGATTGCGAGAGGGTAACCACTTCCAAATGACCGTCTGGGGTTATGCGATACTTCTTCATAAGAAACCATCACGATTACCAGAGATTATAATTAATAGCATGGTGATAATCATTTATGAAAGTTAAATTCTAGAAGCTGTGGTGAATGGCAAAGGAAATTAAGTAAGATTTAGGTTTCACATGATAAATCATATTTTATGAACAAAACCTGAATTAAGAAGAAAAGATGAATATCAAGATTTATATGTTTGACCTTTTTCTTCCAGGGTACTTCATGTATAAATTTAGATTGGTTTGATTAATGAGCCTTCCATAAAGGTTTATGTGACAGACAAAAGTATGGGTAGGGTGACAATGGTGAAACTAAACCTGCAAGACCAGATCACCAAGGTATTTGTAACAGCTCACCTGATTGGGTCATCACTCATGAGTTCAGAACTCTGTACTGCTCCTTGGGGGAGGGGGAACATTGTGCTTTCAGAAAAGCTTCTAAAATGGGTATATTTTCCTTGCTGAGCAAATTACGCACATAACGTGCTAAGGGTGTTAAACTCAAGTAAAGAGAAAAAATATATTTCTCGTAGATGCGCTGTATTTCTATAGGAGATACACTTGTTAATAATGTCTAATTCACAAGAAAACATGTGAATTATGTTAATAGGGTATATTCAACCAATGATAAGTTGTGCGTGGTACACTACATTTAACAGGAATAACCAGCCTTATGAGCTTCACCCTTTACAAGCCTTGCCTGTTCTGCAATCTCTTGGTATATTGCAATTCATTTTCATGCAGGTCATGACACTTCTTTCTCTTTAAAATCCTTACTGCATTATGTCTATTCTTTTGTTTCTTTTTAATATGAAAGATGGCAACTTATATTTCTAAGAGGGAAGTGTGGTTAATTTAATCCTTATGGGCAAAATGTTGAGTGTGCTTTTAAGAAAGTTTTGGTACATTTTTAAGTTATCAATTGTTACCCTAATGGGATGAAAGTGCAAAACTGCAAAGCTGTGCTTTTGGAGCTCTCCTTTCCAAAATGTCTCTGTATTTGTAATATACATGTATTAGAGTTTTGACCTGTCAGTGATATAAATGGGATGATAATTCAGACTTAAAGCTCATTCAGACTTTTTTTATTTTTATATTCAGATTTTTAAAAAACTTATAAAGTTTTAGGATTTCAGACCTTTTGTAGTCTCTTGCTTCAATGGATGTGGATTATGTTTGGTAATTTCTATATTTGGACATTACTGTGATGATGCATGGGGCAATCGTTCTTAAACACCTTAAGTATCTTACTGCACTATGTCACACCTAAGAATAAAGTCATACTGTAGTCTATGTCAACATCTTCAGTAGATTACACTGATGTATGTCCACAATCCCTGCTGATACAGAATAACCTCTTGAGATTCCTCTACCAATGTATTGTTTTTTTCCTCAAAGCTAACATAATCTACCCTAAATAGTTTACATCAAGTAATTTTAAAAAGGATTAATCCACTTTTGATTATTCCTCCGCCCACCATAGGTGTAACAGCCTAACATGCCTAAAGGCCAACGCACACCTTACGACCCCGACTGGCTTGCGACTGAGTGAGGGGAGATGTGACGTCACAGCTCTTGTCAGCTTCAGAGTCGCAGACCGGTCAGAGACAAGTCGCAAGGAAAATCGGAAGGATTTGACATGTCGAATCCTTATGACTGGATCGCAAGCTCAATCCAACCTCCAGCCAATCAGGCAGCAGAGTTGCATAAAGCGTATCATGAAAAACAACGTGCATACGCAGTAGTAAGCGCAATTTCTCAGATGCTATGCCAAAGGGCAAAAAGCGCATGCGTGAGTCGCAGATCGGATCGCAAGGTGTGCGGTGTCGAGGCTTATGACTGCCTTGCGACTCATCTCCCCTCACCCAGTCGCAAGCCAGTCGGTGACCGGTCGGGTCGTAAGGTGTGCGGTGGCCTTAAGAGATTCAAGTTTGTTTTTTGCAAAGATGGCTAAAAGGCATTTACTTTGCTCTTCTAATTTCCTCTTGGAAAAGTTTCAATACAGAAACTGGTATGTTACTTCTTCATGATAAATTTTGAAGACATTTAGCTTCCAAGGATGACTTCCTGAGCTTGATCCCCAATTTATTCATTATGATCAGAATGTGATTTTAAAGAAATTCACATCTCACTTAAATGCCTTATGCACAATTCAGTTGATCCCCTTTCCTTCTAAGGAAATACTCAATACCAGTTTATGACTGTTCCTTGATCCCATCCCTCCCCCATGCACCCCCACCCCCCCCCCCCCCTTGTTCCCTATACTGCTTTTCATAACATTTTTGAAATATCCTTTTGGGGGTATTTTATCTACCTCATCCCTCTTCATCTTCCCTCCCCTTCCCTTACATTTCTCCTCTCATTCTAAATCATACTCCTTAATTGATCGGACACATCTCTCTCAACACCCTGTACAAGATAAAAATCACACCTCAAAAGGTGTTAGAAGGACAGATATGACTCAACTTTTCTTTGAAAAATTAGGGAATGTTGTATGATTCATGGCTTATCCACAAAGCTGCTTATTTCCTGATGTATATCAAATTCAGTGTCCCGTACCCCCCCCCCCTCCATTCTTTTATTAGAGAGCCCAGGCAGTAATATGGTTTGGTTTAATTTTCACTTCATTTTAAAAACATGGATATGGAAGAAGATGAAAGGGTGGGCATTTTGAACTTCTTTGTAAATACATTGAATTTAACTTTTTTTGTATTTTGTATTTTGCTTGAGAAAAATGGTTGAATATTAGGACTAACATAACTTGTTTTAAAATCTGAGCAACAGCAACAAGTGGAAATTGTATCCAAAAGATGACAAAGCAAATCATGAGATCCCAGTGAAAAACAAAATGATATCATTTGATCTGTAATATAGATTTAGATAGATATTTATCTTTTCATCCATCTATCTCCATCCATCAATCTAACCATCAATATATCTGTCTATTAATCTATTTGTTTATCCATCTGTATTCTTATTCTTTCACCCCTCATTTTTACTTTACATATTTCAGCATTGTATGATAAGAAGGAAATGGGGTTGAAACAAGTACTGCCTGTACCCGACTGTGAAAGATATCTTTATTCATTGGCCAGCCCAGGTCTTGTGATTATTACCAGCCCTCTTTAATCAACAGTAGCTCATCATTCTAGATTAAGTAGTGATAACTGAGTAGATGCCTATCACTCACCAGAGCGTTCATTAGAACATACAATCGCTGGTATGTTGGGCAAATTCATTTGGTACCACTACTGGACTTTCACCATGGTTCTACTTCTCTGCAGTGTGCAGTTAGTAATGTTCTAACCTGATGTGAAAATTTACAAACATGAATTTTTAGAAATGCATTTCCTACAACTTTGCTATTAATGACATAGGTGCTTTCACACTCGCCTAATCACAAAAATAGCCATGAAATACTCAATAAATTTGGTTCGTTTGCAGTTACTCCAGCCAGAATCAGATGAAGTTATTTCAGTTATGAGCCAGCAACAAGACTCTCACATTCATAAGCAAATAATGCTCACTGCCTTCCATCTAAGATTTTATTAACATGCTTTCACTCTAGAAATATCCCAGCAATCTTGGAGTTTTTGTAAAAAGTTCTTCTAATTTGAAAAGTTTAACTATGAAAATTTTTATGATATTGTGATTTGTTTACTTTCTCATATGCACACTAGATGTGGGTGGAATCCCCGATCAGAAGATACAAGGTATTATCTGTGATCGGGTTGGTAAGAAAGCACTTCATGAAATCTTACTAACTTTGCTATTGATATCAAGTTGGTTAGTTACCATCTTAAGCTGTAAGCAAGAGGAACGGAGGATGGCATTTCATAGAGCTATATAAGCTATGCATAATTTTGCATGACTGGAACGTGTTCTTTAGTGTCAAGTTGAATACATAACATTTAGAATAAAACAAGTCACCAGTTATGCATAGAATCATGCATACCCTACAAACAGCTTCATGAAATGGCCATGGTTCTGTTTAGGCTTCCACTATATTGCTGACTTTCAAGAAATCTAGCTTCATTTTCATATATTTTATTGATGGCAATTTCACCTAACTGCTAACAAACTAAGAATGAAGAAAATAAAGATAATTTGAAGAAAGATGGAAAATGAATGTTTCATAGTAAGCCACCAGAGAGTGGATCAGTTTAGTTTCTCATTGAGCTTACCAAATGGCACTTGTGCATTGACTTGATTTTGAACACAGGTCATGAGAGACCACCACTCTTTAAACTGATCTGATGTGTCAGGGTGAATACCAGTATTGGATTGATGGCTTGCTAGAGTGTGTTGGTGCTATGACAGGACTTGCTTTGCAAAAGTTGTGACCCTCAGTCTGATATATCCTGTTGTACCCAATAAACTTGACACCATAAATTAGCACACATGTATATTCATTGGCAGTAGGTATAGGCATAGACAGTTGTCAAAGTCTGAAATGGATCAGCATAAATTTTTTGTTGATCATCTGAATTACTTGACCATGTTACTTGGGAATACCTTTTCTATTTCAATTGCAAAATGACACCTAGGCCCTTAACACAAAGCTGAGGATTGATTGTTAGAGTGATTCCCATTTTGATTGCAACTCTTGTTTCCATTCAATCATAAAAATGAACTATATGATTAATCGCTGGGTTTTGTGCTAGGTGGGCCCTGATTGTATTCAAATCCTTTGAATATTAATGTGTCTGTAAATGAACACTTTTAGGTGATATGACATGGCATGTCACATCAGATTGTCTCTATCTCCCCAAACAATTGACTCATCATCTTACCCTCTTTACCATTTTACTATCTCCTTAAAGATGGTTGGGAAGGTGTCAATTTAACCTGATTATCTTCCCATGAGAGTTTGTTCCAACAAAGGTGACCTAGGAGCTTGTTGGAGGGTAGGTCGATGCCATGCCATGGCCCCCTCTGCAAATTAAGGTTACGATGTCACCTGAGACACAGGTGCTTCTTCATAAAACTTTCAAACCGGAGTAAGCATCATCCGTTGGCTTCTATGGTTACAAATACACCACATTTGGATTTATTAGAACAGCGATGAAAAGAGAATGAGCTCAGGGAAAGCCATCAAGTCCTTGACACAGTTTCTGTGTGATAAGTGTTATGCAATATAGATGCAGAAAAGTATTTTGTTTGCATTTATTCTAGATACCTAGTGTCTGATAATAACACCTGATAGCAGCTATAAACTAATTAGCAGGTGTATCGTGTTATTATAGTTCATTTATTATTATGTTTATGTTTTCTACAAAATAATAATATCAGATATACTTGTATCTGAACATGGAATAGCAAGTTAGACATACAATGTATTAATTTATATTCTTCATACATGTGATAAGCTTTCAACTGAATTTTGTACAGCTGGTGTGGTAGCTTGTATCATTTAGAAGACATGATAGCTCTTATCAGTCAACAAGGTTTGTGTGATGTGTAATTGGTCCTAGGTTCAAATTCAATAGTCAGGGCTCTAGTACTGTACATTTGATTTTATTTTCATGCATAGCGATTTCTTTCCACTGGTACACTGAGGCCGTGTTGATGCTTCCACTTTTCAGGCCAGAATCAGCGTTTCCAAAGGTGATTAGTCCAAAACACGGTTGCGTCCATGCTTACTTTCATTTAAACGCTGTTTCAAAACGCCGATCGTAAACTCACAAAAAGGTGCGTTTGTAAACGTCGTTTGACCAGAATCAGGCTTTCTGGGGAAGTATGAACAGAACCACGATCGTAAACGTGTTTAAATGACGTCATTAGGTACATGCTTCCGGTGAGATGAAAATCCGCGGGCAAATACAGTCGTATTGCTCCATGTTATCTCCACGTAATAACAACAATCGGAAAAAAAGTTTCAAAAAAAGGCGCGCCCAATTTGACCTCGCTTTACGATGCGAAGCCAGCTGGAGATCATGATTCGCTCTGAAAATTTAAGCATAAACAGCACTCCCAGAACCACATTTACGATCGGCGTTTTGAATCGACATTTGAAATCGCTGATTCTGTCCTCGCAATTGAAGCATAAACACACCCTAAAAATACTTGAAATGATTAAGAAATAACCAAACGTTCATTGAACCCTGATCCTCTTATGATATGTCCACTTTCTTTGTGAATATCTTGATGATCACAACTTTGCTCTTTCCATAGCAAAGGCTGGACAGGTGTGGCAGTGTTGAACAAGTCCCTTCAAATCCTATGCTAAGAGACTTAACTGTTATTGCGCTAATTAAAACTGGTATTATTTTTAGCATTATTTGATTGGAAACCAAATATTTATATTCTGGGTCCATGTTTCTATTAAGCCTTACTATTATGCCTCAAATGAATTTGTTGTTATTGTAAATACCATGTTAATCTTGACTTTGACATGTAACACAATTGCAAAGTTATTATGATATTGAAAGTTCTCTTGAAATGGGCCCCAAAATTTTGGCTGAAATGGAATCAACATCCTGAAACCACCTCTCCTATTAAAATCTAAACTTTTCTTCGCCTGCCTATTTGTCACAGGTTTCCTGACATATGTCAGCCTGCCTTTCCATCTAATGTACCCTTATCACTCTGTTCCCATTCTTGAGTTAGGCATGGGGTATAGATCCGACACCCAGATTGGTCTCACATTTCACGGGGCTCTAGCGGTTATTGCACCTCCAACGAAAGTTCAAGGCAGTCATAGGCATAGAGTTACTTCTATGTTCTTCCTTCTGCTCAACCTGCCCCCCTCCACCCTCCTGTCAACACCCACAAAAGATGGCAAACATACTTAAGACTTGTTAACCTTGCCCCGAAAATGGAGGGACGGGGTATTAAGTTTGGTCTATTTGTGCACATTTTTCTTCCTCTTTTTCAGCTTGTGTTGACAGCGTTGTGGGATGAAATGTTTCTCATGTTTCATGGATTACTCAGTGGGAGAGAGGCTCGCTGTATCATCTCTGCCATATGCCGTTCAAATATGGACTATTTTCGCTCTGTGGGGTTATCTGACACTGTTTACAAGGAATGTTCTCTTTTTCTAGGTGTCTGTTTGCAAGGTGTGCTATTTGGAGATTTCATGATGTTTGCGGCAACAATAATTCAGACACCGCTTTTGCCTTTGCTGTAACTTGATCATGCACAGACCGCTTTAAAGACATATTGACGTTTGCAATCTTTGGTAACAGAGTACGGATGTCAGTCTCTTTGAATTCTTTCTCTTTTATTTTACTTTTGAAAAGTAAAAAAAAAGTGTATGAAGTTGAGAATGACTCTTTTTTTATCAAATAGAAGTTTGCTGCACTTATATTCTGTTTGTGGGGATTATGTATTAGGCATGCACTTTACAACCTAATACAACACTACCTGGTAGATTTTGTTCTCTTTTCAGACATCAATAACAGCATCTTTCACAATATTATCTTCACCAACTCCCTTCTTGCCTTTTATTACCATATGGAAAAGTCTTAAGTACAGGTATATATCATTCTTCCTGAATACACTGTCCTGGAAGATGTCTGCATTGTAGTTGGATGTCAATGATATCAGTGCCAGGTGATTAGTGACCTCCATCACTCTCACCATCAACACCTTCATCATATGACAGCATCAGTCATCATTATCATCATGATGATATCACAGGAGAGCATTGACCCGGTGACAACTGAGCTGCATACATCTCTCAAGTTACCACAGAGCCTCATGCAGAAGGTGCTGCCTTCTCAGTTTCCCTTCTCAGCAATCTTGTTTTTCACTCTCTAAAGTTCTGTATCTGTTCTCACCTTCAAATACTGCAAGGTCCATTTCCCTCCATCTCCTTGATTTTCACAATGCCCAATCTTTACAATTATACTTCTACTATTACTTATATTTTCCATATTTATATTGCATGGAAACTCTATAGGCCTATGCAGGCCATGGATACTATGGGTTTTTGTTACGATATTGTGCAGTGCATGCATGGAGCTACCTCCAGAGTGTATATCATTACCCTGGATGCAGCTGAGTTGCTTGACTTAAAAAGCAATCAAGGATTAAACCCTACTAAGTACCATTTTTTTTAACCTGGGTTGAGTGCAGCAGTTTTTAATGAATAATATTCGTTGCACTCTTATTTCTGCATAGTCAAATTTGATGCAAAAGACCAACCAACTTGGACCGAGCCCCCATTGCTCAGTGTCCCGGAAAACAACCAAAGCTAGCCTTCTTTATCTGCTTGATAATTTTGACCATTATAAAGATGAGTAACTCCACTTTTTTTTCTCTCAAGATATAGGTATTGTGATCTCTAAATTATAATTTATATTCAGTGACGTTTATGAAAAAATTACATGTATACTTACTGTCTAATAATAACATACATAGAATGTGAATCATTCAAACAATATATTTCATTAAATCAATGGATTATTAGTAATATCTATAACTTCCAAATGTCAATCAGAATAAACAATTTGTACTTTTTTTTACATTTATTAGTCTATCTATTTTAAAACATCATAATTACAATAGTTCACATAATGGAAATATTTATCATAACAAGATTCTATGAACTTGAATAAGTACGTAACACTGTTTTCGTTGTGGCGATGCGTACCTATATGTATATATATCTTTATCACAAAGTGATGGTTCCAATTTTGTATTTTCTTATTACTGTCTGGTCCCTCTCTTCATCTCTCTTTCATTTCATTGAGACAGTCACCTTTCTTTTTCATTTAACATGCTTGTAACTTTCATCTTTCTTATGCAATGTAAATTATGTGTTAAATCTTACTATATGTATTGTACCTTATGAATTGTTCAATTAATATTATGTATTATCACCCTGCCTATTGCCAGTGAAGGGGAATTTGTCCCATAATCACTGGCAGAGGACCTGGGTTTATTGTAACTTCTCTATTTGACTATGAAATAAAGATGATTTATATATATCACTTTTACTCCACTGTGTCAAATTTTCTCTTTCTACTAACGTTGACCAGGAATGAGATGAGTGTTGGCTGATGTCACAGAACTTGTAAGTTTAACTCAAGGTGTAGGTGGTTCTGAGCTTAAGTAATACAAAGTTATTTAACCCCACAAAAGTATGCTTGTTAACTTGATTTGGAGTAACCTACCATAAAAATCTCTCCTCCATCTAGTGTTACTCACTCCCTTGGAGGAGATATGGTTGGTGGTGTTGTTGCACCTCTCCTTAGCAACCATCAAATCCATCATCCTCCCACCCGTCTCATACCTGGGGCACCAATCTCTCACCATCCTGTCTTCTGTCTCCATCCAGGATGGCATCAGTGCTAAATGCATCATCTATCCATCTCACCGTCTCCGACCTTGCATTGTCTCTTCTTGCCAGAGGTCTCCTAGATAACATGATCATCCCATGTTTGCATGGCTGGCTGTATCACCCAATAATTGATGCTTCCAATAATATTTTGAGCCATGTTATCGACCGAGATCGTAGTATTCTTGGTTTGGTTTGAAAGAATTTTCTCTGGGAATTGCCCAGGTATGCTGTATGGTGTGTCTGTACACCTGAAGTTTACTGATTTCTAACACTGTTTTATGCATTTTGTGTAAGATTTGGCTTTTCCTATTGTTGCTCTTGTTCTTATAACGTTTTCAAGGAGATAACCTCTCTCATCTATCTTTAATGAAAGAGTGATTGTGATTATTAGGTCTCGATCTGTTCAATGCATCCAAGTACAATTACCTTTTTTCTGTCTACATCTCCCTTCCCCTTCTCATATTCTCTTGCGTTGCTACTTCTCCCTTTATTTTGTATGAAACATGTTACTTTTATTTCTTTGTCTAGTTCAATCCTTCCTCCTTTCCTCTCTTCATCATCTCTGATCTCTCTAGTCTCTTCCCCCTTCTCCAAACTTCAACCCCCTCCCCCTTGTCTCTCCCACTCTCTTTCTCTTGCCTCTGCTTCGCCTACTCTACAGTATATTCATCATGAGAATATAATTATGGAATGATGGATTACAAGCAATGAGAATAACGGATGATGTATTCAATAGTGAACAACTATCAGATGCATCACAAGAACACACCTTCGGTAATCATATCCATCACCTTCATTAGATGAGGATATGAAATATTCAGTATAGACAGTGATTCAATATGACTATTCAGTAAAACAATTAAAGATGTAGTGTATGTGTTGTATAGATGTTATCACATGGCATGATAACCTCCATTCTGAGCAATTCTGTTGCTGTTTAATCATTTTCTTTGTGGAATCAAAGTTTTTCATCTGCCCTCCCCCCCAAAAAAAAAAAATAATAAAATACTAATAAACAAAACCCCCTTTTGCATTGCTCTTCTTTGGATTTACATTTCAATCCAGCCGATAGTTAGAGAAGACAGAGAAAGTCTAAACGCATCTCCTGTGTTACAGCTTGTGATATCTTACGACGCGACTGATACACCACAACGGGATTTGAGTCGCTGTGAGTGGGAACCCTTGGCTAGCTTTAAACGGCCATCAATCACTCCGCTGCCGTCAGACACGGATGAATTGTACCTCACTCATCTTACATAGCCGACAGGTGAAGAAGCGCTCAGGTGTAATGTCACTGTGCTGTGGACATGGATATGTCACTGGTTGCCTAGACAACCAGGCGTTGGCAATCGTCCGTCCTGATTCACATGGGTCTCGGGTATCTTAAACCGGAGTCGCTTTGAACTCAAGAGTTATCTATCTTGCAAGCTAATTATTTTTAAAAGAAAACCAATACTTGCAACGAGCAGCCAGAGAGCTTATTAAAAAGCTGGGTGAGAGCGGGAAACGTATACCCTTGGCCTTATCTGAAGAGCAAAGACAAGTCATTATTCAGAAATTCATATCCAAGAAATCGAGAATCAAATAACCTCATTTTTTGTCAGTTTATGACATGCTTATAATATTATGGGATCAATTGATCACCATTGTCCTGATTTCTTTGGTGAGGCCATCTCACTCTGATGACAGGTGCCATGTTTAGTGATAAGGTAGAAAAAATCTCTAGTATCTTAAGTGATTATATTTCTTTCATTTCTGAACAGATTTTCATTTCTATTTTTGTTGTAAGGTTTACCTGATTATGTAATATTTCTTCCTTTTTTCTGCTTGTAAAAAGCACAAAGAATATTGCAATTTCTAAATTTCTGGCAGTTTTTGTTTATTCTCTCTCTTGCTTGGTTCTCATCTGAGTAACAAAGTGATAACATGTCAAGCTATTGGATGATCTTCCGAATCAGCATTTCATCATTCTAGCTCAAGGCATTATCTCTGTGTCTAATTCCCCCTTCAAGAGCCAAGTTATCCTTGTTCTATCATCACAAACCCCTTGCCATGTTCTTGTGTCTGGTACTGGTAGAGACACAGAGCTTAACATGATCTTCAAAGCACCGACTGCCATGAACCTCCTATAATACTAAATTGAAGAAATTGTTTCATTGCGCGGCTCCTCTTTCGATCCCTCTATGCAGGGGCTGTCTAGGCGGAAGCAATCGACATTCAAATCAACTGCATTCATTCTCATTTCAGACTTGTGAATTTCAGTGAGAAAAGTCATGAAATGTAACAAAGAAATATCTTGAATTGAAGTCCACCTACACTCACAAAATTTAAAGGGGAAGTTCACCCTGAAGAAAACTTTGTTGTAAAAATAGCAGAAAAAAGTATGAGGGAAGGTTTGAGAAAAATCCCTAAAATATAAAAAAAAATATTAGAATTTGAGATTTTGGATTAGTGATGTCAAAATATGTTATGAAAAAAAAATTCATAAATTACCATTTTTTTAATGGTTCATGATTACTTATTTTTGTTTTTCTCGTAAGGAACAGGTTTGAAACGATTTGTCTTTTGATATACAGAAGGTACAGTAAAAACCATTTTCAATTTTCTGAGAAAATGACATTTCATTGATTTTTTACCATACATTATGTAGGAAAGCTGCTTGCATATGACGTCACAAATCAAATAATTAAAATTCAAATAATTTTTTATTCTTTGCTAGTTTTTTCTCAAACCTTTGGCAATATTTGTATTATTTTTTCCTGCTATTTTTCATGTCAGGATGAACTTCTCATTTAAAGAAACACTACCTTTTGAAGAAGTTTAATGAAAGAATGTATTGAGGAGAGCTGATTAAATGATACATTATTTGTCAACTGCATCAGACCTTGTTATTACCCCCACCCCATCTACCTTTACAATTAGACATGATTTGTCAATGCTTTTTATACTAAAATGATGCTTAACTTTGAATATTATGTTTCATTATCATGTGCTATATTTCACTGTGCTTAGAATGTCTGTGTTTCTACCCCTTCCCTCTCTTCATTTTTTATCAATATTATACCCATATCCATAATCAGCTATAAAGCTACATTTATCATTGCAATTTGTTTTCAAAGTCATGTCCACCGACTCCACCCCCTCCCCTTTCAGACCATCCAAGAAATCACTTCATACAAAATAATCAAGTTTGCTTCATGCTCTGCAGCATAACTTTGTTAGTCTGAATGGATTAAGTCACTTGCTGATCAGCTGTTTGGTGGCTTGTGAGATGATACCAGGCATGAAAGATGTGCTACATCTTAATGAATATGCTTCTGTTATGTATTCCGTTTAACTTCCATGACGTAAAATTTGCTGGTTAGATGACTCTGTCTATATTGCGAGTGCGAATAGTTGGGTATATTTTGGTTGATTTTGTTGGATGCTTGCCAAGAAAATTAACAGTCATTACTTTTACAGTGGACTACCAATAGTGTATTGGAGGAAATTAATGTTTTGGATTGATACTTTAGTTATTTTTTATGTCCAGTTGCATAAAATTTGAGGTAGTTCTCTTTCAGGGGGATTCCACGACCGTGTCTCATCGGGATATCTCTTCTTTTTATAAAATCAGAAAAATTCAAGAAACATTTTGAAGGTTTTTCTAACATAGAATATTCATCATGAACCAATAAAAAACCGGCAAATGTATCAAATTTAGAATTTGCTTGCTGGTGACTTGATGTCACAAAATAAAAAACTTTCAAAATGTACAACTCCACTATTCTTTGATGGACCTTATTTGAACCTTGATGCTATTTCTCTTATTTGTTTTTATTAAAAGATACTTATATGTATTCAGGATGAACTTCCCTTACAAGTTTAGTGTTCCAAAAGTAACTGAGATCTACTGAATTAGACTACAATGTATTTCATTTCCTGATAGAAAGGTTTATGATATTAATATAAATCTGGATGCAAAGATAAAGAGCAGGCTATAATCTACAAGCCATAGCAATGCTTCATAATCTCTGAAGTCTATTTTCAAGTATTTGAATGAATTAAAATTAATGATAAAGAAGGTTCAGTTATTGACCTAACATGCTTTGTGAGAGGAGTAGAAGATTGCTCTTAAGCTCTGTAGCCATGTGAAGATGGTTTTGAGACTGTCTGGCAGGCTCCGTACAGACATGGTTAGCAGTCTACTTAATTAACCCAAGATACATCAGCTGCTTGGCAAATCTGTAATGTGATAATTCCCGTCGATGATTAGAGTACTGAAGATATCAGTGATGGATTGATTCCTTTTCTTTTCTTTGAAACCATTTAAGTTGAGAAAGAGAAACAAGGTGAAGGTTTGAAAATGGAAAAAAACTGACTTTGGGCTCTTTGTTGTATTCCTTCCACTCCCATCTTCACATGTGATGGTAGTATATATAACAAAGCATTATATTATCTTCTTTTATATGATATGCCACTGCTTAAAAGCAAACATTATATATCCATCTCAGAAGACAGCTTAATAAGGCCAAATGAAAGATGATACATCAACAGTGATAAAATGCAGATAGCCTTTGAAACAAATATGGGGGAAACAACACGCAGAGCTAGAACTCTCTTTCTTCAGCCGATTTTTGTATATGTTACAAATATGAACCAACAAAGTTCTTTTAAAACCTTGTGTCAATTGTCAATATATTTACTCAAACCATTTTTATATATAGTACTCGTGTTGATGCTACTCTGGACAGATGGGCCATATTCTATTTTTGTGTAGGGATTTGTGCTGTGTATTAAGTTGTGCTGTGTATTAAGAGAGCATAAGACTTGTTTTAAATTGAGCTTTGAGAACTTCTTGTTTAATTATTTAATCATTCAAAAATCTGCTGAAAATTTTAAAGATTGATTTGTTAATCCGAATGTAAATGAAATAAAGGGGAAACGATTTTGAAGATTTGTTGAGGATATTAGACTGCTTTAAAGCCTGACTGCTGAAGCTCTTATAAGATTTGAGAAGGATTTCTTGACATGGCTCCTCCTCCTCCTCTTAGGGATTCAGGAAATATGTCTGCTACAGCTAGCGGGGATGAATGGAGGGAGGAAGCAGGGTGGAGTGCCTGGCTCTCTTGTCTGGATCACATGGCTCAAAGATGAGATTCATCTTAGGGATTTGAGATGGAATACGATCCAAAGAATGAAAGATATTTGACACTCGGATCATTTATCAGATACAGCTGCCATTTTTGTATGTTTGTTTTTTTGTATAAAAAATATGAAAAGAATCAGACAATACTGAAATTGCTTCTCACTTATCCCCCCTCCCCTTCTTTCTCTCTATTTGTATTTATCTACCCCTCTCCCCTTTTGGTTCCACGACATTTGCTCCGGCGACAATTGCTTCGCTTCAAATTCCACACACTAATGGAATGGCCAACTTCAACCCTGGGTTCAACACTATTCCCTACCAGAATGAAACCCTAATGTAAACCATACCCTAACCTTACATCTTAGACAAAATTAAGCCTGGAGTAATTGTCGCAGGAGCGAATCTCGTGTCACCCCTTTTCACTCATGCTAACTCAACTTTATATTTTCTTTGATTTCTGATATGGAATGAGCAATAGAGACATATCATTTTGGCTAAGATAAAAGTGTAATAGCATCAAAATCTGTTGCACACTTAAATTGAAAACAAAACAGTTTGTCAAAACGTTGCATAGGTTTTGACAATCTTCCATTAGCTCCGCCCACAGACCTTGGCTACTTTCTACTTTACATTTGTAATGAAGTTCAATGCTATTCCCAGTGGTTCCCTCTGTAATCAGTAAGAAACCCCACCCACGATGATGGCACAACTTATGGGATGTTTTCCATCAGGGTGCTTAGATGTATTCCAGATTACTTTGTTATTAGACCTCCCTCGCTCGTTAATTCAAATAGAAAGGGGATATTAGATTTCTCAGGATGACTTCAATATCATCAATAAACCCTGTTTGATTGTGGTTGAAATCAATGATGCACATCTGTGTTTTTTGATGGCATGAATAGTTTAAAGAGTTTATGTGGTGGGTGAGAAATACAGCAGAAAGTTTGTTTCATTTGAATCTCTAATATCCATCCAATTAGGTACCTGTTCAATGAACTCTGTTTTAAGCTTAATCGAGATTTAATAGACAATTTTATGATTGTACTTTAATTAATAAGGCAAGTTCTTCAAGATTTATCAACTTTTACTTTGAGGAGGTGCATTAGATCACATGTTGTGTGAGTCAAGGTTTAAAACTCATCAGATTGTATTTCTTATTCAAAAGTCTACATTAAAAAAATATAAAATTAAGGTCAAGTCCACCCCAAAAAATTGTTGATTTGAATAAAAAGAGAAAATTAAACAAGCATAATGCTGAAAATTTCATCAAAATTGAATGTAAAATAAGGTTACAATATTTTAAAGTTTTGCTTATTCACAAAACAGTTACATGCAAAACTCGGCAATATGCAAAATTGGAGAGTTGATGATGTCCCTCTCTCACGATTTGTTTTGTTTTGGGGGTAAAAACTGAAAACTAAGGTTAGTCTGATTTCTGCCATTGATTTTAACACAGGGCGAAAACTCCGGTAAAAACAACCTGAGTTTTCTGAGGTAAAAAGTTATCTGCAACGGGCCCCTAGGGGATGCATATAACTGTTTTTTGTGTGTGTTTTTTTATTTAAAATGTCATAACTTTCTTATTTTACATCCAAGTTGGATGAAATTTTCAGTGTTATGCTTGTTGGATTTTTTCTCCTTTTAGTTAGATCAACTTTTTATGAGGGTGGATTTGTGGGTTTATTTTTTTAATGCCGAAGCCCCCCCCCCCTTGATACTCTCTGCCAGATATTTTAATATTTAATGAATTAGTCTGTCTTCAATGCAACTGACTTTTTTCTTTAAAAATTGTTTACATATGGAGATTTCAAAGCTCTGTTTTGCAATTTGAGAGGCAGGTGACATGGCAGTGCAGGGTTGTGTTGTCGTGTGATATATCCCTTGAAGCCACGACTTGATGGGCAGTTGTACCAGCTCCGAGATCTGATAGCGATAGTGTCAAGTGAGGGCAGGAGACGGGCGGGGTCCCCAGCAGCTTATAGACGGCGGCTACAGACAGGAAGCCATCGCCTAACATCAGAGGTGAAGAGCTCAGATCTGACATTAATCCTAAGAAGCCAGAAGACCCAAGAAGAAGCCCAACACTCCAGTTACCATGACAACCTATGAGCTGTTGAGACAACTTGAGCGAAGAGACAGAGCTGTGGCTGTGAGGTCATCAGAAGAGGGTACACGAGAGAGAGAGAAAAAAATTAGGACTGTGGTTTTGAGGAGATTAATCAGAGATATGTCATAGCCAAATCTGGTTTGATTTTTTCTCTGTAAAACTCATCTGACAAATCTTGTCTAAAAGATTTTTTTTACAAGAGCGTTGTATAGTTCAGAGCCAGTGCAACTTTCCAATTTGCTGACAAAGATGATCTAGAGGGTTGGCCAGGCTTGGAATGAATAATACAAGTTGATATTAAAACAGATCCATTTCCCAAAGTATTTAAAGTTCAAGGATATTCAACATTTGTTCTGTGTCAGGCAAGTTTGTTTGTTTCGAAGTTCTGACATGAGATGTAGACTTTTTTTGTAGGTCATTGTATCCCATATCATTTGGATGTGTGATTGATTAGGTCATTATACTACACTGTAGGAAATAAGATTTCATCAGGAAAGGATTCTATTGCAATCTTCAACCAAATCCTAGTCTACCCCAGTAGCAAATGTGACTGTTCATAAAGATATATTCTAGATACATTTGTAAGGTCGTTAAGAATGATAACATTGTCAGAGATGGTGCCTGATCTGATCCAATAGTCAAGTTGTAACAATATTTATAATTTGAAGAATAGTGATGTAATGATTATGTCCACTAAAATCAAAATAAAAGAAAAATATCTGGTCTAAACAAGTTTTTTATCTCGAAACACCAATGTAGCTTCAATATCCATGTAAAGATATTTTGTCATCAACAAAAAGATAATCTGGAAAAAAAAATGAATGGAATATTTGTAATTGTGTGTTTGAGTTCCATCGAATGATAATCGCCAAACAATAGCAAAACCAAAGGAAGCCTAAGAAGTAGAGACAATGAAATGACTTCATCTACATGCTTTGTTCACACTTTGACATTTTGTTTAATGGTGTTGATGATTTCCTCATTTCCATGTGAGATGTCCCAAGAGGAGAGACTCGCCTAAGGAAGTGAAGGGCGGAGTCGGCATGTGGTTTGTCGCCCTCTGGGGATATCTTCAAGAAGATACATCTCTGAAAGAGTCAACAATTTATTAGATGGTTTCTTGAATTATCCAAGGAATTACACAGAGTGACAGTAATCTGTGGGAAGATGAATCTGGCATGGACCGCTGGCATTTAGAAAAGGTTCCTCTTTTGATGTGTTAATAATGCCTGGCTGATCTACTCAGTTGCTGGTTGGAGGATGTCGGGACTTCCCCCCAGAGGCAGTATCATCAATTAGATGCTGCCCACTTGTGACTTGACAAAGCTCTGACCTTGATGCTGTAGTTCATCCTTAATTGAGGACATGTTTTGAAATGAAGATCTTGTTGGCAAGGAGGAACCGCCCACTCGTCCAAATTAACTTGTTGGTCATGAACCAGAAAAAAGGGGTTGTCTATAGAATCCAACTTAGACACAACATCAAACCAAGCTTATCATCATATAAGAAAATGATACGTTTGGATTATAAGATATCTAAAGGGTATTGCCCTTATTAAAAGTAACCTTGGCATAAATTCCAAATTATTGGACATACACTGGATTGATTTATAAGTGTTATTTAACAACATCTTCCTGGATTTTTGTTCGATGTAGAAAGTGGTATTCATATCATGTTCAATTTATATTATTTTCCATGTTCCAATATGTCACAACCAACTTGTATATTACCATCTCCAGTCCTGAGCTACTCAAATTGTCCAGAATTTCTTCCTTGATCATGTAGTCTTTTGATATATGCCCACAAGAATCAGAACAGTTTTTCTGCTCCTCTGTGCAACATTCACACCACAAACTTAAATGGACAGTTAGATACATAAACAAGTTCAATAGTACTTGAAGGCCAAGTCCACCCCAGAAAATTGTTTATTTGAATCAATAGAGAAAAATCAAACAAACATAACGCTGTAAATTTCATCGAAATTGGATGTAGAATAAGAAAGTTTTGACATTTTCAAATACAAACGAAGTTTCACTTATTCTTTACAGAACAGTTCAATGCACAACTCAGCGATATGCAAATGAGAGAGTCGATGATGTCCATCACTCACTATTTCTTTTGTTTTTTATTGTTTTAATAATACAATATTTCAATTTTTACAGATTTGACAATAAGGACCAACTTCACTTAACCATAAACTGTTAACATAATGGTCATTCCACATGTTCAGGGAGAAATAAAACTTTGTTTCACTTGACAAGGAGGAGAAAATTAGAATATTTCATATCATAAAATACAAAAAAATAGTGAGTGGTTGACGTCATCAGTCTGCCAATTTGCATACTGACCAAGATGTGCATATAATTGTTTTGTGAAATTAAGCAAAACTTTAAAATGTCATAACTTTCTTATTTTACATCTGATTTTGATGAAATTTTCAGTGTTTTGCTAGTTGGATTTTTCTCCTTTTTTCACATCAACTTTTTGTTGGGGTAGACTCTGAATGAATTTCATTTGAAGGAAGTTTAGGAAGATTGTCACTGGTGTGTCCTTTCCATGCAATAGTCTTAGGGCAGTGTTTGATTAAACTGAATGTTGCACAACTTTATGAACAACTGGTGATCTGTCATAGGTGCCGCTCTAGTCTCTCACTCATTTTTACTCCCATAAGCCAAATTGTGGATTACAATCGTTTTCAAGCATCTTAAAGAGAAATTCCAGTAGTTGCAGCAAACACTGATATCATGAGAAAGTCTGTAAAACAAGGCTTAATTGTCAGTATATCATCGAGGATCTAGATCTGGTACAGTTACATAAACTGAACTTTGTGAAATCTTGAAATCTACGCTGGAAAATGTTCAGACTGAAGATCCCTAACACAGATAAGCGCACATGGGACAGTGTATAATTATTGCTTCGAATGTCGGGCCTGACGCTCTACCCGAATCCTGTGCTTATTTGCTGATTTCTCAGCAATTACACAATTTCTTCCAGAATCCTTTGGCATGTACGTTTTATTTATACAAACAGACACTTTGGTGGTCATTTCATTAGATTCTGTACGAACTCATTTCGATATCGTTACCAAAACTAGCATTTACCTTTAATGCAAAGTTATATGTTAAAATATGAGGAAGTATGAAAGAAATGCATTCCCAGTATGTTCAAACAGGACAGATCGGGGTATCTCATTTAACTCAAGAATAGTTACTCATAAAATCATGGGTAACTTGCAGAGTTGATGAAACGCCACCCAGAATCAACACTTTAATCATTCTCATTGCTTACATGGAAAAATATATGTAAGTGATCCATGCATGATAATGTGAATCATCAATGTCTTCATACGTGTTTCTCTATTCCACTGGAAAGAAAGCCCAACTAAATCACCACCCAGATGAAGACTTTGAAATGAATTCAGTTACACGTGTCTGCACAGAGAAACAACTCCATTTAATAACTTGTGTTGTTCATCCACTCTTCCTTCAAGGCTGATCAGCCGTCAACCATTCATTCTATTTGAACCTGATTAAATCCCCCCAAATGCTCATTTGCTATTCTCCATTGACAAGATGAAGCATCCTCAAAGCCAGGCAGGGCTCCTCGGCTTCATGCATTATGCAGTTTCTTTAATGTCGTTAAACAGCGTACTCTGTCCCTGTTTCTGCTTGGCTTGCTGGCTGTCTGTCATCCAGGCTAGCTTTCTTGGAGACATGCAAACACAAACCACATGAAGGGAGCACATTATTCTAAGGGATGCACTTGGTTCATGATGAGTAGTGTCTTGAGAGTACTCATGAACTGTAAAAATAAGATTTTGGGGGGTAATATATTTTTTTTCAAGAGAGGGGGAGGGGCATAAAAAGGAATCATATCTCCTATTCAAGTTCATGTAAGATGTCACTGAAGAATTTTTAAAAGTCGGATGTTTATGATGGATTTTTGCATGATTTGAAATGATGGTAATATTTTAGTAATGAATATTTGAGTGCCTGCCGTGGGGGGGGGTGCACATGCCCTATTCTGTTTAGATATATCCCATATATCCCTTGTAATAGTTTAACAATAGTCTCTTTAGGGGGCATCTTGTCCTGATTGTCATCATACTCTGAGGACATCTAAAACAAAGTTTTTGAAGAAAAAAATAAAAATAATACTTCAGTTTTGCCCTTCTCTACCAAAGTTGGAAAAAATTAATTTAAAAAACCTGTACAGTATGATATGAAACATCTGTTTCCCCCCATTCTATTTTTCTATTTCATTCTATTTTTCTCGTTCATTCATTTTGTATTCAGTACACTTATAATAATAATGATAATAGCCAATTTTTATAAAGCGCTTTTCCCAGAATGGCCCAAAGCGCGTTACAGCATATTATTATTATATTACACTTCATAATGTTTACCAATAAACTGGTTAAACTTCATGGTACAAGTCTCTTTCTCTCTCTGTTCATGCTTGTCTATGCCTCTATATCTCTGTATCATCAATTCTATTTATGCAAACAATTCAAATCAACATCAACTACACTTTTCTTTGCTAAAAAAAGTTATGTATACAAAATCTTTTAATGGATGTGGTGTTCCAATTTGCCTTATTGTATAATAGTCTCCCCCTCCCTGCTCATTCACTATGCCACTCATATTTTCACCTCGTGTTTAATTACCTGCTTATATGAGCAGCCTTATTCTCTTGAACTCTCTTGGTTATTTCTTGGTTTTACTTGTGTAAGCTTCAATTATATAGTTTGTTGACTATGGTGCAGAATATAATACATATGGTAGTTTTAGGCTTTTCCCTGGCAAGGCTTTCAATGATTAGAATAAAATAATGACTGAATAAAAACAAAGAATATAGAAAATTCATAATGATGCACTAATTGTAATAATATTTCTCATGAAAATAATAAAGATATCAATTTGAACAGCCCTAATCAAATCTTGATGTAGAAAAGTATTGTATGAAGATTAATAAAGAAAGGAATATATTGCTAAATAATGGACTTATGTAATGGCAGTGAATACAATATAAATGTAGATCTACAAAGCTAGTTCTATTGAGATATGGAGGGGAATGGCATACAAAATATAACCAACTTTAAGGTAAATTCCACCCCAGAAAATGTTGCTTCGGATCAATAAGAAAAATCCAACAAGCATAACGCTGAAACTTTCATCAAAATCGGATGAAAAATAAGAAAGTAATGACCTTTTAAAGTTTTGATTATTTTTCACAAAACAGTTATATGTACAACTCATTGATATGCAAATGATAGAGTCGATGATTTTCCTCATTCATTATTTTTGTTTTTTATTGTTTGAATTATACTATATTTCCAAATGTACAAATTTGACCAACTTGACTGAACCACAAAATGTTAAAACACTGGTAATTCCATATGTTCATTGAGGAATAAAACTTTGATACACATAATGAGGAGGAAATTTGAATATTTCATGTAATCAAATACAAAAGAAATAGTGTGTGATGTCATCAGTTCTCTCATTTCCATACTGAACAGGATGTGCATATCACCGAGTTGTGCATATTACTGTCTTGATTCAAATCAACATTTTTATTTGTTGGACTTGACCTTTAAGAATAGGTCATTAATAGATCCAAATTTATTTTTTATTTTCTTGCAATTCCAATGCTTATCTTATTCATCTTAAAGCTTTCTGTGCCCATATACATGTTTTGGATGTTAGAAGAGTCTTTCATGTCTTGTACATAGTGGGGAAAAAAAGATACTTGCTGATTTGACCAAGAGAGGGTGCTCTTTGTTTTATTCAGCCAGTGCCTGTTTTAAACTGCTCAGCCAGTATGTAGTATGAATGTTGCATTGCACTTTCAAAACGTATCTCCAGTTTAAAGTTCTTTCTTCATGAATATGATGTCATGTTATCATAGTTGGAAAATAAGGTTGGTAAAAAGATTTGAATATTCATGAGGAGAATCAAGATAGAGGCTACATTTACTGAAAATACATTTGAGGAAATGTGATAAATCAAATAATTGTATCAATTTGTGGAACCATATCAAAGGGACAAACATGTTTGGAACATGCCTAGGGAGACTTGAAGCTTGTGGAAGGGGTGCAGATTGGTTGTAGGGGAGCATTAAATACCCCCCCCCCTTCACAAAAAATGAAAAAAAAAAGTTAATCAAGGGAAAAAATTATATAAAATAGGGTTTCCCATGTAAATTATAAATACCAAATGAAATTTGTTTTTGCGAGTAGTAAAATGATTTCAAACTATTTTGCTATCTGTTCATGTAGGCCAGACAATGGGTCTCATCATCAACCAGAAGGCTCCACTAGCCCTGCAGTCAAAAGAGCACAGAGGGTAGCCCAACAGCTTGGAGAACTTAACCAACAAGTCAAACAAACTATACAGGTTGGTATCATCCCTCTTTCCTCTTTGTGTTTCAAATTTGATTTTGACCAGGGACTTGGTTGGACACAGGCAGGCAGGTTAGATATAATGCCATTTCACAGGCCATATTTTTTGTGCACAATAGTTGTCCCCATCAAAACTTTTGTGCCTAATCTGTTTGAAATCGTCCCAAACTTTGTCAAGAAGGTGAATGAATATTATTATTCTTCTTTCCATCCTAACAGACTGGTAGATTAAAAGATGATGAGAGGAAGCAGACTGCTGTTCAAGAAGTATCACCTGACAGGCATTACAAAGAAATATCAAAGAAACTTAGACAGGTAATCCACATATTAATTAAAACTTAGGGTTTTAAAGTTTTTGAAGGGTCGTAATCTTGAGTGTAAAGTTCTTGGGGCACATTATGAACCTCGCAAAGATGAAAATTTTGGATTTGTTCATTTGGTTTTTTTTGTAGTGTTCAATGCATTGGAATCTCTCAAAATTAAAATAGCTTAGTAAAGTATGGGTGGGGGATGAGCTTGATAAATAATCTCCAGGTTATGAATCACATGGTCAAGCTTCTGTTAAGTGTTATTTCAATCTTGCTATTTCAATCATAATAATTATTATTATAGGATTTTTCCCCATCCATACTACTCTCATCTGTTCCTTTATCATTTGAAGCCATTTAAACATCCATTTTCCTTCTGTTGCTCGAATTGCTCCAGATTTGTATGAAATCTCTGTTTGATTCTGTAAATACAGAAACTCAGAAATTTGGTAATAGATTATGTCTTTGTTAGAAATGTGGAACATTTCATACATAAATTAATGTTTATAATTTTCTTGATTCTATGCAGGAAGCAGAGAGGGATATGAACAGAAGGAAACAAGCCTGGCTTGAACCAGCACCTGTGGATGATTATTTGGTAATAATAATCTTATTATATTTAGGGGGGTTTCTTAAGATTTAAGTTATCCTTAAGTATGTTCAAAATGACACACAGGGGTAATGAACTTGAATATCATTTGTACACTACCTGATAAGAGCACTTCTTCTTCAGGAGGATGTATAGCAACTAACAAATTGGGATTCATCTTGAGTCCAAAATTGTGTTTTTCAATCACACCTTATTCAAGATTACCTAAGAAAATATGAAAGCAATTACAGATTGATTGTTGCCTTGTATAGAGCAATCCTATTTTGTGAAATAAACACAAAAAACAACTTACTGAATGTGTCACACAATTTGTTTTGCAAGGGTTTGCTTTCACTATATCGTTCTATTGAAATTGGAATTTAGTAAGGATCGATTAACAAAATGAGTGAAAATAAATAACACCTTGAAAATAATTACTAATGCAGTATTTGACTATTTATGAAGATGTTGACATTAAGCTTTTTACACTGTTACCTTATGAGCTAATGTAAAAATGTGGTTTTTGGTTTTGTCTGTAGAGGAGAACTCATGACGTTCAGATGACTGCACCTGCACTCCTGCCTCTACCCCGTACCCATATTACAATGTCCCCCTCCCAGCACAATGCCCCCGTCCTCACACCAATGTGTGCCGAGGCTCAGGCACTACTCAAGAAAGTACAGACATCAAAGGAGATGCTGGAAGCTAACCTGGAGACGGTTGCTAGGACGCGCGATGATGAACAATTTTACCAAGTCATCCAAAGCATCTGTAGGGAAGGGTAAGTAGATGGGTATTAATCATTCTCAATTTTTCCTTCTGGGGTATGAATTATCTGCCCCCACATTCTTCTTTTTTGTACTCCCTCTTTCTATTTTTCTATCACACATTATAGGGTATTTCTCTCTCTCACATCCTCTTTCCTCTTTGTCTTGCTCACAATTTTCTTCATCCATCATCTTTCTTTCCCTTTTCCCTCTTGTCTCATTATTTCTTTCATTGTGTATCTATCCACTCCAAGGTAGTGCTCATTGATTATGTCATTATTATTACTTTGAATATATACACAATTGTGTTTAGGGATTCGATGCTGAATTTTTTGTCACAAAATGCCAGTCCTGGGGAGTGTTTCACAAAGATTTAAGTATGACTTAGGTCGCACTTAAATGCTGACATGTTCATGATATGCAATGCACAACCTTATTGGTCAATATGCAGTAGTGCACATCCTATTGGCATGTCTTTTGTACCACGTGCAACTAGACATAGTCATACATAAATCTTTGTGAAACACCCCGTAGACTTTTTAACCAAAATGTAGCAATTTGTAGAATTAATCGCATTGGCTGCTGTGTACAATCAATCGTGATTAACAATCAGTTACTAAGCTGTTTCATGGCCCTTCATCTTCAAGTGTGTGAGTCCTGTCAAACTTGATACACTTTGGCCCGAATTCACAAAGGTGGACTAAAGTTATACCCGGGTATAAAACGCGTCATTTGACGTCATTTTAATCCATGGACTAAAGTTAGTACCTAGGTACTAACTTTTGCGATTCACAAAGGTGGACTAAAGTTATACCGGGGTATAAAACGCGTCATTTGACGTCACGATTTAGTCAGCTCTTTGGGGTGGACTAAATCGGTGGATTAAAGTTAGTCCACGGTTTTTAACCAATCAGAGAGCAGCATTTCTATTGCGGAAAAGTTACCGTCAGTTTGCCGCCTAAAAGTTAACTTTTTTCGGCAGTCAATTCATGTGTTGTTGCCGTATATAACGCTACGAATTTCACGACTGCGACCAAGATTGTAAGTAAATTGCATCATTACTTGAAGTTTAATTAGTAAGAACTCTTCAGATTCATCTATATCTATTAATGATTGCTTAAACTGTCCTAAAAGTATGCTCCAAAACTCAATATTGTATCTGAATCATTGTCATCGTCGTGTGTAGAGCTGCTCAGTCCCAGCAATGTGTTTTTGTGTGTTTAACAGTGCGAGGATGCAACGATGCCGCTGGTACGCTAACCCAGGCCAGGGAGCTCCGGCTCGGCTTCTCTGCGGGCCGGAGCTCCCTGGCCTGGGTTAATCACGTACACATGGTACCGTAGCCTAGCCTACTCTATCTTCTGTGTTATCTTAAGCCATTCTTGCAAGGAAATATGGCTAAATCGTGGTTTTGGGAACCACTCGTAGATTTGTGTACGTGCACTTGTAGTTTTACAAAGACTGAATGGAGGTGGAAATGGGGAACTGTGCGTGTGATTGAATAAAGCGCTGCTGTATGAAGTGAACGGTGGTTCCCAATATCACGATAATGCCGGAAATATTAATTATATTTGCTATCAACCCCCCCCCAATAAAATGCCAATATTTCTTCGCAATAATATTTGTGAATTGAGTCTAGAAATGAAGTTGAAGTCATGATATTGATAGGCCTAGATCTAATTGATATCCATTTTAATCGTTGCAATTTTCGGATTTGGAGATGGATCTAGTTTCTTCTATTTTAATGTTAGATCTATATTGCTTGATTTTTCGGTGTGGCTTGCTTCACTTCAGACCCCTATTATTTTTATATTTTTTGTCTGTTAAAAGATGGTATGTGCACAGTCAAAATTTGTATGATGGGGTGTCCAAACTTCGCGCACTTTTCAAAAATATTCATCAGGCTTAATTTTTGCACACAAAATACTCAAAATTTATACAAAAGCAATTCAAGAAATAGTTACCACATTGACGGCAAGATCGTAAACTATAAAATCATGGAAAAAAATGTAAGGTAGGTCAAGGGGTTTTGCCATTATCGCGATCTCAAAATTCTATTCCGATCGGCGAATGCGGGCTGTGCTGGAAAACCGTTCAGAAAAAGTGTGACCTAACTTCGCGCACCAAAGCTTTTGTGGAGATTTAAACAAAAACTCAGACTCAAAAGTGAAATATTTATATCAGATTGATGGCAAAATGCTATAGAATCGGTTAGTACCAAATTTAACTCACATTTTTGATGATTTTTGCTTGCAAAATGGTGATATCGTGATGCTTGTTGATTCTTCAAAACGGTCGCTCACGGTGACAAATTTGCCGATCTTTTGCCAATATTTTCATGAATACTGAACTCATCCTAAAGAAACACCAAAGGGTAATTTTAGGTCGCTTTTCACGTTGATGATGTCAGATTTTAAGGATATTGGCTAGTTATTTAGATAATGACCGTCCGCGAAGTATGGACACGCGCGAAGTTTGGACTCACTGCCATAATATTAGACTGATCATGAATTAATGAGTTATTGGAATTTGTTGTTTCTCTAATTATTTATAGTATTTTGAATTGTACTAGTATTTGATGTACTGATTGAATTTTAGCCGCCTGAATCAGGTTGGTCAGAATGGTATACAAGTGGTCCTGTATACAAGTGAACTTTTCTATACCTCCCCCCCCCTATTATTTTAATATTTTTTGTCTGTTAAAAGATGGTATGTGCACAGTCAAAATTTGTTATATTAGACTGATCATGAATTAATGAGTTATTGTAATTTGTTGTTTCTCTAATTATTGAATTGTACTAGTATCTGATGTACTGATTGAATTTTAACACAGCCTGAATCAGGTTGGTCAGAATGGTATACAAGTGGTCCTGTATACAAGTGAACTTTTCTATACCTACCCCCCCCCCCCCCCCCCGTAAATCATTATTGTATATTCATGATTTATTTATTGTCAGTCTGTGTATAATTAGCCAGATCCAACTTTGATTAAAGGTTCTCTTTCTTTTTTGTGTGTGCTACATGTATATTTTTTCCCCACCCCTTTCTTTTTTCCACTTGGTGACCGTACAAATGTATTTTAATTTCACATTAGGCCACATTTAGATCTCCATTGTCTTTATATACGTGACATTGCAGTATGATTGATTAGTATTTTTCCCCATTCTATTTTTCCTCCTAACAGTCTTAACACTTCAGCAACATACCATACATGTACCTACGATTGTGAAAGTCATGGCTCGCAATTTTGAACAGCTGCGCCGTGTTGAGAGAGAGAGGGAGGTATGTATGAGTTCTCTTTTTTTTCTTTAATTTCATTAGAATATCCTTTTTGAAGAAACAAAGAGCCTCTATGAATTAAATTCTATATACATTTAGATGCATGTTATTTTTTCCTTCTTATAGACAAAAAGGAAAAGTAAATAAAACAAAACTGCAGCTGGTCCAAGCTATTTAAAAAAAACTTGGATAGAAGATGGACTAGGGGGACCTGCATGTTAGGCTGCAGTCAGAGGTCACCTTGTAAGGTCAAAGTTCATTTTGAGATCAAAATGAAAGTTTATGTGCAAAACTCTTATGATAAGTGTTATTCCATCCCAGTCATTTCTCAATGGAGTTTTGATACAATTCTATTGATTGCCTTGCAAATCAAGATATTTCTGGTTATTTTTATTAGTTGGCAAGACACAAAATGGATTTTGCCTTGTTTACTGTAATGTAATTAAAACTTTAAAGAGTAAACTACCCATTCATGTTGACTCTTCAACACAATCTTCCAACTTCAACTTTCTTGCAGATTCAGCAACACATTGGAAGACCAGAGCGTGGATTAAGGGACAGGAAGAATCCATTTGAATGCTACGAGGATGAACCTTTCAGAGAAAGGTACCGCTTCTCCAAAGAAACTGCGATGTATATCATCAATATGCTCGAAGGGGATTTAGAGAGACAGACAGACAGGAATGACCCATTGCCTGTCATGTTGCAGGTTTTGACTGGACTTCGTTTCTATGCTGTTGGTGAGTTAATCCTTTTCCCTGTTATCAAGATCCCTTGAGTTTTGGAAGTTTGCATGTGCCCTCTAACTATAAAATAGGGAGGGGGGTGGGGTTACATCACTTAGATGAATGTGCTTTCAAATTTCTCCAGTCATTCATGCTTTCTTCCAGGAATGTAAAATTGACTAGACTGCTGAATGCTGATTAAATCCTTATGTATTTTCAATCATAATTTACAATATTTTGTCTCTTGTTTTGTCCTTCATGTCATTATCCTCTTCACCACTTTTTCTTTTTCTTTCTACCTCACTCAAATTTCTCTTTCTATTTTAAATCCCGTTACACCCTCTCTCTCTTTTTCTCCATCTCTCTCTGTCTCTTTCCCTGAGCTTACCTCTCCCTCAATCTTCTATCAATAATAATATGAGATAATCATATCTTTTTAAGTAGACTTATTACTTTTGATACATAACACTGTTAATACGTTTTTGCTCATTTGCCTTGTTATATTATACTTCATAAATTCTTGTATATTGACCCTTTCACCATGTGCAGCTGATCAATTTTTATGTCTATTATATACACCAATAAATAAATGTTTATGATCATCATTGCCGAAACATGTTTTTTTTTTTTTTGGGGGGGGCATCATGGTCTTGTGGTTAGACACTTGTCTTTCAATCTGAGAGACTTGTGTTCGATTCTCAACCTAGGCATTCTTTCCTTCTACAAGAAATTTACCCATGTTGTGCTGCACTCAATAACCCAGGTGAGGTGAATGGGTACCTGGAAGGAATAAATTCCTCGAATGCTTGAGCGTCTGTATGGTGGATCAGCTACTGCAGGGGTAATAATTATGGTACCAATTGTAAAGCGCAGTATGGTATTTAACTGCGCTATGTAAATGGTCCATATTATTATTATTCATCTGAGAAATAAATCTGCTGCATGATAACACGACCTATGCTCTTGCAACATATGCTTCATTCTTAATCCTTCTGAGGATATATTGCTAGGGTTAGGTTTGTAAGAGGGTTTCTGATTCAGAATAATGTAAGGATCAAGGATTAGGGATTATTTAATCATGACTGGCTTCCATATCAAACCCATTACTTAATATCACTTATTCATAATTGCAGGCACCTTTCAGAAGATGCATGCAGACGAAGCAACTGTATCACAATCATCCGTGTGCAGAATCATCAAAGATGTTTCTGAGGCAATCGCAAGGAGGAAGAGACAGTTCATGAAGTTTCCGACGACAAGAGATGAAATTGAAACCACCCAGCGACAATTTTACGATTACTGCGGGTTTCCAGGGGTCATCGGTGCTATCGATGGGACCCATGTCTACATCAGGAGTCCTGGTGGGGAACAAGCCCTGTACTTCCTAAACAGGAAGAACAGGTACTCTGTAAATGTACAGGTTAGTATTACACTACACTGTTTTCAATTTGAAATTGAACTGATTGATACTGGACTCAGGAATAATTTGATAATGACCCCAAAAAAGACATAGTACTATTGTCTATCTCATTTTCTTCTCTCATGGAAGTTATTGCCCTCAATACAGAACTGCTTAAAGATAGTAACAGATAAATGTAACACCTATGTGGAAATTAAAAATAGTTGAGAAACGTTTTCCCTGAAGAACATATCACTTGATACATAGGGGTAGTGATTTTCTGATTTACTGGGTAATCAGAAAATCTGTATTTCTCTCACACATGTGCTTTTCTTGTAGAAGTTCATTGAATTCTACATTTCAAAACAGATTTCATGTGTTTTCTGTATACATTTTCTATGAAACGTCAATTTCTAGATTGAGTTTAAATGAAATTATAGGTTATGATGGTAGATTTTTTTTAATGGATATTTATCCTTTCACAACATTTAGGTTGTATGTGATGTAGCTGGAAAAATAACAAATATCGTTGCCAGATGGCCGGGCAGCACCCACGATTCACGGATTTTCTCTGAGTGTGCATTGAAAGGACAGCTGGAAGCTAGGGCTGATGGTTCTGAGTGGCTACTTGGGGATAGTGGGTATGTCAATTATTTTTTCAAGATAATTTTCATTAGAGGGAGATTGCCAGATGAGCTTATGCCGTGGCGTGTCGGCCGTCCACAATTTCAAAATGCTTCTTCATTTCAAGTCCAATTGCAATTCTGTTTGTTTTATACACATGTTTGATAGCTCAAGGTGGGGATACAAAATTTCTACACAGAATTTTGAAAAACATTAAATATACTAATTTATACATACACCTGTATTTTTCTTAAGAATCACATTTTGACTTGGAAATTATTTATGTTATTTATAAGAAATTAATATATGAATTACAAAAAAATTGTGAGAATGAATTTATGTATTATATGGGTGTAAAATTACCTCATGAATGTATGTGAAGTTCTTTTGAGCAAAAGTGATTTAAACATTTGGTAGATTATAAGTGAGGAATTAGGTTTCTGTGCTGTCCGCCCATCTTGTTTTCGTTCTTGTGATGACAATGTAAATTGAGTTTTCTCATTTTTGTCTCGCCCACCAGAGGTGAAGGCGAGACTTAGGGATCCAAATGTCGTCCGTCCGTCACAAACCGAATGACACATAACTCCACATCCGTAAGTCGCTTTTCAACCAAACTTGGATGGTAGATAGACTTGGGGGACCTGCATGTTAGGCTGTAGTTGGAGGTCACATGGTAAGGTCAAAGGTCATTTTCAGGTCAACGTTAAAGTTTACATGTAAGACTCTATTATGACACCTAACTCTGCAACTGCAAGTCGCTTTTCAACCAAACTTGGAAAGTGGATGGACTTGGGGGACCTGCATGTTATGCTGCAGTCGAAGGTCACATGGTAAGGTCAAAGGTCATTTTCAGGTCAACATTAAAGTTTATGTGCAAGGCTCTTATGACAAGTGTTATCATCCCAGTCATTTCACAATGAAGTTACGTGTCCTCGCAAATCACAATATTTCTGGTCTTTTTCAAACGTGGGCGAGACACTAAATCGCTCTTGCCTTGTTTATAAAGATTTGAGTATTTTTCCTGTCCTCATTCATTTTCAAACAAGAAATTTTCTCATTTGTGATAGCAATGGTATTTGAAAAATATTAACACCCAAAATTAGCATTCTAGGAACTTTTTTAGTGAATTAGAGCAAAAAGTATGATTAACGCATAAATAAGCATGATAAAGCCTTATGAAAAAAATCTTTATTTTGAAAAAAATTATCATACAGCCTTTACATCACATCCCACACTGTAATCATGCCAATTTTCACGGTGTTGGTTGATTCAACCCCACAGTCACATAAAACACTGTAAGACCGGTGTGGTTAGGATTAAGTTCAGATTCACCAATCTTGAATTCAAAGTAATGCAAGCCTAGAAGATGAAATGAAGTATCAACCATGAAAAGGATTTCGATGTATCTAATTATAAATTTGAATCTCAAAATAATTGGTTTAAAATTATAAACAAAATCTCCATCAAAATAATGTAATGAGAAACATAATTACTTAAGGAATGTTAACGTAAGCAATGAATAAATATGTAAGAGAAATTCTAATGCTTCTTTCTTAATTTTTCTATTGCAGGTACCCCTGCCTCCCCTTTCTGTTGACTCCCCTCCTTAATCCTCTTGGACGGCCACAGGTGCGCTACAATAGCGCCCACAAAAGAGGACGTTGCGTTATCGAGCGCACCTTTGGCCGTTGGAAGAGGAGGTTCCCGTGCCTCAATGATTTGCGCGTGAAGGTGGATACTACTTTCACAATAATAGTGGCTTGCTCGGTCCTGTGGAACATCTCCCTCGACCATAACGAGGTAGATATTCCAGGACCTGAGCCAGAGGAAATGCCTCCACTTGTCCACCTTCCTCCTGGCCTACATGACGCTGTCGCTGGTAGGCTCAGGAGAGAGCAAATCATTGAGGACCATTTTTCCAACTAACCCAAGTAGCCACTCAGAACCATCTTCTCTGGTACCAGCTGTTCTTCCAGTCCACTTAGAGGAAATCCTTGAATTGAGATGCTGACAAGGTATTTGTTATTTTCCAGCATTACAGGGCTTTTACACTGGGCATTCAGAGGTAGTACGCATACAATCATTTTTACTACCGTATTATGGACATTGTTTCTTTGAGACCATGTCGCTCTTTTACGTGCACTTTGGAGCATGAAAAATATTAGCTTTTACAATTTGAATTCAAGGATTACACTGTCACAGCCTCATTTTTTAAATTGGCATCATTGTCATAAATTGAAAGTTGCTCTTTCAATTCTCTGATGGTGCTATTCATGATGCATTTTTTAAAAAATATTCAATTTAAGGAACTCCTTGTCATACATGTAGACACCTTTTTAAGATACCAATTTATTTCCCCAAAGTTAAACTTGTGCAATACATATCATTTTTCATGTGTCAAATGAAAATTAAAAAAAAAAGAGTTTTAAAGTAAATACTTCCAGTTTTAAAAGTCCAAAATGATTGAAAAGATGCCAGAATTCTGTCATTGTGATTTGCACACCAAATAGTTTTCCCAAACAACTCTACTTTACAACTCTGCATACCCAGTGTGGAAGCCCTTTCACATGCAATCTACATTTACATGTTCCCCATCAGCGACTCCTTATGTAGACATGTCTCATTGATACACCCAGTACACCTGGTTACATGCAGTAATGGTAAAATTGTCTGCTGACTTGGTTCAAATTCATCTCTCATTGTTTGAAACTTCATGAATTAATATCCTCCCTCTTGCGTTTGTTTCAGAAATATCTTTGATGAATAAAATGATTATGATACATTTGCTTCGTCTAAACGAAGTCCTGTCAAAACAATTTTAAGGTCATTCCCTGTTTTTCAAAAAAATCAATTTCAAGCATATTGATGATATACATTGTATGTAAAGGCATTCTTGTAGCATTCAAATGGATTTCTTGTTAAAATTGTCCATCATGCTCTGGTCATCCATCTTTAATATCCAGTGATATACAACTTGTAGTGTTATGAAAGTATTAAATATTCACATGCATTGGGTACATAGTTACCAAGTCAAAAGAATGATAGTAACAAGATCATTAACAGTGTCTGAATTCCAATTTATTGACATATTTGTTGTATGAACAATAAATATTTCTTCAACTTTATTGCCATTGGTGGTCTAATATATATATTTATAAATATATATATGTATGTACACACATAAAAATATGTCTTATTACAAGAAATGGATTATGTACATTTCTGCTCTCTGATAAATAATTTAGGTACATGAAAATTATGATGAAAGAACTTGTATGTTAAATACTTTCCAAAAGGCAAGATAATTAATACCAATTTAGGGGGCAATTGAGCCTTGACTAAATGTTTTGAAGAAATGAAAAAAAAATAAAATGCAAAAGTTCATCAGAATAGAAATAAGTTTGGATATTTTTCATTTAGTCCTCGGAATATGCGGCAAGAGCAGTCTTTAGCTTCACCTCTTCAGTCTTCTTTTGAACTTTAAGGATTTCCATCCTATACTCATGTTCTATCCTCATGTATTCAAGTCGTATCTGGTGCTCTTCCTCTGCCAGTTCAACGAGTCTCTCCTCACTTGAATGGACATGTGGATGTTTGGGTCTAGTTTTTGGTTGGTGGGGAATGGTTGATCGCCTCTTCTCTCCACGAGGTTGAAGCTTTCGAGTTGTGTCTTGCCTAGAAGAGAACATCAATACATAACTTATTATAAAAAAATATATAAATGGAGGCATTTGAATGTGAATTGCAATTATTATATTCAGAGCTATACACACCCATATTGCAAATGATCTCAAAAGTTTCTAGAAAACAAGTCGTAAATGAAATGTGCAAGTACTTGTTTAGCAATCGGGTGATTTATATAGAAGTTGTCCAAAGCGATTCAATGTGATAAATTATGTAATTCATGAAAATGAAGATTCATGAACAAGTAACGCTTGTTTATATGGTGCAAGCATTTTTCTTTTAACTTCTTTAACAGACTGTAAGATTTTTAAAAAAGATTCTATTCAAGGCTGTGTGTTGGTATTTATTATAGGATCAGGTTCAACAGAGGCATTTAAACAAGGTATACAATGTAGGTAGTGTGGTTGATATAGTTCCATCGGGAGTTGGAAAAGGAATTATTTTATAAAAATTTTATAAAAATGTAAATGTTGAATAATGCTGACAATCTAGTATTTATATTTAATATATCAGTATGTCAAATGAATTATAATCTACACATGAATATTGATTTTCATGACTGTTTTATAAGCATGGGTGTGTGAATTGAATTAATGTTAATAGAGAATTGTGATTTTAATGCCTATATTCCCCTCAGATGATTCACTTTTGTTTTCAAATGTGTATCTTGTTAATAATAAAAAAGAAGTGAACTTACCTTGTTGTTTCAATGTCTCCATTCTGAGTTGTGGATGGAAGGGAACTGTTCTGCATGTTGGCTTGACTGAATTAATGTATATGTGTGAAAAAGAAGAATTATGCAAATATTACTAATGGAATGTAAGATCTGAAGTAATTCAGGAGAGTGTTAAATGTTGCTTATCACCCCCCCCCCCCCCCTTTTATTAGGGGCAAGGAGGAAACAGTTAAACTGAAGCTGAACATTACTTAGGTTTATTAATTTAGCAGCACTTAAGGAGATTAATTTGTAAAAAAAAATGATTACATATAATTTCATGCACTATTCACTTTATTTTGTATAGCACGTAGGCATTTACTTTTCAAATGTGTGTATTGTTGGTGAGGAAAACATGGAACTTACCTTGTTGATGCAAGAACTGGTTTATGACTTGTTGATGGATGGAGACTGTTCTGTTCGTCTTGCCTGAATAAATGTAAAAATGTGTGTGAGAGAGAAAAAAAGAATTTATTTTTTTTCGAAATGAAGAAGTACATCTCATGTGGTATGATAAGGTTATCAAGGGTGCATTCATAAAAAAAGAAAGTCCACCTTTAATAGGTGTAAGGAGGGAGGGGGTACAGTGAGGTTCTACAACTTACTTGAATGTATTGAATGTGCATCAATGATGGAGTTGAATTCTGAAAAACACACAAGTGCCCATCTTGAATTCAAAAAGCACCATTCCTTTTCCTCTCTCAGTTTCTCCCCTTTTTTTGTATAGCAGGTAATAATTGAACACTCATCCTATATGTGGCTTATCCGGTTTCAAACACATGACCCACACACCTCTTTTGGAGCAAATCTTCACCCCCCCCCCCCACCATGAATAAAGGATAAAACATTTTAAACAAGATAATTCATCCACCTTCCAAGTGGGTTGGTTAGAAAATATTGCATTAGCAACTAGGCTTTTACTTTCCAAATTTGTTTATTGTTAGGGAGGAAAAACATGGAAATTACCTTGTTGCTGCAACAACTGGTTTATGACTTGTTGATGGATGGAGACTGTTCTGTTCGTCTTGCCTGAATAAATGTGTGAGAGAATTATTAAAATATTACTAATGGAACGGGACATGTGAAGTAGTATAATAAGGTTATCAAGGTTGTATTCATAAAAAAAAGAAAATCCACCTTTAATAGGTGTAAGGAGGGAGGGGGTAAAGTGAGGTTCTACAAATTACTTGAATGTATTGAATGTGCATCAATGATGGAGATAAACTGCCAAAACAAAAGTGCCCGTTCGGAATTTTAAATCACTATTCAAATTAAAGTTTTATTTTATATTAAAGAGCAAGTAATAATTAAAAGCCCTTACTCAATCTGATATGCGGCTTAGCCGGTTTCAACACATGACCCACACCTCTCTTGGGGCTATTCAATATGACATCCCCCTCCCCCCCCCCCCCGATGCTACCTTTGAAGAAGGATAGTTAGATGATATTGCTTTAGCAACTGGGCTTTTACTTTCCAAATTTGTGTGTTGGTGAGGAAAACAGAAATTACCTTGTTGATGCAAGAACTGGTTCATGACTTGTTGCTGGATGAAGACTGTTCTGTTCATCTTGCCTGAAAATAAATGTAAAAAATGTGTGTGAGAAAGAAAAGGAATGAGTAAACTATTACTAATGGAGTGGGTCATCTAAAGTAGTATGATGGGGTTATCATGATCAAGGTATGATAGGGTTACCAACATTCATAAAAAAAGAAAATCCACCTTTAATAGGTTTTAGGAGGAAGGGGGTAAAGTGAAGTTCTACAAATTACTTGAATGTATTAATTGAACACCAATGATGGAGATGAAGTCTGCCCCCCCAAAAAAAAGTGCCCATTTTTAATTTTAGAGAAACATTCAACTTGATTTTTTCATAGCAGGTAATAATTGAAAGCATTTGCTTAATCTCATATGTTGCTTAGATGGTTTGAAAAATTGCCCTAACTACTAGCTCTCCTATGACATTTTTTAAAATGTACCAGGCGATTTTCGACACCCCCCCCCAAAAAAAAAAAAAACCTTTCAAAGGAAAGTTAATTTGCCAAAAAAAATCATAACGTGCTTTTTTGTATAACTTGGAAGTGTGAAAGGACTTAAGAAGAATTAACCACCCCAATCCTTTTTTCTTCACATATATACTGGTACATATATGATGAAAGTGATTTGTGATTTAAAAAAATAGATCTGCACATTTTAAAGTTCGGCTTTAAATTAAAAAGGGCCTACGATGAAAGAGGTAGGATAGAGGTATGGGGGCAAATTTCTTTATGGTATGCATCATCGGAATTGATTTTAAAAAAATAGAAAACCATGACTATTTTTTCTTAAAATAATTGTTTGATTATTGGTAGTAGGAATATCCACATGGCCTCGTTTTTGTTATATTTTGTCTTTTTTATAAAAAAAAAATGGTCAAGAAATGCATGTTGTGAGCTGAGTTTGTAATTTTTTTCACGCTGGATTATGTGTAATTGATTGTCGAAGTACAGGGGGAAATGCAAATCGGTAGACTGAGAAGATAGTAGTTTATAGGCCCTGCATGTGACCTGTGTACAGTAGATCGAGCCTCTGTTCAAGTGAACAACTCAAGCTGACATTTTCCACGAGAAAATGCAAAAGAACAGCCAGTGCTCTTTGTTTATGACACTCCATACAGCGAGATGTCAGAGTTATAGCTTTATGGTGGAGAGAGAGGGAAAGAGATATAGTTGAAAGAAATTGAATGAACGGGGTTAAAAAATGGATTATCAAACTATTCAATTAAGTGACGGGAGAATTGTGGGTTTGTGTTTTTTTGACACAGTTGGAAATTGAATTTTCGTCAAAGGGTATTGAAATAAGAAATGAAATTGGCAAAGCTTCGTTAATACATTTTTTCATGAACTATTTTGCGCATTTCAAGAAAATGTGCAGATACTGCTGGCGTTTCATAATCGGAATTTAAAGTAAACAACAACAAATACCGGCATGTCATTTGCAAGACGATATGGACGACGAAGAGATTTTTCTTTCCGGTATTTTTGCTCATTTCTTATCATAGGAGTACAATTGTGGAAACATTTTATTGCACAAAAAAGCTTTCGGGCTTTGGGGTAAGTCTCAAGCTATTCAAAGTATATTAGAGACCGAAATGAAAAGAGAAAGGGATACTCTGCGATCCCTAACACAAGTACAGATGGACATGAGGATGAACTTCGATATTGAACCGTCACGTCCGTAGAGTATGCGCTATAAATGGCTTTTCCAAACACAAATTACTACGTATGGGACTAAGTTGAAGTTACGCGGTGTCGCAGACGACAAGAGAACGCCGGTAATAAAAATTCTTTGAAATAAATTTGAAAGGGATTTCAAGATTTGATGAATGGGTCATATTTTGACTTTTTTGCATTTTTCTGATGTTTTATTTGTAAGGATTTCAAAAATAGTACCAGTTTTACATGATAAACTATTTATAGATATAAAATAATGAATAATTCTAAATCAAACTGTTATTAAAATGAACTTACTGCAAACAATCATCGCCTGTGGTCAGACCTCCATGGCTTAGAAATTCCAGGGCTGTGACAGCCTCATTATTCAACCCGGCATCATCGTCATATGGGTTAGACAACTGGATAAAGTCACTTGGGAGAATCTCCTTGATTAATAGAGTTACTGATGAAGGAGGATCTGGAGGTGGCCCTCCTCCCGTCATACGGGAGCGTCTCTTCCACTCGCCATACTCCTTTTTTGCCTGGCTGCGAAGTTGTTTCCACTTGGTCTTTATTTGCCCGGTGGTCCACTTGTTCCCATATCTGGCAATAATTGCAGAACAAACCTCATCCCAAGCTAGGTTTTTTCTTTTGTTGTTTAGAGCATCATTTGCTCTATTAGCAAAGATGTGGGCACGGTCCTGCACGAGCTCCAGAAGATACGATCGCTCGCTGTGATGCCAGTTGGCAGATCTGTTTTTTTGCAGACTCCATTGCAAACTGGCATCACATCACTTCTGAGCATGCTCAGTACAAGCAGACAATCATCTCACTACTGAGCATGCTCAGTGCAGTGTTATAATAGTATGCTAGCTTCAGTTCATGATTTAATCCATGGACTAAAGTTATACCCCGGGTATAACTCAGCCATGGACTAACTTTAGTACCCGGGTATAAAGTTAGTCCATGGATTAGTTAGTCCACCGTTTGTGAATAGCGCGGTGGACTAACTTTATACCCCGGTATTAGCTAACCCCCGACTAAATTTAACCCCGGTATAACTTTAGTCCACCTTTGTGAATTCGGGCCTTTGTTTTTCCATTTGCAGAGATGGTTCAGACTTTACAAGAATAAAGCAAGCTGTTGATGAACAAATAGCTGCTATTGATGCAGAGATCAAGGTATGAATTCATTACAATTGGTCCACATGGGACATACTAGGTATAATTTTGGCTAGTTGTGAACATATAAAAGGATTAGATGAATGGACCAGCACCCTGGTATGAAACAGCTTGTACATTCCTATGGAGCCAGTTTGTTGTAGTGTACTAGTCTGCAGGTTTCCTCATGCTGTACTTCTTTTAAGTCTCATTCAATATGCATCCCTACTATCCTATCACCATTTCTTTCCCTACTTGCATTTCCAGGTCTGTCCTTAATATTTTGTCTCAATAATGACAGATTTTTCATCAAGATTATTAAGATATCGTGAATGCCATCACGTAATTATTTATTTACTTATTTGTAATTTTATTTATACAGGGTAGCATTGCCAATTTCATAACTGCTTTCCAACTTACTTAGTTGGTAAACAAGTTATATGATCTAAAACAAAGCAACTTTCTTTCCATATTGTACTTAGATACAATACTCAAGTGAAATTATGTACTACACTATAAACTGACATTCATTAAATTTACATCTGGTTAATAAAGAAAAATGGAATGCCTGTATACAAATTTTATTCATTCTTATTTTATGCATTCCACAGAGAGAACTTCACCAAGGAAGACATCACGTCAGCAAACCAAGTGGTCGCCAATCACCTCCAACAAAACTTCTTCCAGACAAAAGCTCTCAAAGACCACACCTACAGCCAAAAGGCCAACAACCTTCTACAAGAAAGCCAGTTGGCCAACAATCAGCTGGGCAAGCCCTTGGCAAGTTTGGCAAGAAGAAGGTCCAGGCGAAGATAGACACAGGTTTACGCAGACCTAGAAAGGAGGATGAGCAAGAGGAGGATATGACTGAAAGGAACAAGGAGAACTTGAGAGAAAAAAATGTCCCTAAATCTCCAGTAAATATCGTTTATTTTTAACACAATATTTTTTCTTTTCCAATTAATTACTAATAAATTTTTTGTTAACTTGCCAAACAAAAGTACAATTTCTATAAATATTTTTGTAGGGTAATTATTCAAATAGTCATAAAAAAATGGATGACCAATCAAACACAGTAATGAGGCATGCAGAGATGGTTCAATTTTTTTTCTCATCATTGTAGTAGCCTCCTTCGTACTAAATGATTGCTCCCTGATGCCGAAAGAGGCTTAATCCTTATGTTACTTGTTGTGATTTTTTTACTCTCCATAGCCCCGACCAGCTTCCAAACCAAGAGGTACACAGCAGGATGATGAACGTTATCTGAAACACATCTATGGCCACACCCGTCTTCAGTCACAAAGGTCAACGTTGAAGGACGCCCCCTATCTCCACTTTGCCAACAGGACACCTACCAAGACTAAGAAGATGGCTGCTCACCATGCCTCTCCAGTTCATGGTACAAGTCTCTTTCTCTCTCTGTTCATGCTTGTCTATGCCTCTATATCTCTGTATCATCAATTCTATTTATGCAAGTTATCAGCCTGTAAATTGTAATCAGTTACAAGTTGATGATGATGGTGTTGGTGATGTTGATTATAAAGACGATGGTGATTATAACATTTATCGTCGTTATCAGGTTATGGTATTGATAATGATGATGATGATGATGATAATTACGATAACTATGATAATGATGATCATGATGATAATGACAATGACAATGATAATTTTGATCATGATTATAATGTTGACCATTATCATGATTCTGGTGATGATTCTTATGTTGATTTTCATTCAATGATCATGCTGATTGAAACAATGCACTCAAGTCCATCAGGCATGATGCTCATGGCATATCACATGTGAATACAAACATAGTGGGAAATTAAAATGAGAATAAACCATATTACTATACCATAAATATGAATGATAAATGATAATAGGCATTTATGAAGCGCAATCGATTTATTCAACAAATCACTAATTTTCCATTCATCTCCTTAATCCCCCTAAACATCATAGCCCAAAGACCTAAAAGACTACAAGCAGAGACACTCAAGAGCGCAGGGGTAGGAACCCAATTACCCTTTACCTCTGGACCCCAGTACTACTTCAACCCCTACCCAACGGGTCCTGACCCCACACCCATCGTTGCCCCTGCCCAGCACACCAGTCCAGCAGACGGCCAGCTCATCCCCATGGCCATACCCCTTAGAGAGCCAAGGTTAGGGGTAGGGATGGCCCATCCTGTTACCATTATCAGCGATGGGAGAGGGGCACCTGCTAGACAGGTAGAGTTGCCCAACGTGGCATTGATCGATGTCACGAATGAGGAAGAGAACAAAGAGGAAACCAAGAAGCAGGACCTTACTGTGCAGGTGAGTTGAGATATCATGGAATGTACATGTATGTTCAATGTACCTCTATTTGGAATATTATATTTAACTTTCATTTGATTTAATTTTATTTTATATTAGGATGCTTATCCTGTAACGGGTGTTGTCCATCATCTAGGGTGAAAAAGTTTTCTTGTAAGCCAACATGATGCCTTCCACTGTATATACAAAACTTTGCCACATTTTGTAAAGCTATCATCTCACTTTCCCCGAACAGATTCCTGATGCAGAGATAAGGGAGTGAGTTATCTGTGGTCCACCTGCTGATTCTCTCAAATTCCCTTGGGTCAGCAAATTATTAACTGCCTATGAAGGATGAAAACAATATGCCTTTCAATATCAGTTTTGTTCATAAATGTGACTGTCACTCTTACTGAGTATTTACTCTCATTCTCAAAGAAAAAAATTGTATTAAAGCTTAGATGACTCTTTTATTTACCACAATATATCACACAAGGAAACAAAATCTTTGAACTGTTCTCCCCTAGTGATTCAATGTTCCATAGACCTTGGTTCAATATTATTATCATTCTGTATTTGTTTGTATATTTCTATTTTTGATAAAGATGGTTCGCATATATTATTTATATCGGTGGATCTTTTTTTTATTTAGAGATTACCCAATGTGGACATCGATTCCATTCCAGCTACTCCAGCTCCATCTCAAGAAAGGGCTTCCCCTGGAACACAACAACCAAATCGGCTAGACAAGGTGATTCATGAATGTGATATTTTAACACCTGGAAGTCTATTTTTTTCAACTTCATATTCCATATAGGTATTTTGAGAAGATTGTAAATATTCTGCATGACTTGTATTTTACACAACACCATTATTCCAGTATTAGAACCTTATGATTTGGAATGTTTAGAAAAGTTTATTAATGTATTATATGGAAATTAAAACTTCTTATCAATATGCATATGATATCATTTCACCTCTCATGTTCACAACATGCTTTACTTATGGTATTCTTATAGTGAAAATTAAAGAATGATTTTGATATAAATGTGTAAGAAATATTTGTAATGATGGTGACTGAAAACGTTCTTTTACCTATCTGTATTCTATCTAATGTATAGGACATACCATCCCATGGCCAAGTGACTGAAGAGAGCAGACTAGCAAGTGCAAAGGTTAGTTTCTCTTTATATTTGAATACTAAATATTGTGGAATCTTTTTTAGATCCAACAAGTACTATATTCTTTTTGTTAAATTGACATATTAAAATGTTTGATGCCCTATATGATTGGCCTTCCTGAAATGATTTGTCTGCTTTCTATGGCTTAAGCAGTTGGTGGAGTGAAATTGAAATATGGAAACATGGGAATCAGCTGTGCAAAAAGTTTGATTATTTTATAGCATCACTTACGTGTTGTATGAAACTTAGTATAGTAGGATGTATTAATTTTGAAGAGAAATGTGTTGGTAGTAAGTCCTTTGCAGGACGGCCCATGGTCTAAGGAAGAATGCATGATGTATCAGTAAGCCTCTACAATACATGTTGAATTGAAGTTCAAGTTCTAGTTTTGTTTGTTTATTTGAACTTGACTCAACATCAAAGCAATTCATGCACAATATGACAAATATACAAATGAATATACAATATGACAATAGATACAATTTGACATGAAAATAAAAATGTACTATAAATAATTGTATTTGAAGTCATTCCTTGACTCTATTTTGACATTCTGTTCAGCCACATGAAGAAGAACAGGAGGAGGAAGAGGAACCCTCGTCACCAGAGATCCCTGGTATCTCAATGGAAGGAATGCATGCAGCAAGGCAACCCTCCTACCACGGTCCACCATTCCCACCCCAGCGGTTACCTCCATCCCAACCCCCATTAGCTGGTATCCAGCCATCATCTGATCAGCTAGCAGAGGGCATCAGACGCATGGAGATGCTCCAGACAAGAGCAGTGGACTGGTAATGGTTCCTGATAAGCATTCTTTAATACTGCATACCACAAATATACATTTAAGTCTCAGAAAAAAATATGGGAGAGAAAGAAAATAATGATAAATGATACCAGTGAAAAGCTGCTTGTGGAAAGGCACAGCTTGACTTTGATGAGGTACCACCTGACTTTATTTTTGTACATCCAAATGACCGATCCTTTTCCCAATTTTATGTATTTTTAATCAGTCAACTTTCTGTTTTCTTTTAAAATTATATCTCTTAAACAAACATAACACCTTTGACTCAGATACAGATTGTCTATAGTCTTTTTATGATCTTTTATTTCTTGAAAATTTGTGCTTTTCATTTATGCATTTCACTTTCTGAAATTTATGTTGTTTGTAATGCTTGGAAAAAATATGAACATGAAAATCTTTAACAGATGTTTTATCATGAAAAAGCAATAAACATAGATCAGATGTGAAAGAAATCATTTCATATTCTGATTTATTTGCAGGGTTGAGCAAGAGTTGATGTCGCGTTTGATAAGTGGGACTCATCTTAGGCAATCAGAGAGACATCAGCAGCCAAGCACCAGTCATGAAGCCAGGCCTGTTAGCCCATCATCCTCAGAAAACTCAGATCATGTTGGTAAGATCTTTAAAGGGTGTTCTTAAGAATTTATGAATGTTACTTTCCAGCCAGCATAGGGGTTTCTACTTTTTGTCATATATGTAATGATAGCAAATATCTCTATTATGTACAAAAAGGCCTTATTGAAAATAATATAAAGTATTTCAGAACTTATGGTCATCATTAGTTATATACCTTAGAAACAAATTTAATATAGTGATTTACAGAGAATTTACGTAGGCAACTTGTCAAAAGTCTTCTAACACGAATCCATCTATTATGAATCTTCATCGCGGAATTCCAGCATTCCCTGTTATGTTGTCCATGATGAAATCTGATGATTGGTCATAAAAAGCTGCTTGCAGGATTCCTGTGAGGAAGATTGGGCTCTGACTTTTGACAAGGTCCCTTATTATCATCCTTGAGGATTCTCTGGATCCTCCTCCATAATGTGACTGCGACACAGAACTGTTTCCATGCTTAATAACATGGCTGCAAATAAAGGGCTCTAGCCAGTCTATGATTCTGTCGGGTACCCATTTTCTTTACTTCGACTTGGTGTTGGGAATGTAGATCAGTGTCTTTATACCACAGTTGGATTCAAACCCAACATGTTGTGCTCTGCATCCGTAGACACATCCGCTACACCATGACTCAAAAAATAAAGAAGCTGCCCAACTAAAGGTTTCAATGAATTAAGCAACAAATGTTTTGTAACATTTCCGTAAACATTTTACTTTACTCATGAATATATTCACCATAAATTTCAGCAACACATATGCAACTATTTTTTTCCCTGTTTTTCCGCTTTGCTCATAGTTGGTGCACTTGGCGGAGGGGGTCTGCAGTTCTTTGTGGATGCTGGACAACCAGTAGACCCCACCCTAGTGAATAGTCTCGTCCAGCAGGTTCTGGAAGAAAAGATCTCCCTGTGTCTAGGTCAGCATCAAAGAGAAAGGTCATCTGTTGCCATGCCGACTTCTCAAGATGTCAGACAGCCTACCCCACAGCCTGTAAGTATAGAGATGATGCATTGATTTGAAGTGAATGATGTGCTGTAATGGTTCTAGTTTATCTGGATGTTTGTTATGCATATTGGTCATGGGGTGTGTTATAATACTGTTTGTCAAGGTGCCAACAGCCAATGTGGGTCTTGATTGCATTTATTGCATACCAAAGTGGAAATATTCAGATGTAATACTTTCATATATTTTCAAGCAAAGTGTACATTTTGCCACAATTCAAATAATTAATTTTTGCTTGATTTTATGTGAAAAAATTTGATGTACTTTCATTTTATCAGTATGTAAAGAATTTTTTGAAATCAAATTGACACATATCCCATTAATTTGTAAAACTGTAATATTTTTATAGGATACCCCAAGGATAATTTTTTTTAACTCCAGGCTTGAAAGATAGTATTGATATTCAGAAGGCTGCTCTAGTTAGTAGAGAAATGAGTATTAAAGGGGAAGTTCACCCTGACAAAAAGTTTATTGTAAAAAAAGCAGAAAACATAATAAAAAATATTGCCGAAGGTTTGGGAAAAATTTCATCAAATATTTAAAAAGTTATTAGAATTTCAATTATTTGATTTGTGGCGTCATATGCGAGCAGCATTCCTACATAGCGAATGGTAAAAAATCAATGAAATGTCATTTTCTCAGAAAATTGAAAATGGTTTTCACTGTAACTTTTGTATATCAATAGACAAATCATTTCACACCCGATCATGAAAATAAAATTAAGTCATCAGGAACCATACAAAATTTGAAATTCATACATTTTATATTACATAACACATGGGGCAGCTGCTCGTTTATGACGTCACAAATCCCAAATTTTGAACTCTAATAACTTTCTTACTCTAACAGATTTTCCTCAAACCTTCACCAATATTTTTTACTATTTTTTATGCTATTTTTACAACAAAGTTTTCTTCAGGGTGAACTTCCCCTTTAAGAAAGTGTATCCTCACTCAACCTTGCCATTTAATGTTTTTCCTTGCAGTTGGGCCGGCATTCACCCATTCCCACCCCAGAGCCAACCCCACCTGCCTCACCCATTGTAGTTCTGTCCAGGGAGCCATCCCCCACCCCCAGGGATCGAATCCCTACCCCAGAGGCTAGTGAGGTAGGGGAAGCTGAGGCAGCATCAGGAGGAGCAGAGTCCGAGACGGAGAGCTGGAAAGATCTCATGAAAGATTCAGATACTTCCAATGAAGGTGAGGAGATTTCATGTACATTTAGAGGAAAGCAAGAAATTGTAATTTGTCTGTAATTGTGCCATAATATATGTCCTTTATGAACTTTTGAAAGATCCTACTAGTACTTTTTAATACTACATATGCTTCTACTTTTTACTTGGTCTTCTTAACATTAATCAAGATGATTTATTTCTCACCTTCGTTTCACCAGAAGCAAACACTATTGCTGCACCAGGCCCAGAAGCTGTCACAACCCCTCCCACAACCCCACCCCCAGTCAGCATCCAATCACCTCCCCAAATTCCAGGGGAGGAGCCCCAGACACCGGTCCCTTCACCCCCGTCTTCTCCCACACCCTTGGTAGGTGTACCCTCTGAGCCCATGGTTACCCCTACTCCTACCCCAGAGCCAAGGAGTCCGGTAGCATCGGAACCAGAAGAGGATGCTTTCCAGGCGACTTTGCATACTCCAAGGTGGGTTGATCATATCATTTTATGCAATTCTTCCAAGTTTGGCCCATGATAAAACAAAGTCCATATCAAGTGAAATTACATTCAGATATTCACTGTTGATCTGTGCCACTTTAACATAAATGCTTTCAATAAATTGGCCTAAAGAGGAGCAATTGCCATTGTTTATACAAGGTCCCATGTGTATCATACGTATAACTTTTAAATATGCACAAATTTTAGGAATTTTTGGCCCATTGCTTGTGCTGATGAAAGCGGCAGATAGATATTGAGTGGACTCTCGACTTTGGCCCATACCCTACAAATAATTTGAAAATACATGACTATAAGTAGAACTCTGTCCGTTTGTTAAAAGAGGTATAAGATTCATAGCTGCTTTAATTAAAGATTATTTCTAGTTCATATTAATCATGAAACAGCCAAATGAATCACTTGTCTACAGTGACTTCAATATAGTACCATAATGACTTGCCTGATGTATCTCATTTCATAGGATTGTTCAAAACCTGCTAGGTTAAACATCAATAACTTAAATATGGTTGTTTGTTACTTGCTTCCATCTACCAGTGTATTTGTGCTATTACCCAAACTTTCATTTGCTAGTATTTTTTAATTTCCTATTTTGTTTTAGTCCTGAGCCACGTCTTCCATCCCCTACACCATCTCCTCTACCCGTCCCTCCCAAAGCTGCTACCCCTGCTCCACCCAGCGTGGAATCTTCCACCACTACCGAGTCAACACCTCCGGACTCTACCATTACGCAGACTACAGGGAGGGATATATCTGAGGGAGAATGGCTTGTCAGTGAGAGGGAAGAGGGAAGGGTACCAGATGAAACCCTATTTGGTGAGAAAGCTAAAATTTTCTAGATTAAATATGTTATATTCTACCGGAAATAGTCTATAACATTAGTCAATTAATTTGCTTCATGAAGCACGCCCCACATTACCTAAAAAGTGATGGTATGTCCCGTCATCTTCACCAAATAAAATTATTTGCATACTATATTGTATGATATCCTCAACTTTCCATATCATTAATGCAATACTGTCGTGTCAATTGTATTGAACAAATCCGCTTAGGGGGCTACTTTCTGTATATTACTAAGTTTTGGGATATGGGCTGTCTTTAAAGAAAAAAAAATCAACAAATTCTGAATGAAGTGAATAATATTGTTTGTTCCTCAAAATTTCTCAGGTGTTCCAGAGATGGAAGCTTTTGATGAGAGTTCACAGAGCAGTACAACCAGCACTGTCAAAGGACCAACAGACCCTGATAAAGACCTGGTATGCATTCACTATCATAGTGTGTTAAAGTTAGTAGCAATCTCTTTTCAGATTTCATCTTCTGGAAATATCTGCAGGCAATATCGATCTCGATTTGCCATTGCTATTTGGGGTCTGACATTTACTTTCCACCTTCTTCATTTATCTACCTCTCCTTTGAATTCACCTAGACTATAGATACTGCATTATTTAGATAATTTAATCCTTTGTATGTTAATTCAAACAGATTTGCAGCCCCTAACAGTGCTGTAAATCATTGTCATCATTGGATAAAGTTATACCTGTATTTTCATCATTGAACTGGTAAAAAATTTGGATTAGCAATTGCAATTAAGTCTATCAATTCATCATAGGTGCCTTGTTTGCAGTTAAGGGTATTAATTTTCCTCAATTTTTTTTATCGTTTATCTAATAAGGAGGAACCCAGGAGTGAAGGTGAGGTCGACCCAAACCGTCTAAAACTGACCAGAGATCCGGTCGTAGCCCTCCTCTCTAGGCTTCGCCAAGCACCCTCTGGGGTCCCTCATCCTGTAGGAATGCAACCAAGTGCTACGTCCTCCCCACACAGCATCAGTAATGCAAGCAGCAGCAGCGTAGGGGAGGTGAGTGAGGGACAACGTCCAAGCCTCATGCCACCTGCTGAGCGTCTCCTCTACCAGGAGGCCTACCAGTCAAAGCCTCCTAAGGGTGCTATGGACCATAGAAGATCTCTTGGTGAAATTGGAAGCAACGGGGAAGAGCAAGAACGAGCCATCTCGCCTGCAGGAGATGGCATCAGAACGAACGAAGTACCTTCCAATGAAAGCATCCTATCCCATTCTCCAAAGGCCAGTTCCTCCCAGGCGATAGTGGCACCTAGTCCGGTAGCAAGGGTGATTCAGGTTGGAAGGCAAAGGTCTCCAGAACTGGTAGAGGATGAGGAAGTGGAAGGAGAAGGAGACTTGGCTGAGGCTGATATGACTGCTGGAGGTACACTCATAGATAGACCAATACCACCAAGTAAGAAGATGTCACACTTCCTGTCAATACATGAGATATTCATTGTAGTAGAAAACATTCTACTCTCTTCTTTACATTCCGTAATTCGTAGAGAAAAGGTGCTCCTCTCCATACATGTCATCAAATGATATAGGTCTAGATTTTATCCAGTTGATATGAATAGATTGTTTTGATGCCAAATAGGCAATATACATTGTCATGTGATAAGGGCCCTTTAGCAGAAAACAGACCGATATTGCTTATGCCTATAGACCAATTTAGTTTGGAAGCTGTTATTTATGATAATTTCTAATTTGAGGGCTTCAAGTATACCTGGCAAAACATATTGTATGGAATTGCATTGTCATAACAATGCACCTGGCTTATTGCATAACTCATTGAAAGTGCTTTTATTCTTCTTTGGAAGCCCCCCAGTTGTGGCTGCCATTAAGTTGCAGTGATCTGAAGGCAGATTCATCAATATTAATAGATTCATGGTGTAACCAAGTTTGTTTGCTATTGGGTCATGATTACCACCTTTTTACCATATCATTCATTATTTTATTTGTCTGTTGATCAGGTTTATACTCCACCATGCTCAGTGATCCAGGCACACGTACCATGACACCAGATGCTATGAACATGGATGCCTACCTCCAGTCGGGTTACCTCAGCCAAAGCTTCAGCCAGTCAGAAGGAGGTGTGGGCGGAGCTACCAGCGACTTTGAAGGATCACGGTTACTCGGCCAGACTAACAACTCCATCACGGGATTGAACGCCTCTGGTGCCGTTCCGAGAGGCTCAAGTCTCTTTGGGACGAGCGGGATGTTTTCTGAAGACTCTCTGGAGGTTGGAGCTGGTATGAGAGGGAGGGAGGAGCGTATGACCCAGAGGTCATTCCAAGTTACACTGCCCTCTATTGCTGGGTTGGATGAGAAGGAAGAGGAGAGTGTCAGCGAAGGAGAGGTGCATGGTGGGGAGACAATAAGTGATGTCTCAGAAATTACGCTGTAATATACTAATGTATTGAAATTTCTAAAAAATGTCACCTTGGGCCTGTAACACAAAGCTTAGCAAACTGACTAGTTGAATTGCACGCTTGACTGCACATAATGATCAGTGTAAATTAAGCATAAAAATCAGCATTGTGATAAAGTGCTAAGCTATGTGTACGGGCATTGGACTTGAGAATGTGTACATGTGATGATATTTGAGTACCAAATCGGAGAGCTGTATAAAGTGGAGTTATATTCTGTGTCATATTTAAATTCTTCTCAAACTTGAAAAAGTTTTATGGCAATACACTAAAGCAGTAACAATTTGATTTATTGAATTCTGTGTATTCCTGAAATGGTGTAAAAGAGACAATTTGTGGAACATAGTGCATTGTTGCCACAAATTATCTTAGATGAATTTCTTCCTAGGTAATATATACCTAATTGACTTAAGCATTTTGTTTTCTTTATTTTGGTCTCATGTATGTTTCGCTCTTTTTAAAAGAAAAGAGTTGCACTCCAATTAATTTACATATGAGTTGTTAATTTCATTTGAATAGTATGGATTTAAATCATATGCATTCCATAGTGTACTCGATTTATAAAATGTGAGTTTTCTCAATAAAAGGTTTTCATCTTGTCTTATTCAGATGGGAACTTTCCACAAGTAGCTCAATGACACTGTGGGCATCCTCCCATAGGCCTGCACATGTGCTTTATTGATTGATAGTCTTGATATGTTTACCTTTTCCTAAAACCAATGGAAATGTATATTGTGAATTTCACTTGAGACGATGTGTTTGGACAAGTTAATTCTATTGCAAATATTGTGGAATGAAAATTGTCACAAAAAGTTTATCTTTCTACTTTATTTGGTATATATATTGATAAGACTATAATATCAAAATGTTGCATCCTTTGTTATGAAGCGGGATCTGTTTAAGTTGTGTTGATCTTGAGATAGTGCTTTTTAAAGGAGATGTGGTATGCTGGCTTTAACACAGGATTTTTTGAGTAGCACTCATACTCCCCCCCCAAAAAAAAAAAAGTAAACGGGTAAAGAAAAAACATAAATAGAAAAGGAATATCATGAATATAAACAATTCTAGAAATTTATTCTTTTGAAAAGAATCTGTTTTACTTAGTGTGGGTTATTATCAATCTATTCTCTTGACTATAAAGGAAAACAGTGAAACTTGCTATAGAATCCCACTGTCTCCCAGGGCATCTTTATATAATGCAAAATTATCTGTTTACCTCAATGGTTTGGGTTTTTTTTTTAAATAGGAGTTTACTAAAGGGAAACTTATCATTGAAGGCCACTTGTTGCTATTTCCTTGATTATTGTTTCTCATTGGAATACATACTTAAGAAAACCTGTATATATAGGCAACCGATATTTCTGTTATCCCTTGAGTCATCTTTAAACACAGGTAAAACTGAACTGATAAATAGGATTACCATAATCAATTTGAGACCCTGGCTTTAGTTTAGATTTAGCCATCATAAAGAATAGAGCACATATGTCACATATTTTCTTAATAGAATTATAGGGATATTATACATGTAAAAGAAGGATATAAAATAAATATGTGACAGTCACTCCAAAACCAACAATGAGTTGCCCAAAGTGAGTTTTTGCATTTTGAGGGGTTTTTTTAAGCACATCCTAAGCTTTGAAATTATATATAACTTGTCAAAACCGATCAACAATAATCTACACAAGTACTTGATTGAATTACACAGCCGAGACCTCTCTTTCTTCCTTTATTTTTATTCCTCTTTTTGACTTTTTCTCCCCTTTCCTCCTTTTTTCCCCTACTCGCAAAATCATAGGCACAGGGGGCAGTCACAAGCCCCCTGTGGTGCCGCCCCTTCTCTTTTTTTCCCTCTCTCCCTCTTTCTTTCTTTCTCTCTTTCTTTCTCTCTTTCTTTCTTTCTTTCTCTCTTAAAATCTATCTGTCCTTTGTGATAAATCCTTTTTTCACAGTGCAATGATTTACCAAAATAATAAAGTAGGTAAGCTGAAACAGGAAGTTTGTATTAGTGATACTGTATTCTAATCTTTCATGATCAGATTTGTATCTCTTTTTTTTTCGATTGCAACAATACCATTCAAATAAACGCAAGTGAATCCTTGTACTGAACACAATTATGGAAAAACCTGAAAAGTACAAGCAGTAACTCTTGATCAAATATTTTTTTTTAAATAGAGAGAAAAAAAAATCTTCCAGTGCCTGTGTATTGCTTATTCATTCATTTTTACAATGCTTGTCCAATGCAGGGATTCAATAATATGTGATTTTTATCAAATTTGTCTGAGTATCCTAACTAATCTAATTTTCATACTTTCAACAGAGCTGTAATGTTATTCATTAATATTGAAGACTACCAGACCATGAACAATCAAATCTGGAAGGATTTTTTTTTTCTTCAGAAGAGACTGTTTTATTCACTCATGCTTCATTCTTCACATGATTACATCCTGTATTACTGTGTCCCCTATTCAATGCTCAGTGGAACTCTTCAACCGTAACAAGGCCTGCCTCTTTTCTCTGTTCTGTTCATGCATTCATCCACTGGTCAAAAGCTGGAAAATATGTCTAGGCAATGCTGTTGTTATGGTCCACTGTCTCTTTGTTAAGAAATGAGTGTCCAGGGCTACCCCGTGAATGAAGTGTCATCAAAAGATTGATTATGCAAGTCCTACTCTCCTTTTGAAAGGAGGGGTATAAGGGTGAACGATTCATTAACTTTTATGTCTTGAATGTATATGTGGTCAATGAATTATTTCAAAGTCAAATTTTGTTTTAGTAAAATAATTCTCAACCTCATAAAATCCGAAACATTCAAATTCCAAATTCCATTCAGTGATTATTATATTCATGGACCCCTTTTTGTCTCGCCCACCAGAGGTGAAGGTGAGACTTGGGGATCCAAATGTCGTCCGTCGTTCGTCCGTCACAAACCTGTAATGACACATAACTCCACAACCATAAGTCGCTTTTCAACCAAACTTGGATGGTGGATGGACTTGGGGGACCTGCATGTTATGCTGCAGTCTGAGGTCACATGCTAAGGTCAAAGGTAATTTTCAGGTCAACGTTAAAGTTTACATGCAAGACTCTTAACTCCGCAACAGTAAGTCGCTTTTCAACCAAACTTGGATAATAGATGGACTTGGGACCTGCATATTATGCTGCAGTCTGAGGTCATATGGTAAGGTCAAAGGTCATTTTCAGGTCAACGTTAAAGTTTACATGCAAGACTCTTAACTCCGCAACCGTAAGTCGCTTTTCAACCAAACTTGGATAATAGATGGACTTGGGGACCTGCATATTATGCTGCAGTCTGAGGTCATATGGTAAGGTCAAAGGTCATTTTCAGGTCAACGTTAAAGTTTACATGCAAGACTCTCTTATGACACCTAACTCCGCAACCGTATGTCGCTTTTCAACCAAACTTGGATGGTAGATGGACTTAGGGGAGCTGCATGTTATGCTGCAGTCTGAGGTCATATGGTAAGGTTAAAGGAAAGGTCATTTTCAGGTCAACGTTAAAGTTTACATGCAAGACTCTTAACTCCGCAACCGTAAGTCGCTTTTTAACCAAACTTGGATGGTAGATGTACTTAGGCGACCTGCATGTTATGCTGCAGTCGGAGGTCACATGGTAAGGTCAAAGGTCATTTTCAGGTCAACATTAAAGTTTACGTGCAAGGCTCTTCTGACAAGTGTTATTCCATCCCAGTCATTTCACAATGAAGTTTCGATATATAATCCTCTTGCGTGCCCTCACAAATCATATTTCTGGTTATTTTCATAAGTGGGCGAGACACAAAATTGCTTTTGCCTTGTGATGAATGACAAGTCCGAAAGTTGGAGAATGGTTCAAAAACTTTTGTTCCAGTGATGATGACTCCTTCTTAAAATCTTTACATAAAACTTAACACCAAACTTTTAGGTTTTTTTAGGAGCCTCAACTGTAGGATAATCATCATTGGAATGAAACTGGGGAACTTTGCATGATAACATCGAACAAAACATTCAACATTTCCACTCACATACTTTTCAGCAAAAATCATTCAAATTTATCAACAGTCACAAGTAGTCACATGCAATTCTCTTCATGCAGTCACACTCATTGAAGCTTGCAATTCTGCTGTGGATGTTTTTCATCATGCTCCGCTGAGACACTATCCAACCAGGGAAAAAAATTGTTTACATTGATCATTATTACATCAGAACTCTAAACAGGTGTGCTCTCTCTCTCAAACAAGGTCAAGTATTTATGTACATGAAATCAAGGTCCTGTTAAACAAAGATTAGCTATCAATCCTACAGGTGATTTATACAATTGATTTCACATAATGCTTAATGTAATCAAACATAAAATCAGCCTTATGATCAAGCAATATGTTTTGTGTTACAGGGGCCCAGGTTAAGTTTCGGCAAGTTTCAGTGATAATTGTCTGATCCCATTTCTCCTTCTGTTCCATATCATGCTGGTATGAGCACAATGATTTTTTTTTTCATTGTTATGATGGGTTTATCATTGCATTGATTCTGGCTAACCAACTCATTGTCAACAAAATCTTTTTTAAATAATAGCAACAAATATTCATAAATTATGAAATGTTTAAGGTTCTACCAACCCATTTTTGAGATAACAAGTTCTTGTATAAGCTTTTGTGGATGTGTCATGGTCTAGTGGTTAGGACCCTTTGCTATTCAATCAGAGCGTTTTGGGCTCAAATTCCAGCCATGGCATTATTTCCTTCTGCAAGAAATTTATCCACATTATGCTGCACTCAACCCAGGAGAGGTAAATGAGTACCATGCAGGGTAATACTGCTGAATTATATTGTAGACCACTTTGAGACTTCTGACAATCCTATAGATTTTCTCGAACTAATTGGTCAGTCACATGCTGCCTTCTAAAAGAAGTGGACTATTTGGACCTTGAATATTTGATTATCCCAAATCAATGAATGAGGTAATGAATTTGAATTATAAGGAGGGATGGGGAGTGGAAAGTTGCCCCCCCCCCCCTTCCCCCATGAGAGCACTGGACCTGTAAAGACAGGTGCAAAAGTTACACCATCTGATTGACTCTTGTATGATAATGACAATAAATGGCAGAGGAATGAGAGAGAAGGAAGTAATTCTTTTTTCCCATGGATAAGTAATATTTTTATCATCCATTTCAATTGAAGAATCATGCTTCTTTGAAAATCATTGATAATCATCAATTTCAATGGATTTCTGTTCACATTTTCTCTTTACTCCAACCTCTTTTTCTTTGCAACAATAATATGTTAAGTGTAGAGTATTTTGTTTACACATTGTGTATTGTAGTCAAAGTTAGTCAAACACAAATGATTCCGCCTATTAAAAAGGCATACAATGCAATCGCTTTAATAGCCCCACCTCAAGTTCTCAACTATTTATATATAGGCAGGTTCATTACCCATAATGCAACATTCTGAGCAGTACATGTAGCCATATGATATAGGCCGACTTGAACACACCAAATCACTACTCAATGAATTTATTGCTCATTGATTATACTAAGCATAATAAGTACTTTTCTATCAATATTTTTTTTTTGTCTTAACAAATACAACCATAGGCTAATTCTCTGTATTACTATAATAGTCATCTCAAAATGTATACTTTAGTTTTTTATAACACCCAGTTGAATAGATTCCATGCAGTGTTGGTCACCTTCCCCCCCCCCCCTTCCCCCTTTAAGTGGAATATCTTGGGACAACTAAAACCTGTGTAGAAAAAAGACTAGAAATAACACATGCTTTGCACAATCTGGTCTGAAAAATTGCTTGGATTTTGATAGCGATAATTAAAGGTCAATTTATGCGTGCATTACTTAACCTTGAAATTTTTTGATGATTCAATGTATTCCCTTTGTAAGAAATAATCCTTACTGCTGCCTACCATGCAATGTCATTTTCAATCCTATCTTGATTTAAACAAAAGTATTATCCATATGGTTAGAGATTATCACTTCAACCACAGATTTTATCAGGGGCTTTCATACCCTCCAAATCACACAAAAAATATCTGGTATTTTCGATCCAGAATTCTTACCCAGATCAGAAAAAAAGATGGTGTTAATTCTGTTTGTATAAAAGCAAAGTACTTGTAAAGCATTGAAAGATAATACAAGCTCTCTTAAAAATTACAAGAACTGTTTAAGGTGATCTCAAAGGTCAAAGTCACAAAGTGTGAAAGTCACAAAGTGTGAAAGCAATTGTGTGAGAGCTCAGTTGGCTCAGTTGGTGGAGCGTCTGTCTGTCGAACCAACGGCCGGCCGTGGGTTCGAGTCCAACCTGGATGACTGAAGCATGTGTTGTGTATAAATGTCTCTCCCCTGTTCCATAGATGCAGGCTATGTTACAGTGGAAAACACTCCATCCCTCGGATAAGATGTTAAATGGAGGCCTCGTGTAGAGGAGAGTCATCACCTTTGCACGATAAGAACCCACTTTTCGTATAAGAGAAGGGGGAAACCCCAGTGTAGTGGTCCACCTGTTCTCCCCCATGTCAGCTATATTGGGAGGAGAGACGCGAGTCGTAGTGATTCAGTTCACTTTTTGCCTCCCAGGCACAGTAGACGTCAATTAATGTAATAATGATGAATTACAAGAAGTTTAGGCATGCCAGGCATTAAGAATTAACATCTTTTCTATCGGAATGCCTGGTCATAACTATTCAAATTCTATCTGGTTAAGGCAGATGTGAATGCATTAATCAATTATGAATTTTTACAATTTTATGTGATTTACATGTATTTTTCATGGCTGGGTTGGCATTAAAGCACCATCTAAATTGTGTCACAATAAAATCAATTGGATAAAAACATACTATCATAAAGTTGCACTACAGTTAAAAATCAGTACAAGGTGAGAAATGCCAAGGAAAAAGGTCATCAAACTTTCATATAAATCACTGTATTGTTTGAGGAAATAACTTAAAAAAATAAGTTTTTTAAGAGATAAAAATATATATTTGGAAATGTTCAAGCTATAAGTACATATGTACAAACAAATAAATATTTCATTGTTCATCATTCATTTTCTGAAGTTGAAATCAATAAATAAAGGAATTCAATATTAATGAATACTTCTATTTTATTCAACATGTTATTTTTGTTACTTTTGCAAGGTTGTCTGAATCTGTGTTATCCATAGTACTATACAAAATTATTATTTCTTTACTCCCTTATCATTTTTCAAAATCATGTCTATTTTTTAAGGGTTGATAAACAATCACAAGTGCAGTGGGTGTGTTATTCAGTCCAAACTATTGGATCTAATCCTGGCTGCTATTATAACAATATAACTTTTTGCTGCCTGAATGATGGTTTCGGTTTTATGGTTGATAGAAAGTTAAGAGTAGTTTTGGTGCCTTGTTTGTAGGGGTTTTTTTTATCATTATTTTTTTTCGGGGGGGGGGGTTAATGTCCACTGTAGCAAAGCATTTTCAAATTGTTTATTTACATATATTTTGTATATGTATACCATATTAAAGGTACGGTAAATGTGCATGAAATTGCTTTAATTAATTTTTTTATGTGTGGTTTCAGGCACCTTTGATTCATATATATATATATATATATATATATATGTGTGTACGTATATATGATGTATTATAGAATGAAAGCAGTGTACAGCAAAAGAATTGTATTGTTTAATAAAAAGAAAGAAAAAAATTAAATGCCTTATCCGTATTGTATTTTGTATATGTGTTGTTGCCATTACATCCTAATTATTCAGTGACATGTTACTATTGTTGGTAGGATGTTTGTAAGGTGTTATTTTTTTAGTAATACTGTAGGTTTTATCATAGGGTAAAGGTTGTGATGGTGTGCAGGTGAATGCAATGGTGTTTGGGTTTGTTGGTGAAAATTATGATCATTTTTTGGTGTTATTATTATTTCTCTTGTTTTTATTGTTATCATTATTTTTGATGTTGTTGTTCACATGTGACAACAATAATTCATTACCAGCTTTGATAATTATCATAAAATGCTTGGAAGATTTAAAAAAATAAGGAAAATGGAATGAGGGAAGTTAAAAAAAAACAGATTTTTCAAATATGACTATGTAAATCCCAATTGGTAAATGGCAAGTAGATTAATTGTCAAGTTGTAATAACTCTTCCATCATCCATTCACTTAATATTCAGGAGTTTGTAGTTTTCTCCTAAAAAACAATGTACCGGTATTTTTTTCCCTTCAGCCAAGTCAGAATATAAGATATATTGTTATATGTCCTCTTAAAAAAAAACCTGAGTAAAATGCATTGAGAAAAGGAAAATTAGTCATTTTTTATATTGGAACAAATTTGTTAATATCCCTACCTAAAATGACATGCAAAATCACAAAATTTATCCAATAAACATATTTTTATTTCATATCCTCCACATCATAAATCTTTTAGGGCATATACATTCTTGTAATCTACTATAGGACTGGAATAGTGACATGCATGGAAGGGGTGTCAATGCTCTGGCCACTGTTTTTTCTTAAAATCTTTTTTGTTTCAAAACTGAATTTGTCAAGAAAATGAAGAAGAAAAAAAAATGAGGGTATGGATACCCTTTAAGCCATGCTCTTGAAACAGAAATCTGATCCCCAGGCTATCACCTTGAATTCAGCGCCATTCACCTGGTAATAAATCGCCCACGAATTGACATTTTCACCGAAATTTATAATGGTTTGAGCCTAGGGCGCATCATGTACATAATGCATATCCATTCAAAATGGTTGTTTGTCTTTTCACTGAATAAAGCTGAATTTCAGGATGAACTGGTATAAAGCTTTGCTCAGAAATGGGTTATGAATCTGGCTTTTCTTGCTTTATATTGTCAGCTAAAGAATGCTGTGGTGGCAATTCATGCCGACTATTCACATTGCCTGACATGGAAGCTGGTGGCAGACAATAAATGTGTGAATGTCTTAATTTGATAAACTCATTAATGTTGGGTGCAATCGAGGCTGAAAATAAAATAGCTAATTGATTGCTATCGCCTATCTTCACCTCTTTATCCCCCCTCCCCTCTCTATTTTTTCTCCCCCCCCCCCCCCCCCCCCCCCCCCGTATCTCTATATTCCCTTCTTCCCCTCTCCTTCCTCTTCCTGTATGAATCTTTCATGGTGTTATTCTTGGTTCCAAAGATCACTGGGAATTAACAGGAATCTATTATTATAAATGTGTCATGATATCAATGCTATGTTATCATAGTTAAGGTGTGGTATGATCTTGGGGAATGTTCAAGCTTTTTGTTACTTCGCTGAATTATTTTTGACAGCCATGATAATCTTAAAGGCTGAAAATAATAGTATCCAAATGAATAGAGTAAAATTTCACCTAGCAAAATGCTGAAAAAAAATCTGATAACAAACAAAAAGTTACTGAATTTTTAAATTCTAGCAATATTTTGTGAAAAAGTTATATGCATGTCATCATAAATATTCATTAGGTGCTACTGATGTCATGCCCCCACTTTCATTTTTTTATGCATGTATTTAATAAAATCACGATTATTTTATATTTTCATACATGTGTATATGTTTTCTTTATAATAAAATAAGTTACAGCAATAATATCTAATGCATTCAATAAGTTGTCTATCGATTCTTTGGAATTCTTGGCCGGAGAAAATTTTGAATATGCATAATATCATATAATAAAATACGAAAAACAAGTGAGGATATGACATCATCAATCTGCTCATTGAATGTTCATGAAGACATGAATAGAAAAATAATGCAAATCTTTAAACTGTCATAATTTCATTATTCCTTGTCTAAATTTAATCAGGTTTCTTTTCAATTATTGCCATCATATCTTTCTGCTTTCGCTACCTAGGTTAAATTGCCTTAAGCCTGTATACTAGTATTCATGACATATCCTTTCTCCCATTTTTACAGGCGAGATGTAAGTTAATCCAATGTGTTAAAACAATGTCAGCCTTAGAAAAATTATCCAAGATCATAAAAATCCTGTAATCATGATATTGATAATAAAGTTTTCTACTTTTTTTACAGGTCCCAATTCTCTTATTTTCCTAACTACATGTACATTTATATTTTTTATTGTGATTTAAAGGTACACATTTATCTATTTTCGAGACAAAGAAAAAACTATTTATCTGGCTCAAAAAAAAGAAGACACCTTTGTGTAGAAAACAGTAAACATCATGATAAGTATGTAAACATCAGCATCTGATTCTTTTTATTACCAATATCAAACCAGTTTGTTATTGACTTTAGGCGAAGATGTAAATGTTGACATGTAAGCCCTGTGTAAATGTCACAATATTTTATTCCAGTGCATGTTAATATTGCCTCATAGCTCCTTCTTGGTCAGCTCGGCTACAGATTTCCTCCATCCGTTTCTTTTATCAAAAACACTGGAAGAAGAGAGGGAGAGAAAATTAGACCACATGTTGAATTAATCACCTACTTACAATGGAAATGTATTCCAAGGCATCTTTTCCAATTCTTTTTTTTTTTGGGGGGGGGTTATTGTGGTTGATGGCATTAATTATTGCTTGTAGGCCAGAACAGACGTACATTTCATGATTCTCATTGTCCCCTTTCATGTGGTTGTAGGCAGATTAGCTTTCAAATGAAGAGCTGTTTTCATTTTGGACATTAATCTGAATTTCTTAGATTATCATTACCAGAGAATTATGAATTTATCGAATGGAATTAAACTTATTGATTGATTTTTTTTTATTTTAGAGAGAGCATGAATGTAGCAATTGGTATCAGTCAGACTGCAGGTCCCAAGAAAGTGGCTTCTTTCATCCAAGTGATATTCATGACTTGAGATGTTTTGCATATTTAATGAGCTTGGTGCGAACCAAAACACCTCTTTTCATTCAGTCATTGCTGCTCTAATTGTGCATCGAATTTCATGAATTTGGTACCATTGTAAAGAAGAAGAATCATTCTTTCAGGTCATGTGTTTGGATATATTAAAAAAAATTGTAATATGGGTTAAAATCTTTATCTAAAATATGCTACAAAATAAATATTTTCACCTGACAAAAGCTGCTATTTTCGCACTTTAATCTTGTTTGAGCCCAAATGATTTTTATATCATGATAAAGCTGAATATGTATGCTTTGAAATGATATAGGTTTCAAAATAAGAATTGGTTTAATCGGGTCAAGATCACACTTTTCATTTGCCAAGTACATAAAGCAGTTTGAAAACAAGAATACTGCACTCTGATTGGTCAGAGAGACCACACAATGGCAAATTCCAACGGTCCCAGTGCCTGGGTTCGTGGGAAGGTCACACTTCCCATGTGGTAATCTCCTCAAATACCCCGCGCCTGTTGTTCTGTGAACCTTATCCAGCCAATCAGAACTCTGGATTTCATGCAAGTACAAAATTTCAGAAATCTCGTCTTGTACCTTGGTGGGAAAAGTGTGATCTTGACCCGATTAAAAGGTGCCGCATATCAAGAGTGGCATTGTGAGAAAGTACAGAAGTTCAGCTTTATGGTGATATAGATATCATTGAGGCTCAAAATAAAAAAATTTGCACAATTTGCAAAAGAAAACAGAGGAAGAAAATTCAGTTTTGAGGCACATTTTCAGGCCAGAAATTTACTTATTTAAGAAAATATTGTATACAAAATAAATGACCAATATGAAAGAGTAACTTTTACTCTATCTGACGGTGCAATAATATTTCATTTAACTTGAGGTTAAAGCAGGTAAATTCTTAGAGAAAGAAAATCTCACGAATCACGAGATTTTGCAAGGAGGAGGATTCAGCCACGAGATGATTTGGATGAATCTGGCCTTTTTGCTCATTAGCATAGGGACCTGCGGTCAGACTGGTATGATAGAATGTTCTTTTTAAAGGTCAAGTCCACCTCAGAAAATTGTTGATTTAAATCAATAGAGAAAAATCAGACAAGCACAATGCTGAAAATTTCATCAAAATCGGATGTAAAATAAGAAAGTTATGACATTTCAAAGTTTCGCTTATTTTCAACAAAATAGTTATATGAACGAGCCAGTTACATCCAAATGAGAGAGTCGAGATGTCACTCACTCACTATTTCTTTTGTTTTTTATTGTTTGAATTATACAATATTTCAATTTTTGTGAATTTGATGATTAGGACCTCATTGCCTGAAGCACAAAATGTTAAAATAATGGAATTCCACGTGTTCAGGGAGGAATGAAACTTCATTTCACATGACAATGACGAGAAAATAAAAATATTTCATATTTCATATAATAAAATACAAAAGAAATATTGAGTGAGTGATGTCATCAACTCTCTCATTTGGATGTAACTGGTTCGTTCATATAACTATTTTGTTGAAAATAAGCGAAACTTTAAAATGCCACTTTCTTATTTTACATCCGATTTTGATGAAATTTTCAGTGTTATGCTTGTTGAATTTTTCTCTTTTTATTCAAATCAAGTTTTGTTGGGGTGGACTTGTCCTTTAATAAACAACTCTTTTATCCTGTCTACCAGCACTTCTACTGATTCTTGAAATGAGCTATGAACTCGTGATTATTATTATAAATAATCATGAGATCATTTTAGGGTACCAAATTCCACTTATAAGCAAATGTTCGTTTCTAGAGAGAGCGGATGAGAAAGGGAGAGTCTTAGAGAGAGAGAGAGATATAGAGGGAGGAGAGAGTGTGTGTGAGAAAGAGTGGGAGAGAAAGACAGAAATAGAGAGAGGGTGCAGTGGCACTAAATGAGCCAAACATTTTGAGTGTATTGGGCAAAAAAATTTGAATGCTCTTTGAGCAAAGCACGTCAGACAAAAAAAATCTTTTTGTTTTTTATACAAAAATGTAATTTTTTGATAGATTTCAACATAATATTTAGAGAATAAAGGATATTTCAGTTTTCTACTGTTAATTTTTCTTCTTTTTTTTTCAAAATTGCATGTTATTAGTAAGATAAGAAATGATCAATGAAAGGGTAGCAAGGTAATTTGATCCCTAGGCGCTGTTTCATAAAGCTGTTTGTAAGTTAGGAGCGACTTTAACAATGACTGGTGATCCTTTCTTGTGGTAAATCGTATTTAATTTGGTGATGGTTTAGCACGTAAGACAGGATCACCAGTCGTTCTTAAAGTCGCTGCTAACTTACAAACAGCTTTATGAAACAGCCCTCTGAACTATTTTGGAGGTAGCCCAATATGCAAGGGGGGAGGCTATGTATTTTGTATTCATCATGTTAAATATATAGTATGAAAATACTTTGACCATATTTTTATATTCATATAGGTCCTCAATTGCAATGTCATGACCACGTTTTAGAGAAATAACTTCATTCAAAGTGGAAATCCACCCTAGACCTCAATTGTGTTTTAATAAAGAAGTAAATGAACCAGCGAAGTCCAACAAAATTTCAGAAGTTGTAAATCATTCTGTGACATAACATGCAATCATTTTACTCATTGCTATGCCATGTAAAATCAGTAAATTGTAATCATGATCCATTATATATCTTTGATAGAATCATGTGTACTAAGGTTACTGATTATAGGCCTTCGTCAAAATGTCATGAAATTTTGTTATTTTTATATAGATACAATCACTTCATTAAAGAATTTTGGCGTTTAACTCACAAAATCTACACTTTGACCTTCCATTATTTGATGGATTTTCTCAAATCATCCATTAATATGATCCTCTCATTGTATTGCTCTTATCAACATGATTAATTCCTCTCAGGGTAGACTTTCCCTTTAAAGGGTAGAAACAACATTTTTCCTACTTTGTTTCTTTTAATGAGTTCGAAGGACAATCTGAAAGCCTGAATATCACGTGGGAGATAGGGTCCACAAAACCAGCTTAAACCAGAAAAAAATGATTCATGTTGGGTTTATAATCAAATAGTAAATGAACCAATGGACAATTTAACCAATATGTTTTCACTCATGGAAAATATAACACACAGGAACATCCTATTACGAAAGAAAATAGGAAATGAGTAGGAGGCCTACATAGAGAATGATATGACAATGATATGGAAATCCAATAACTATGAGATAATGATAGCGAGGGTTCAGGGTGCAACATAATGGGGGAATTGCCACCCTCTACTTCAACTACCAAAGAATTATAATTTCTATTCAAATAAGTAAATAAGTGAATTAGTGAAAGTCCAATAATATAGAGAATAATTGACTCTTCTCTAAATTCATATACTAGATCTCCCTCTTCCAGTCCCCCCCCCCCCTCTCTCTCTCTCTCTCTGATCTACCTTGCCTCCTTTCTCTGTTTAGTTATACTGGAATCAGTTCAAGATGTTACACTTTTTTTCTTATTGTCTTCAAGGACACATTTGCATTCAGTTTTGATCATCTCAAGCTTCTTTTCAAAGGAAGGGATGATCCCTGACAGTACTACTTAGCACTGGTGGGCGAGAATGTACCACTCAACATCCATTGTTGCATTCAAGTTAGATGGTTTCAACTCATGTATTTCAATCCACTGACCAAATTAACCTGTAAAACTCTTTTCATGGGAGGGGACTTTTATATACAAGTTTTCTTTCACTTATTTCTTAGTTTGTTTTTTTTAGATCTTAAATTAAATGATTTATTGTAATTTATTGTTAAGTTACCTTCACGTAAATAAGACTGAAAATAATAATTTCTACTTGAAATGAGAAAAATAGAATTAGAAACAAAGCCGGTTAACAAAGATATATTCAAGAAAAAATTAACTCATATGGAAACCAAATGTAGGCCTAAATGTATGTTTTCAGCATTCATCTGAAATATCTAACATTGTTGGGTAATATGATTTTATAAAAGATTGTATATTTAATTATTAAAGAGAGAGAGGTGAACGAACACAACATGGGGGTTGTTCTAGCAGGCCCATGGTATTATCATAGACCTACTGGTGTCAAAGCGCGATAGCTCAGTTGTTAGAGCGGGGGTTTCGGATCTTGGTGACCCGGGTTCGATTCCCAAATGGTGCACTAGTGCCCTTTGGTAAGGCATTTGTCATCATCAGGTCCCTCGGAGAGGACCTTAAGCCGTTGGTCCCATGGTTGCTTGCTCACAGGCATTCGTGCTTTCTTAGCAGTCATGTAAAACTTCGGTGTAACATAACATGGACTTAGGTCCATGCAGATAAATAACATATCTGTTTTCAAAAAACCTCTTCCTCTGGGGCCAACCTTGTCAAGGTCAATGGGGAAAACTGACCTGGAAAATCCTATTCAGGTTGTTTTGTGGTCAGAAATTGGGCACAACACAATGCTCTCAATAGGCATAGAGAGATTTGCCTCCACGCTTTGGAAAGCAGTTAAAGGGGAAGTTCACCCTGACAAAGAGTTTATTGTAAAAATAGCAGAAAAAATAATAAAAATATTGCCGAAGGTTTGAGAAAAATTCATCAAATTAAAAAGTTAGTAGAATTTCAATGTATATGATTTGTGACGTCATATACATAGTGAATGGTAAAAAATCATTGAAATGTCATTTTCTCAGAAAATTGAAAATGGTTTTCACTGTACTTTTGTATATCAATAGACAAATCATTTCACACCGGATCATGAATAGAAAACAAAATTAAGTCTTCAGGAACCATACAAAATTTGAAATTCATGCATTTTATATTACATAACACATGGGGCAGCTACTCGTTTATGACGTCACAAATCCAAAACTTTGAACTCTAATATCTTTCTTACTCTCAACGATTTTCCTCAAACCACCAATATTTGTTACTATTTTTTCTGCTATTTTTACAGTTTTCGTCAGGGTGAACTTCCCCTTTAACATAAATTAACATGAAATTAGAGTCAGTGACACAAAAATTACTTTAATATATATTAATTTTTTTTAATTGAAAAAGGGATTTAATCTTTTTATAACCAATTAGATCATTTACATACATTCGTTTTTTTCAGTTTGGTTATCGACAACTTCTACAAAAATTTATATCTATAGGGTTATACAACAAATTCATGACCATATACATATCCACATAAACTTAATATACACACCACTGACTCTACGTACAATACATGAAACATTGTTATCTTGTAATAATGATCATTTATACTCAAAGGAAAATACATGCTGATTTTCAAGGTATTGTCTAAGGCAACAACCCACACTGAAACAGATGTAGCAAATATCATGAATATGTTCAAAGTTATCATGGTGATTGTGGGGGCAATGATATGAGCAATTTCTGAATTGGGCAGTGGTGATAAAGTGATCTGATATTATGGTTTGTTTTTTTGCTAAAAAGGATAGAGTCCTGCCATTTCTTCTGATGACAGGCAAATATCTGGTTAGATAATTGTGACATGGAAAAATGATTTGACAGTGAAATATGAGGCCACTTTCCATCTTCACTGCACTTGTATTTCTATACATCCCTGTATCGTTCCAGCATTTTTTGTTTTCATCTGAAAATTGAGAAATGATTACTGCCCCTATTACTTGGAACCTGAGAAACATGACTTCAGGATTTTTAAGGCTGAAATTTAACATCTACATTGGATGAGACCTAGGATAGTTACAAGCTATGATTTAAAAAAAAACATGGAGGGTGCCTTAGAACTGCATGATAACGCACATATTACAGAGAATATTCTACCGGCAAAAAATACTTGAAGATGAAAAAAGTAACCTCACATTATAATAACAATTTTTTCCCTCTCTAACCACATTATTTCAATCTGAATCTGAAGCGAGATGGCAGTCCCTTTCATTAATTTTCAATTTGAATGTAAATAAAAAATAGTAAATAAACAGAAAAAATGGGCAGGTGCATAACATACCAAACAGTGGATGGGAGATTATTTTTTTTCTTTTTTTATCGAACAGAGAGTGAAAAGGAGCAGTGATTTTAACATTAAATGCCAACATTCCGTTAGACCAATATATCAGTCAGAAAACTATCATAACTTACAATGAAATATTATTTCAGGTACACATATAGCCAGCCTTTGTTCCATAACCATGATCTCTGATACACACAGAACTTCGCAGTACAAAAATATCTATTTACAAGTTTATATCGTATACATATATATCTCAATTACACTTGCATTACAACATAAGAAAATACATGAATATTTTACCCAACTCCTTGTTAAATAAATTCCCAAATAAACTTAATATTTCTTGGCATATTTATTGATATTGAATTGAAAAAAAAACTTTTCACAACAAACTTTAAACGTAGGAGTTGTTTATCAAGTACTATGAACAATGAGATGGGTAAAGAACAACAGAAACAATGTTTGTTCCAAACCTTGACACATTTGATCCAAGGTTGTATACTCCTAAAGGTTGCAAGTCTGCTGACACGTAAACAACAGACATTGTCTGAAACATCAAAGTATGCAGCAGTTGACATCTACATACAATTCTGTTCTAGGAATAGATGGTTGTTTATTTCTTTGTGAATCACAAGTTGTGATGTTTATTGTGCTTGTGCAGTATAGAGCAAAATACTGCTCCTTTGGTAGTACTGAAATAAATGAACAAATGTGATTAAATGTCATTTAAACATCATTTGAGATCTCACTCAAGAGTACTCAATGCCAAGGGCAATGCACAAAAACAGGGCATGGTTGTCAGGGTTAACAAAACTACTAGATTACAATTTCTAAAAAAAAACCCAAGAAATACAGTTGTTGTGATGTTTACTGTACCACTGGAAAGGAAATGAAATCTAATTTACATCATTGAGTTCTTTACTTTTCTCCTTTTTTTTGGGGGGGGGGAGCATAACTCAATGGACCATGACTGATTTGAATGTAATGATGCAATAGGATGAGCTAAGCTTCATGTGATTATTTCACCATTCAAAAAAATTCAAAATGTTGTTTCATCTGTTTATTCAATTGAGCTGGAAGCAAATGTTTGGCCTCTATAGCCTTTGCAAAGGTGTATTGGATAACTGTCCCAATTCAAATATTTACTCCAATATTTAAAGGTCAAGTCCACCCAAGAATAATGTTGATTTGAATAAACAGAGAAAAATCAAACTATCCCACTGAAAATATCATCAAAAGTTATGACATTTTAAAGTTTCACTTACACAAAACAGTGATATGCACATTTCAATGACATGCAAATGAGACAGTCTATGCTGTCCTTCACTCACTATTTCTTTGTTTTTTATTGTTTGAATTATACAATTTTTTATTTTTTATACACATTTGACAATAAGGACCAACTTGAGTGAACCAAGTAATATCAAACAATGCTACTTAAACTGGTTAAGGAAGAAATCAATCATTGTTTCACTTGACAATGAGGAAAAAATTAGAATATTTCATATAATAAAATACAAAAGAAATAGTGAGTGGATGACCAGGATGTGACTGTTTTGTGAAATTAAGCAAAACTTTAAAATGTCATAACTTTCTTATTTCACAACTGATATTGATGAAATTTTAAGTGTTGTACACATAATTGTATATCATAAGTCAGACAGAACAAAAAGTTGGATAGACATAAAGAAGTACTTGACCTGTTATGAGGCCAATGAAGTATGTGTACATGTCGGCCTACAATGCGTTGATATACATGTAGTCATTGTGATAGACTTAGAAGGTACTGGTATGGTATTAATCTGGTGATACGTACATGTAGTTGATACTCCATGCACAGTGATACTATTTCTTTCTTTCAGCTTGTTCAAATATCCAAAGGGGATACAGGGATCCATAGTAATGTCTATACCAGTGTTCATTCACTCACAAATTCCTTTAGTGACCATTTTACTGGATTCATTATTATCAATATACTCTACACAGAGTGTATTCTTGCATAAGAATTACATGTACAATACAGTAATAGCGATAGGTACATCTGACTGTATACGATATACCTTGGTGCTTCTGTTGTCAAATGAACTTCATGTCAAAACTGTAATGACTTGTCTAACTTGTTTCCACAGGCCAGATCAAATAACACAACATCCAAAGGCATTTTACAGCAGAAAAAAAAGTCTCAAATGCCACATTCCATCATTAAATAAATCAAGTTTCTTCGTCTGAACTGGCATAATATTTCAAATGTCATTGTCTGATACATACATGTACTGCAATGCAATAGCGGCATCGTGGATCCTACTGGCTGCATACAACTATGATCATGGAAGCCTTTGTAAATAGACATTAAAATTACCAGCACCAATAAATGCAACATGGTAAACATTCAAATTATCATGCTTTATAATCCAGTCAAAAATATACCCAAACGCAATGTACATTGAAAGCTATGAAATCTTACATTCTATTGTACTGTACGATACATTCTGGAAGAAAACTACTAATCATTAGTGATCTACAGGTAAATAGGCAATGCAATATGAACAGACTAGACATGATTAGCATCTTCTTCTTTCTTTTCTATCAGTTCTTGATAATATCGATTAAAAAATATAACAGACCTCTAAAACCATTCTAATCAAAATTGTGGATGATTCTGGTTGAAAATATATTTTAAGAACTAAGAACTCAACGTAAATTTCTAAAAGAAAATAGAACAAAATTATGAAGAAAACTATAGGAAATCAACTTGTAGAGCATTTAAATGTCAATTTTCAGATTTTTGCTTTTAATATCGTTATGTAGTAGTACTGCATAATCATACGGTCAATTCTATATTAAGAATAGCAATCAGTTGGTGTTGTGAGAGGAGCGCACCTTAACATGTTACAACTTACAAGTACACCAAGGAGGTTGAATATATTCCTTTTAGAAATTTAAGTGTGCTAGCGACTAGCCGGTGGCTCACTTAATAAGCAATTGCAATTAAGGTAGTGAACAGTAAATGCTAGCTAAAAGACTGCTTAATTCTATGCATGCCAGTTACCATCTAACTAAGCCAGCAGCAAAGCTAGCTTGAAATTTCCATTATCAACACCGAATAATGTTAATATAACACCGATGATGTGTTATCATAACACCAATATTACAGTAGGTGTTGAACTAGCACTTTGAATTTAACACTCATGTAAAATGCTTGGTGCAGTACTCCCACAACACTACTGTTTGCAATGCACAAGTTAAGGAAATATCACTAATGATGTAAACTGGGACTGGGTGAATCTACTGTACATTAAACAATGAAAATTGTCATCACACTCAAAGTCAATTCAAACATAAAACCAGTTACAAATTCAGCCAAGCTGACACATGTAAATTAATCAATGAGTGAGTTGATTACATAAGAGTGATAAAACTACAGAATCCTCACAAAATTTTGATTCATTCTCTTTCCATGTTCTAAACAAAATTCACATGCATTACATGTATATTCAAAATGAGATACAGTGATACTCTTGCCTTTCCCCGGACACCAATATGAATGTACATTTAATCACATCACAGACTTATCGAAAACAATGACCAAAAGAGGATGTTGATTCACATAAAAATTAATAAATGCTGCACATGCTACTCAGTCCAAGATATGCTGAGGACTGCCTGGTCTATACGCAGATTTGTACTGTATCATACATATACCATCATCCCTTTTAACATGTTTTAAGGCTTGGTCCCACTGCACTTGCGGATGCAGAGAAGATGTAAAAGAATCTTGCAATCCGTTGGAAAACGTTATGTATCCGATGTGTACACTTTGCATACGTGTTTCATACGCCCTATGTCCATCGAGCATCCATCGGCTGTGATTTCATTGTTCGCCCATTACATCCATTGCCTGGAGCGAATGAAAACGGATGGAGCAACCCCGAAATTTTGCTTGTCTGCTGTATCCATTAGGAGTACATTTTACATGCATCAGCCAGTGTAACCAGGCCTTAGAACACTTTTTTAATTGACTTGGGAGAACATCTTTACTTGGCATCCGTGTACATATTTTGAAATTCACAATGCTTTATTTGACACATTCTTTTTACATATGCCCTTCATCAAAATTACTTCTGGCATGTTGTTTTAGCACCTTGTCTTGGAGTTGAGTTCAGACAGTCAGGGGGGTTGACTCAAATTCATCAAATTAATTATCATTTTAAGATTCTTTCTTTCATGCTGTGACATACAATATTCTGTGATATCAAAGATGTTTTCATGATTTTTTTTCTTTACTTATCCAACATATTTACATGGAAAGAGATCTATTGAAAATTGTTTTACTTAATCAAATCATTGAATCCGACACACTTCACAAGTGACATTTATGTTTCGAGGGAGTGGGAGGCTGATGATGTCTTCAACTTTACCATTTCTCTGAAGCAAATTTCAATGAACAAATTAAATTGTTCTCTACACTACAACACAACACAACAACAATATAAGCTTATTATTCATTTTTTCATTGTTCTTTCTTACAAATGACAATCAAATGTACATTCAAATGTATTGAAAACAAACAAGCTCACCATAACAATGGTGTTGCTAGACTGTTTTTCACAAACAACTGATAAGATATCATTTGACCTGACTGAAAAGAAAGGTCAATGGCAGAGAAATATTTTCCTTACTTCATGGTGGATTGATAGGAATAAAGTGATTAAAGCAAGGCAGGTGGTTTTTCAAGTCCTCTAAAAAAGGAAATCCTTTAACCATCCACGCAGGTTAATATCAAATCAATAGAGAAGTCAAAATGACTTTCTCAATCTTACCAAGCAACTCTGTAAATTGGAATTCCATACAATGCTAATGGTATTCTCTTTATGTAGGTGGCAATGAAAACAATGTTCAAAATGAAGTGCAAAACCTACATGTAGCGAAAATTGCACATGTCTTATATTGCTGGGAAAAGCATACATGTAGCGATGTACGGTACCCTGAAAATATAATGTATACATTTAGATCCATTACTGTCAAACTTTTCTAATCAAAGGAAAAAGAAGAAATCACAATTTCCAAATGAAACATAACAGCTATGGTATGTCGTACACCAAAGCATACATATTCATACATGTACTGTACTATGCAATTTTTTACTCTCAATTGAAAAAGAAATTATAAAATACCCCAAAAAGAAAACAAATGTCAACCAATCAAATATGAATATGAAAAAATATAAAATACAAAAGCAAGCACTTTTATTTTTTGTATTTTTTTTCATGAACACATACCATGTATCTTCACCCATAAATGCATATTAAAGGTGGATTTTTACTTGTAAAGGGTTATCTACATACTACATGTAACACCAGTGTTAATCTGATTCAATTCAACATGTGTGTTTCCATCAATCCAAGTTTGAAAAGTTCATCAAGATTCTAGCTCAATCAGTCATTCTAGAAAAAGTTTTGATAATAAACCCTGTTTTTATCAACCGAAGTGGGGCTATTCACATGGAATATACCAGCTTGGGCTTATGATGCTAAGTATGTATCATGCCCATTCTGATCTCCATGTTTTTGACAGCATGCAAAAATAGCCTGGTACCATGAAGAATTCAACCCAAGCCAAATCTGTCTGTCTTCATCTTTTAATCAGCAGGCCAATGTACTTTCACAAAACAGAAGATAGTTCTAACTACAAAGATTCCCATAACGAATAAGTAGGGTATTTTGAGATGTTCAAAAGATTAATTGATGGCTGGCATTAGGCAGGGTGCTACATAAGCACTTCCCTGAATAGGGCAAGCAAAATTCTCACAGAAGAATTACCAAAATTAGGGTTGATATGATATACCCACCCTAAATATGGTCATGGCGGGCAAGATAAAATTACTTTGTAAAAAGAAATGCAACAAGGTTCATCAGTTCATGTCAAAAGAGAGAAAAAAAGGTCAATGGTTTCTTAAACCGTACTATATTTCTTTGAAGAGGTAAAACATTTTTTTCAAGGATTTTTCGGGCAAGTGAAATAGATTTTTGGGCAAGTATATTCAAACTATTAAAAAATTTTCCTGCCCAACAAGTGAATCTAAAACGTTATGTAGCACCCTGCATTAGGACACAAAAACAGACTTTCTTGTATATACATGTATTTTCCCCCATCAGTAGACATAAATATACTAAATCATAAATGATGCTTTTTGGAGGACCTCTAGAAAAGTCAAGTGGAACATTTTGATGCATTCCTAGCTATTTTCTTCGGTAAAATCCCAAGTTTAAGATAGGAATATTAGACAAATGACACCTTGGCTTTCTATGACATAAGAATCTATCATAAACTTACAGTATACCTTTCAAGTTCAAAATATTAATGCTGATTAGGCTTTTCATACATTACAGCACCCTCTCGAGCAAATTGACTTCTTTAGCATGTACATGCGATACTCTTGTGGACTGCAATTTCGAATTTTGTCTTACTTCAAAACTTTAAGTGTGCTTTGAATCTTAAGCATGAACATACTGAATGCTCAGTATTAAGATAACATACACAATGGACAGGTACAAAATTGAAGCTTCAATCGAGTTCACTTACATATGTTTTAACATAATAACAATGTTGCATCAACTGGGAGCATCTTCACATACATGTACTCTGTTACATAATTGGAGACCTGCTGATATTCTTGAATGACATCTTGTTCAGTCCGTACATGTTTTCCATTCCAGCACCGGTGCATGATGCCTGGCAAGACCCCTTTACTTCATAAACACCTATGTACATACATACATGTACATCCACTCATGCACACACATCTTGCTTCATGCTTTGCGCTTTGGCATTCTGAGTTCATGCAAGATTTTCTCTTCATTTGCTCATCTTCAGGCAGGCAAAACAATTCAAGGACAAAAAAAACAATGCTGAAAAATAGAATAGTACATAAATATTTGGAATAAGACATAAAGGCGAGTAGAAAGCAACGTGATAAAGAGATGAGCTCACAGATGCGGTCTTTCAGCAACCAAACATCTCCTGGGAAGCATATACCATGTACAGGAAACCATCCTCATCTTTCTCATCTCGATAGATCTCTGCTAGAGTAGTAGACATGCTTGCAAGACTCTTGTTGTTAACTATCAGATAGAAGGCCTGCGTGGCAGTGAGTTGCATTCGATTTCTACAAAGATGGAAAATAAACACACAAAAAAAACCCAGATACAAATTAATTATTAATTTGTATTAATATGTAAATTATAAATAAGTATGGAATAAGTACATGTATCCCCTTAGCAACAAAACAAATTCCATGACTTCCAATGAGTTATGTAGAATTTGGGATGTCACAAAACTGGGAAAAATGGAAATCATGAACACCAACTACATGTATACTAGCAGAGTATGATGACAGATTATGAGAGTTGCCAGGCACGACAAACTGGAAAGCTGCCATAGCCAAGAGGTAGGCCTACACGTGTAAATGCAATTCCATGACGTTTCACAAATTTTCCAAATTACATGTACCTGACTTTCCGTGACCACAAATTTTTCCAGGATTTTCCATGCCTACAATGTATAAGAACCCTAACAAGATAATCTACAAATGTAGATAACACTGGGGTAGATTATTGTATTCAGTATCACCAGTATAATTTTTACATAAGTTTTTAATAAATTCACTAAATTAAGAAAAAATGTTCTTCAAAGGGGAAACTTTATAATCATAAATACACATAAAGACTTTAAGTTCAATTCCCACAATACAATTACTTGATCTCCCTGTAATTGGCTTTACATGTACATAATGAACTGTTGTGAGTACATGTTCACTCCCCATTAAGTTTGATGTATATTAATTAGGTAATTTATTGTAAGGTATAAAATTTGGTTATAATTTTTCTTTCATTACTGGGCACTTTGCGAGGAAAAGCTCTAGACCATTAAGAAATGTACTGGTACAATATTTATATCATGATGCAAATGGCAAAATGGTAGAAAACATGTACATGTAATATGGATATCTCAAAGATTACTATTTTTACATTTTATTAATAGCAAACATCTCTCTCTCTCTCTCTTTTCCCAATGAAACAACAGAATGTAATTACACAATATTTGTATGCTTAACCTGTTGAGGCAGTGACCATGATTTGATTTAAGAGTAATAAAAAAATTCTTAAAACTCTTTTATCATATTTTATCATATGATGTTTCAAACAACCCAGAATATTATTTGCATAGTGTAATATATTCATACTAAGCATACATGTACATGACTGTAAATTTCTCTATGAACATTCATTTTCTCACCTGATTATTGTAACAAACTGGCTCATTGTGAGTTCTTGTGGTACTAAAAACTTTGTCTTGTCCAGCAAAGGAAGCTGAACCTCTTTATAGTACCTTTCAACAATCACCTGAATATAGAATAAACATAAAAACATAATGTAACAAAGTTAAGTTATCTTTAATTTGTGACATACAGGGTGAAAGAAAAGGGAAAATTACATGTGCATATTGTGTAAAATGACGAATTACATGAAACTGGATCCTGACCAGACAAATGAACACAGCTTTTCTATTTGTGAGAATGAATGAATTACAATGTAGAATACAATTGAATGAAATACGTTTTTATAAGGCTTCATTTCACTGCATCTTCTCATTGCAAATTAAGATATCTTTGATGAACACATGCAGTAATCTGAGGGAGATACATTTGTGGGGGTGCTACATGTAAATTGTTGTCAGCTCCTAATTTTTCACTTCTCATTTCTCAAAGATTTATTTCCCATTACATGTATATGTATATCTACATGGACATATTATATGTAGAAAGATATGCAAATTAGAATGAACACTGAAATGTAAAATAATTAATTGTGCATCAACACATTAAGATTAAAGTGCATAATTCCTTTAGTCCTGTCATGCAAAGGGTCGACACAGGCTATCACAAAGCTGTGTATACTCCAATGCTCCTCTATTATACAACAATACAGCATTGTTGTGGTATTGGAGTACCAGTTTGAAGTGGAATCCTTTCATGTTTCACCACCCCTGACCACAGGTTTAAAAGCAAAACAGGCAGCTATTTTCTAAAATAAAATTCACAGATTTTTCAAGCAAAGGGTAGTATCCTGCAAAACACATATTACAATGGCAGTAACCACTGTAAAAATAAAAATTCTGAATAATATACCAGGACGATATATACCAGGTATTTCTAAAGGGAGGGTAGAACTAGATAACCTCCACTTTTGTAAAGGTAACATAACCCCTCCTCTGAATATAACTTGGGTATTTTACAGTCCTGACTCTCTTCTTTATTCTCTTCTTATTCCTTTTTTTTCTCATCTTCCTCTTTCATTTTTTCCCCTTTTTTGACTACTTGATGATCACAGGGATCAGGCAGGCAGTCACTCTTGAACCCACCCCCCCCCCATAGTGCCATCCCTGGTATTACATGTATCTCAAAATAATAACATAATCAATACTCACTGGTACTTTGTTTGGAAACTTTGCTCTTATGCCTGCAACCTCCTCCTTCCTTTGAGCTGCAAAAAACAATGAATTCAAAAAAATAATATGATAATAAATCATACAAGATTAATAAGGCATAGTACTGTGTTCCTAAATCCTAACTAACCTTCAATTATTTTTCGTATTAACATAGGACAAGTTGTTGTTTTAGTGAGGGTGTAATTCTCTTACATACATTTAATCTGACAACTTGTCCTTGACTGAGAGGAATGCACAGCACTGAATAGATTAATCAAATCCAACAAGTGGAATGCCTCTGGCCGTCTCACCTGCATCACGCAGTTCAATATAGCAGAAGTGCTGACTTTGAAAACTACATGTACTCTAACTCGCACAGGATGTTCAGTGATACATGGTTACTCTTATGTCCACTTTTTATGAACTAGACCAATAAACTTAGAGATATGGTTATTCAACAAAAAAACCCAACATGGCCAAAGTTCATTGACCTTACATGACCTTTGACCTTGATCATGTGACCTGAAACTCGCACAGGATGTTCAGTGATACTTGATTACTCTTATGTCCAAGTTTCATGAATCAGATCCATAAACTTTCAAAGTTATGATGGTACATTGTAATTCAACAGATACACCCAATTCGGCCAAAGTTCATTGACCTTTGACCTTGGTCATGTGACCTGAAATGCGTACAGGATGTTCAGTGAAACTTGATTACTCTAATGTCCAAGTTTAACGAACGAGACCAATAAACTTTCAAAGTTATGATGGTAATTCAACAGATAACCCCAATTTGGCCAAAGTTCATTGACCCTAAATGACCTTTGACCTTAATCATGAGACCTGAAACTTGCACAAAATGTTCAGTGATGCTTGATTGCTATTATGTCCAAGTTTTATGAATCAGATCCATAAACATTCAAAGTTATGATGGGAATTCAACAGACACCCCAATTCGGCCAAAGTTCATTGACCCTAAATTACCTTTGACCTTGGTCATGTGACATAAAACTCATGCAGGATGTTCAGCGATACTTGATTAACTTTATTTCCAAGTTTCATGAACTAGGTCCATATATTTTCTAAGTTATGATGACATTTGAAAAACTTAACCTCAGGTTAAGATTTTGATGTTGATTCCTCCAACATGGTCAAAGTTCATTGACCCTAAATGACCTTTGACCTTGGTCATGTGACATGAAACTGTAATAGGATGTTTAGTAATACTTGATTAACCTTATGGCTAAGTTTTATGAACTAGGTCCATATACTTTTTAAGTTATGATGTCATTTCAAAAACTTAACCTCAGGTTAAGATTTGATGTTGACGCCGCCGCCGTCGGAAAAGCGGCGCCTACATGTACATGTACATGCTATGCAGGTGAGACAAAAATGGATTTGTTTTTAGCCAGTCGTAAATATTAAAGAGCCTTATGATTTTCTTCAATATGGTAAAAATGCTCCAAATTGGCAGGCCTCCGTGGACAAACACTACAATTTTTCCCTTTTTTTAATTACTAGTATTATTCTCTCTTGAGTGCATCCTGTCTCCTTGAACTCTAACATAAATGTATTGTAGCTCTAGTTAATGTAATAATTATTTCTATCCCATCAGTTCATGGGTAAATAGCTTTCTTTTTTTTTAAATAATTAAGAAAATCTGCATATTATAGTTCAAAAAATACAAACAGAAAATTATGTAGACTTTAAAAAGTCAGCAATTTTGAAAACTACAAGTAGGCTACTTGCCTGATTCAGAATTGTCAAGATTAATCCAATTACCAGGCAAAAATAAGCTTTAACAATAAATAGAGAAAGTACATTTCTAAAAGGCTATAATTCTCTCACAAATTTGAATGAAATTCCCACAATTCCCTCCTTTCATTAAACTTAATTTTGCCCAAGGTTTTTTTTCCCTGTATTACATTTGAATACATGTACAAGAAACATTTCTCTGATTTGAATTTAATGAGAACATTGATCTGATTAGAGTGAACATTCTGAATTTAATGATTTGGCTTGGGTATGTACACTGTACATGTACATATCTTGAACAATGTGACTAACAATCACTGGAAATGGCAAAGTATATTCCCATTTCAGAATATCATCTCTTTAAAATAAGACTACCATTCTATCAACCATACGGACGGACAGGCAACAGACAGAAGCGATCTATCATCTATTGATACTTCAGTCAGACAATGCAGAGAGGCTTCATAGATTATTATTTTGTTGGAATTTATCATGCGTGTAAAAAAAATGTCGACTCAAGGGTCACACTGTAAACTCATGCAATGGAAAAATGAGAATACCATCTTACATGTAGCCTACTGGGTTCCCTTTTTCAATGTTTTCCAAGGATATCAACACTAAAGGTGCAATAAAGAAATTCAATTTTCCCTTTTCACCTTTGAGGTAATTACATGTATAGTGACAAAATATTGTGTCACAATTTCAGTTTGCTGCATCGTGAGACAACAGATTATCTCTTACTTCGATTTCAACCTGCCACGATGATTAACATCTTCCGTACAAAAATTGTGCTTCAATGTTTCATAGCAGTACATGCAAGTATTCAGCAAAACAAAAGCATGTACATGTAAGAATAGTAATGACATAATTACACTACGTACATGTACATAAATTTATGTCAAGTACATGTAGGGCCATGCGTTTTTGAGTTGGGCCAGTTTCATGTGACATGTGTTCGCGACATGAAAATTTTGCACTTTTTCGTTTAAACCTTTGTAACTTTACCATACTTCACCCATTGTAAATTAAGTCTACATTTTCTAATAGGAAATTAACTGAGGATTGCAAAAATGCACTTAAAAATAACATCTATAGGGTGTATGCATTTGAAAATATGGAACAAAATATACCAAAAATTCTTGGCAAAAAATACCAAACTTTGAGTCAAGGAAAAAGTAGTATTGGTGTACCTAACAACTTTAAAATTTCCGTTTTTAATTCCTCTCATTTAGTGCTTTTCATATGTATAGCATTGTAGGGTCTAAGGTATTATTTTGCAGAAGCCTCTTTGAACATAATTTTTACGATGGAGTATTTTTAGATATGATCTGAGAATTGTTTCATTTTGTACCAGTGGGTATTTTAAAACACTCAAAATCATACATGAAATAGAAAGTAAAACCAAAGTTCTATCAACACATTAAATTCATAAATAAACAATTCAAAACAAAACAAATCAAATACATTACATTACATGTATCTGGCACCAAACCAGAATTTAATGTGACCCATCTGAATCTAGCCATGATCAAAATGATTGTGTCAGGATTCCCATGTAGTCCTATCATGGATTAAGCATGGAGCATTAATAGCTCCATGGTTTTAAAGGGGAAGTTCACCCTGAAGAAAACTTTGTTGCAAAAATAGCAGAAAAAATAGTAAACAATATTGGTGAAGGTTTGAGGAAAATCCGTTAAAGAGTAAGAAAGTTTTGGATTTGTGACGTCATAAACGAGCAGCTGCCCCATGTGTTGTGTAATATAGAATGCATGAATTTCAAATTTTGCATGGTTCCTGATGACTTAATTATGTTTTCTATTCATGATCGGGTGCGAAATGATTTGTCTATTGATATACAAAAGGTACAGTAAAAACCATTTTCAACTTTCTGAGAAAATGACATTTCATTTATTTTTTACCATTCGCTATGTAGGAATGCTGCTCGCATATGACGTCACAAATCAAATAATTGAAATTCTAATAACTTTTTAATTATTTGATGAATTTTTCTCAAACCTTCGGCAATATTTTTTATTATTTTTTCTGCTATTTTTACAATAAAGTTTTTGTCAGGGTGAACTTCCCCTTTAAGGGTGTGATCTCCATGCTGTGCAAAGTGAATAGTCCAGGTTAGATGAAAGTCACAAGGCAATTGTACACATTACGCCTTCATGATCCTATTTTTCAAGAACATAAAAGTCATCTTTCCTGCAGAGATGTATATGTATTCCATAAGATTGTTAGTGGTACAATAGCCTCTTCCATGCTTTATTTGTGGAGCAAGCCACCTCTTGAATCTCTAAGGTAGTTCAACTTAAAATATTGTAATTCCATAAATAGTCACACCAACATATTTCTTGGTAATTCCAAAGCTAGGATAAGGATGTTAAATGGAATCTGTTGGGGACTTTCATATCATAAGCATCTCATTACTGAATGGAGTGTCTAATGAATGCATTAATAGCAGCCCTATAATTTCAAGCATAATTATTTCATCAAATTGAATTTCAGTGTATGTACATGGAAGTTTTTTTTTTAATTCATAAAGACCTAAGATCTGCTTTGTCCTTTCTCTCTTCAACCTTGCAGTAACTTTCAACCATTGCCAAGATGCTGAAATCACAAATGTTCATATTGTTTACAATTGATTATAATGTAGAATTAAAGAATAATGATTAATTCTTTCTGAATACATGTACATGTAGGCCTACTTTATAACATCTTCCTGTAAGTTACCATAACTGAAGTGTTTACACAATGCTTATTAGGAAAGGACACTTTGCTTGTGCGATCATACAGCCAGGTATATCACTCTTTGATAAGATAGATTGGCAAAAATTAATTAATAATAAAGCTTAATTATAATTTAAGCTTATTGATGAGTTCCAATTAATCTAAACTATGGCTCAGAATTGTCATCGTTTTAAATTTTCAACATACATGTACATGTACTCCCCATGGATATTGTTACAGTATGAAACTTTCTGATTAAACTCAAACTTTAACTGTAAGATTTTCACGTATTTTATCAAATCATTTCGATTGCATTTTTAGAGACAGAATCCTATATAAAATATCTATCCACTTCTATATTCCACACTCTCAAAAGGGATGGTAAACTCATTAACCCAGAATTTCCTGCTAATTGTAAAAGAGGAATTTGTAAAATACATGTATGATTGTATCCATCATAAGTTTTGATATAATTAAAAGATACAATAAAATAATAAAATTCTCATGTTTTCATAAATATTTCAAATCTTACAGTCTTATAAACAAAATCTATTGAAAACACAAGATATTTTACAACCTTCAACTATTACTCAAATTCTTTGAACATTTTCAGTCCAATCATTGTGCCAACTCTTGCTTAAAAAGTGATCATCCCCCTCCACTTCTCTTACATGTACATGTAGCTCCTCTTCTCCCTTTCTCCTTCCTCATCCTCTTCCTTCTCCTCCTTCTTCCTCTTCTTCTCCTCCTTCCTCTTATTCTTCTTTTCCTCTTCCTTCTCCTTCTCTTTATCCTCCTCCTTCTTCTCTTCCTCCTCCTTCTCCCCCTCTTTCATCTTCTTCTTTTTCTCTTTTTTCTTGTTTTCCTCCTTCTTCCTTCTCTCATCGTTTTTCTTTTCCTGCTCTTGTTCTCTACTTTTTTCTTCACATGGAACTGAATTTGGTTTCCTCAGTTGCTAAAGGAAAGGATTGTCTTTCCTCCTCCTTTTGGATAGGTATTTTAATGAAATGAGGGAGGTGGATACAGTATATACATTTCAAAAATAATGGGGGCGGGGGCTCCAATACAAAGTCATGTCACATAAACTCCATCATTGTTTCTGAATATGGAACTATCTATCTCTCTTTCTCACTGTTATACTACCATTCCTGAAGCAGGTTCTGACTTCTGAACAAAAAATAATACTTTTAATTGTTCCATTTGTATGAAAGAAATAGTAATTGTCTCATAATCAGTATACCAATAGTTGCCAAGATGCATCATGTCACATAAGTCATGTCACATAAACTCCATCACTGTTTCCGAATATGGAAATATCTATCTCTCTTTCTCACTGTTACATGTAAACTACCTGTTATACTACCTGAAGCACGTTCTGACTTCTGAATAAAAAGTAATAGGCCTACTTCTTATTAACATCATCACAATGCTGTTCACACCAAACTTTCATAATACATCATCATAAATTTCCTGTTTGTGATGTATTAAACTGAATCTAAACATAAAATCATAATAACAAGGTATAGAATAAATAATATTAATACTGAACAAAAAGGTACCAGTTTAAAACAATTTAATGAGGTGTTTTATATCTTCATAATTCAAACAGACATATAACGTCTCATCATTTAAGTGGATATTGAGATAAACCTTTTCCATAAAACAACAACATTCGGAAAAAAAACTGGGTATACCTAATCTGATTCAGACAAAGAACATCGAACAATGAATCACACGGCATTCAAGAATGCTACTAGTACTACGTGACTGTACATCGCACAGTAATGCACAGCCGCATATGAATTCTACTTACTAAACGTTTTGCGTTGCTTGAAAGATTTGTATACTTTTTCATCCTTCTCTTCAGCTTCGATTGTCTTCTTGTCTGTTCCCATCGTGGCAGTTCACCTCTAAAAATCCACGGGGAACGTTAGCAGCGATTGGCAAGATAAGTTTGAAATTTTTAGATATTAGCTCCAATAAAATCCAGACTGCCAGACGGTGGAACAGTTCTTCAGCAAGCTAAAGTAAACAAAATTCTCAAACGCGCTCCAGCTCGAGCTCCCTGTTTCGCTCAATATGATACGGTACGTGTGCAAGGTTCTGTCTGTATAGGCAATGCAGACATGCGTGGGCCAGCTGATCTTTGTTTGGGAGTGACGTCACTCTGCTTTTAATCATCGTGGCAGAAGGGGGGGGGGTCTTGGGTATATCGATGCCAAAACAAGAATAAAATTAGAGGGGGAATAGTGTAAAAATCAAGGTATATGTAATGTATTCAAATCCACCCGAAAGAAAAAATTTGATTTGTATTAGACCTATATAGATCTAGAGGAAAGTCAAACAAGCGACATGCTAATAATTTTATCAAAATCGGATGTAAAGTAACATTTTCTAAGTTTCGGTTACTTTTTACAAATGTATTTTTCACATTTATATTCAAAGCTCAGTGATATGCAAATGAGAGAGTTGATGATGTCACTCTCTTATGTTTTTATTGTTAAACAATATCTTAATTTCTGTATATAGATTTTACAATCAGGGCACTCTTGATTAAACCACAAAATGTTAAAGCCTGTGTATAGCTTTGGTAAAGGGTCAATAATGTGATTGATAATCGAATATCATCTAATAGGACAGTCTTACTGAAGCGTAGAGACCGTTAGATATTTTTCCAACTGCACTTCTCTGAGAAAATTTCAAATATTCAAATCTTGGATATATAGCGCCCTCTCTCGGCGATGCTTGTTTTAAATTTAAAAAATGGGCATTCAAGCACTTATCTTATCTTTAGTGATTAGATATCCAAAAGTTACAGACAAAGAACATACATGTATCTTGAAAGTTTCAGCCCATTCCATGATTTGGAATAGGATTTAATTGAAAGACAAAAACACACAGATATTTTAATTTGATCGGGTGACCCGATCAAGTTAAATTTCCATGTAAAATCGCAAAATTTATCCTGTAAAACACATTTTCATTTCATATCCTCCACATCATAACTTTTATAGGGCATATCCATTCATATTAGCTAGCAATGAATTGGAATAGTGATAGGTGCATTTTGGTGGATTTACCAAAACTATACACAAGCTTTAAATAAAACAATGGTAATTATACAGGTTCAGGGAGGAATAAAACTGATTCACATAAAAACCGGGCATGAAAATAAAGAGAAATTTAAAGTTATATCAAATTTCATAAAATAGAATAATTTGAATAATTAATGAAATATTTACGTGGATGATGTCATCAATCCCTTCCACGATGTGCATTCAACTGCAAATTTAGAATATCACAACAGTCTACACTCTCCGATTTTGATAAAATTTTCGGTGTTATCTTTGCTGTTTTTGGGCTGCCACGCAGTCAAGCTTAGCTTATAGTGGTAACCCCAGCAACCTTCTAACAATCGATATATTTTTTTTTATATTAACAGAAAATGCAATTATGTTCAATGTTTTGCTTGTCAGTTATACGTATATTATTATTGTATTTTCATTGCTCATGTGTTTATGAAAAAGTGTTGCAGAAACCAATAAATGAAATGAAAAAATGTTTGTTTTTTTTTTCAAATTAACTTTTTGTTAGGGTAGACTTGCCAACTAAAATAAACGAATGGCGCCATTATATAAACTCTGTTAAAAAAAGAAACTAATACCATGGTCACATTTGCTCTACGCGGCCGTACGGCGAGTTGAAAACAGCCGTTTTATTCATATTTATACAAACCACAGATATGTACCCGTACATAAAATGTTAAAAACGTCTGTTTTCGACTCGCCGTACGGCCGCCGTAGAGTAAATGTGACCGAGGCCACATGTCCTTCACAGGCATGTTTAAAGGGATGGTCCAGGCTGGAAATATTTCTTTCTCAATAAATAGAGTAAATTTTACAAAGCAAAATACTGAAAATTTGATCAAAATCGGATAACAAAATTAATAACAAAGTTATTGAATTTTAAAGTTTTGCATTATTCCGGTGAAACAGTTCTAGGAATGTCTCATTTCATTAGGTGGACTGATTATGTCATATCTCCACTTGTTCTTTTGTATTTTATTATATGAAATAAGGTTTATTCAAAAAAATTCTACCAAGAACCAAAACAATAATTGGATTGACAACTGAATAAGCGCAATAGTTATTTATTGCCACTTAGGCCTATTTCATCATAATGGAGACACATCATTTACACCGTATGAAAAATATGACATTTATGATTTCATGTAATAACATAAGAAAAGGAAAGTGGGGATGTGACATTATCAGCCCACCTATGACGATGTGTATTTAACTGTTTTCACAAAGTATTGATAAACTTCAAAATTCAATATCTTTGTTATTTGTTATCCGATTTTAATGAAATTTTCAGTATTTTTGCTTTGTGTATTTTACTCTATTTATTTAGAAATAAATATTTTCAGCCCGGACCATCCCTTTTAAGTGCCTTAATCGCAAAGAAGCTACGAATTTAACATCAAAATTTAAAATGACAGGAACGATCTCACAGCCACACACAGGTCCTCGGGAGATGTCCTGCAAAGCGGCGTCCCCTCACCTGGATCCGCCTTTGAACCCCCCCCCCCCCCGGGAGTTTATCAAGAATTGAATATCTCTTTATCTCGCGTTTAGAGAGCATTTAAAACAATTTTTTTTTTGGAAAATAGTAAAAATTCACAGTGAAGGATGAACTTAAAGAAATATTTTCGCGGTGACATTGGGCATATATGAGCCTATATACTCGTCGATGGACGCGACGCTATACCGTATAGGCCTTTAACTGCGTCAGAGGCAATTATTTTTCTTTCATTTTTTTTTCAGCCTTATGAAGTAGAACAATTTTAGACAATAATATGCTTCGTTATTCATTTTGCCTTCAAAATAATCGATTACTTTTTTGTTTACTTTCAGTGGGTACATGGGGGGAAATGCTTGCTTTGACCTCAATGCTTCATTTTGGGCCTGGGAGAAAGTGCCCCCTCTGCCAACCCCCCCCCCTCGCTGCCGGCGCCTGTGGTTCTTCTTTCATTTTGAACCATTCATTTGAACCATTTTACATATTATAACGCTCTGTCTGAGTATTTTTATTTTCTTCCACAGAGATCTGATAATTTCCTTGAATATCATGGAAAGGTTTTCATAATTATTGTAATTATCTTATAAAATATTTCACCCCAAATTGTAGGCCTGGGGCCTGCATATACCCCCCCCCCCTCTCTCTCTCTCTCTCTCATTTTTGTTTGCGAGGGGCTAATGATCTGATGATTCTGTGAAATAGGTATCAAAAATGACAATTTAATTGGGTCAGCTGGGTGCAACTGTTATTCATGTTATATTTGACTATGTTCTAGTCCCGGGGGGCCACTTACATTGACGAGTGGATACCATGCGCGACCAAATAAACACGTATAAAGGATGTCCTTTTCACGATAGGGCACGTTACGTACGTAACGTGATAAGGGTGTCAAAAACACAAAAATAATGAAAAAGGGTATCTATTTCGCTAGGACAATTACGTGTTTAGGGTCGAATTTGCGGGGATGATAAAACAAAATTAAAATGTTTTATAAAGGATGTCCTTTTTGCCCCAACACTTCGTGTTTAGAGTAAGATTTGCGCGAGTTGTAGAAGGTGGGGTCGTACTACACCAAAATAAGGTAAAACCGACGACCGAAGGACCCGTAACAATAAAACATTCCTGTACTTGTTTAGGGGTTCATTTCAGGGAATATTTGCCAAGATTATCTTTTGTTTCCAATACTTGTTAAGGGTAGGGTTTGACACCCCAATACTTGTTAAGGGGTGCATTTTCAGAATATAGAAATTACCTGTTCAGGGTGCTTTTCGAGACCCCATGGTCGCGCATGGTATCCACTCGTGAATGGAAGTGGCCCCCCGTGGTTCTAGTCATATTTTACTAGAACAGAGTTATTTCTGACTAGAATATATGTCAGAAAATATTAATGTGAATGTCAGTGATTGCCATATAAGTTGCTCCCAGCTGACTAATACTGGTCTAGTCAATTTGACTGATTTGTTTTAAGAGTGTAGGCCTAATTCGGGTTGCATGTAGCTGGAAGCAGAATCTTTACACTTTCTTGTAAAAATGTTTGATTTCGCATCATAATCCACGAAGCGGCAATTGCGTCGAAAATTTTTAAATGGTATGGTGACTAATTTTATTATTTTCTAGTTAGGGGGTAAAAGATCATTTGTGTATTCTTCTACTGAAGGTTACAATCAAAACCGTATTCAAATTTTCTGAGAAAAGGGCAATTCGTTTATTATTAACCATACTCTATGTAGTCCACTGGAAGCTGCTAGCATGTGATGTCACAAATCAAATAATTAAAGTTCTAATATTTTTTTTAACCTGATAACTTTTTCATTCTTTGATGGATTTTCCTCTAACCTTCGCCAATTTTTTTTTCTGTTATTTTTACAATGAAATTTTTGTCAGGGTGAACCCCCTTTAACATAATGGATATTTAGGCTCTTTCATGAATCTAAATTTTAAAAAATATCATCAATTTAAGACCATAAATTCAGCCCTGTTTCAGCAAAGGTATATTTTATTTTATACAGCAGAAAATTTGTTGAAGACACTGGCATCACTAAAACTGAGCTACTGCGCCATCTAGAGACCGAAACAGGAAACTTTCAAGATGGCAGCCTCCAGTGCACCACTAAATTCTGGTTCCTCAAGAAAATATAGGAAATCTTTGCTTTATTTCATGATATTTTTACTTGTTTTTCTGGTTTCCACAACCGTTTTGATGGTTTACCCGAATTCATCAACAAGTCTTATTAAAAGTCCGGTAAAAACCTTGAAAATATGGTGTATTTCTTACGGCGTGTTGGAACTGTGCGGATACAGTTTGTTATGTGGAATGGAATCTGATTTTGATCATTCATCGGCGAGCAAGGTACGTTATTCGTGAACATATGAATGAGTGCCTTGTTCATTGAATGAGTGGTAGTACGTAGGAATGAACCACTCATTCAATGAAAAGGTTATGATATAACCTTCATGACCATGATGACCTTGTTCTCTATCTCTGTTTATTTTCATTCCCTGGCATGCCTGGCGCGGCCCCGTGTGGCCGGCCGTGGTGAAATAAGCCTTTGGTATTTGGCTTTAGTTAGTTTGGTTTGGCTTAGACCAAAAGCTTCGGTCTCTGTTTTGTTGGTTGTTCAGCTGAACTCTGTTGGCTTCACTCACCAAATGCAGAGACCGAAGTTCAAGCGCGATCTGCACAGGGGACTCAATGGCCAGTGGCGGACCGTGACCCCGCGGAGACAAAGCATTGGGGGGCACGGCATTGTTCACAAACAATGCAGTGCCCCCCACAATGCTTTGTCTCCTCCGGGTCACGGTCCGCTACTGTCAATGGCCATATGTTTATGTACAGTTTAAGATCGCATAAAACGGGGAAGTGAAATTGCGCGACAGCCGAGGTAAGTCACTGTTTTTGTTTCAACTTCATATTTCTCTGTTTTTTGGCAATTAATGCCAAGAGGGAATATGAATTTGCATTTTGGTCGCGTTAATTTTCAAAATTTTTATTCATTAAAGACAAAAATTGAAGAGCCCCGACGGGGGGATTTTGCATTGATAGCGAGCTGTCTGTGTACGAGGAGAAATTTAAAAAAAAATGTTTAAAAACTCCTCGAAACAGACGGCTGCCAGCTGTCTAGGTTTCGCTAAGTAATAAGTTTAACTGTCTTCTCTGTCTTGTTCTTGGGTCCAAATTAGCCTTGACATTGAGGAGTCTGAGGACTCCATGGTGATATTTTTAATATTTGGACATATAATTCTTCATCATGGAGCCTTGAAACTCTGTCCATACACTGATACAGTCATAAGTGAAACCTACATACCCGGATGGATTTCCCCAGGCAATCCATATTTACAGGGTGAAAATGTTTGTACAGTTGAATTTTATTTATGAATGAAACTTTTTATGTAGTGACAATGTATCTATGAAACTTTGTACGCCTAATGCGTAAAAAGGGATAAAAGTTATTTCACTATAAATGGCAGAAATGAGACTAGAGGTTTCTTACCAGACCTATCACATGTAGATCCCTCGATCCGTTTGTCAACAAGCAAATACTATAGGCCTAATCCTTGAACCACTTCGTTAAACGTACCTTCGATTAGCGATGGTACAAAATTCCGTTTTGAACAATTTATATATGTATATATATATATGTATATATATACACACACACACATATATCCCTCAAAATAGGTTTTCTTTTCTTGTTAGATGCAATGCTTGACACTGTTCTGTTTGCTTTACTGAACTTTCTTTGTCCTTTTATCCCCCATAGAGATCTCGGGCAAGTTCTACAATAATCAACAATGTCTCAGCTAAGGTTGTGTCCAGTATAAAATATGGATTACTTATTTTCTTCAGCTCTATTGCATTCCATATAATTGCAGTTTTGTATGGTGCACCATTTACAGAGTGAGTCATTCAGACTTAATGTCATTATGCAATTACTGTATAACTGCTCATGTGCGAGAAAGCAATTGCCTGTGCCGTTTTGCAGTGTATGATGATTTTTCAATCACCCAGTGATGACATTATTGTTTGTTTTTCATTTCTGCATTCAATATGATACATTATTTCATGTATAACATGTGTTTACATACTGTACAATATACATGTTCAAATATAATTCATAATATAAGCAATAAGTAGTCGTATATAATGAATAGAAAATAACTACATGTATTTGAAGTATAGAGTTTTCTTTTATAAAGAATATTTGATTTTATGAATGCAGGAGACTGCCATTGTAAAGCGTTTTAGCTTGAAATTAATGGCGGCCTCTTTAAAACTTTGCTGCTTCTGTAATAATGCTCAGCCAAGTTATGAAATATATTTTCATTATATTTCCCTAACATTTAGAATTAGATACTTTCTTTGTTCAATTCTTCATATGTTAAATGCTTTTAGGTGTTTTTGATTAAATGATTAACTTGTAGCAGTACACAAAATAATTCCACAAATTACCTTTCGAATGTATTTGGTATAAACTTTGTTATGTGGCTGACAAGAATAAACTCTTAATAAGATTTTGGTTTATTTCAATGTAATTAAATCTACACAGAACTGTGACAGAAACAGCCACGTTTGGTGTTTTGCTGACAACGATAGTAACCATTCCAACTCTGTGTGTATTGGGTACCAATGCAGAGTGTTACAGCAGGCTCATAGGTAGCAGAAGGTAATATAAGGACTATTATTATAGCTTTGTCATCTAATGGTACCTTCCATGAAGTCAATTCTTCTGATTGGCTGTAACCTGTTGAGAATTGTTACCATGGTAGTTGCTGTTGGATGGTAAAGTTATTACTATAATACCAGTAGTAGATTTTATGCAACAGGGCTCGGATAAAATATAATAATTTAGACTAGATTGACAGAGTAAGACCTACTTTATCCCAAATTAAAACTACCACTTATCTCTAAGAGTGCCATTTTCTCTCTCTTTTTGTAATCAAGCATGTACTATAGAAACCTGTTCAGAGAGATCACCTGCCTGTTATGACCACTTTCTTCTCCTGGGGAGCATTTCATGAAAGGATTTTATCCGACAAGTCCTGTTTTATCCGACAATTACCATAGTAACAGTACCTCTCAGCCAATCAGAATCAAGGAAAGTTGTCCTGACAACTGGTCATACAAAGATGTTGATGAAACGCTCCCCTGTTGTCTGAATGGTCATTTATACCTGTATTACATTGTATTACACTGTATTACATTATTCAAATTGCTCATAGGTGCTAATTCTTCAAGATTAGATCCTCCTACCAAATATTATTAAGCTGTGCATGTATGCTTTCAGTAATGAGGTTAGCCAACTGTGAGATGAATATTGATAGTTTTGAAACATTTTATTTTTCTTCTACCTTTAATGTTCCTGCATGTAGGCCACATGCTGGTGTTGAGTCGTGTTTAGCATACATTGTATTCTTCAGTCTACTTGGTGCATGGCTTGGTGCTTTCCCTATACCTCTTGATTGGGATAGACCATGGCAGGTAAGACATGGGCCCTGTCTGACAAAGAGTTATGATTGACCCAATCAATTGTAAATCTATGGAAATCCATCAGTGTCATAATTTTTTCTACAGGAAATGTGCAAAATGTCCTTTGTAAACAAAGGAGAACACCAAATTCTCACAAAATCAATAAATTTATTGATATACATTCATATTTGGAATTTTTTTGAACAAATATGCATTTTATAAGTAGACTTTGCTGGCTTTCCATAGTTGCAATTGATTGGATTAGTCGCAACTCTTTGTAAGATGGAGCCCCTGGATGTTGTCTTCATGGCTTTGTTTAAAAAAATATACTGTGTTTTTTTTTTTTTTCATTTAAGAACATGTTTTTTGTTGATGAATGGCTTCTGTTCATTGGTGGCCACACCTTGTATCTGAACATTTAGTGAAATGTTGCTTTGTTTCGATAATGAGATAATCTTATTTTTTTTTTAATCTGTCTAAATCCCAGCTCTCTATGTTAAAAAGTGAATCCACAATTTTTGGGGTCTGCACAACATTGAAATATCAGGACATCGAAACTTAATGAATATTCGGTTGATATTGGGTTCTTGATGTTTGTATTAGCTGCCACAATGTTGTACAAATTGAGGGTATTAATGTTTTTCAGATAAAAGTCTGCTTTGAAATGCTGTAAAATCACTGACATTCCCATTACCCCAATCCAACTCTCCAGGGTCCCTGGAATGGTTGTAAAATGTCGTCCTTAACCGATATTTGAATCCCCATCTCGTCCTGCTGCAAAAAAAGTGGTATATTCACATTACTTAAGGCCCTATCATATCGTTCCGTGCAAGCCTTACGGATGAGTTGCGGGCATTCACCCACAACAGTCTTTGAGCATGTCTAAAACTTTTCTGCATTCAAATCAGACTTCCGTGTGCTCCTTTGGGCAACTGTGTGCGTGATACGTATGAGATACTGTTTCAATGCGGGCGACCTGGGGGTAGCCAAAATACTTGTAGTCACCCTCAGGTTGCATGCAAGGCTTGCACAGAATGATGTAACAGATTCCTTGACAATGTGTGACATTCATTTTGCATTTTCCACACAAAGACAATTGTTTGGATTCCATAGATCAAATCTGTTAGCTTCAGAGATATTAGTGAAAAGCAAAAACACCATCTTTTGTTTGGGCGAATCTACTATTCTTTACATGATTCACATACATATGTAGTGACCGATCACACAGCAATATTCTATCTATGTGAAATATGACAATCTCATATCTGTATCCTTCCTTCCTGTAGAAATGGCCAGTCTCTTGCTGTATCGGGGCTCTGTCTGGACATACACTTGGTCTTGTAGCATCTGTCATTCACAGCGCACGAGGATTAGAAGAATCATCGGAAACATTCTTCAGTAGGGGCAAAAGCAAGAACTTTTGATTTAGATTCAGATAAATCATTGTGATTGCATCTTTATGATAATTAGACAATTGATGGAAAACCTTTCCCTGAGTGTTGAAGATGTGATATTACAACCTAAAAACAAAGGACGTTAAAATAAAATAGTGGTTGTCATGGTTTATGGCCATTGATAGTGGTCTCAAAGTTGCAATATGGGATTTCAGTTTTAGCTCATGAGCAATGATATTGATTGGAATAGATCTTTTTTTATATTTCATGAAAGAGTATTTTTTCAATGAATGAACTAAACCTTTGGAATGCACAAATTGATTCTGAGGTTCTATTTAGTGTAGCTTTTTTAGAGCTTCTAGTACTCAGTTACCTATGAAATATAAAAAGTTGGACAATGATATCTTTCTGTAACTTCCGAAGGTTTCCATTGCAAAGAATGATAGTGTAGTAGGTTTCACGGTACATCATATATCTTTCTTGGGTAAGTGTTGATCCTGAAAAGTACCATCCAAACTTGACGTTTGACAAAGTGTTTTCTACACTGGTTGCATTAACATCAATTTGAAATCACCTTTTCAGTGATTTCCGTGATTGTGTAAACAACATATTTTAGTACAATTTCTCTAGTTAATTTCATTGAAAAAGGATTGCAGATATGAAGGATTATGACATTGACATTTGGATTCACTCATTGCAGTCATGCCTTATTTTTGTGCAAGTCAAAATTTACATCACTGCAAATAAGACCTACTGATTATTGAAGACATACTACATAAATATGGTATCAATTTGTTTGGGAGAAGGTACTCTTTCCAGTCATATATAATGATTATGCATTCATGACATATTTTTTCCTTGAAATGGGGATTTGTGAGGTTCAATTTTTTGTTACAATTACAGTATATGCATATATATATATATATATATATTTATATGTATATATAAAGTTTCACGTATTGGCTTTTGTAAGGTAACAAAATAATGCTGAAGATAATGCTTTCATTGCCAATAAAGTTTTTATTTTTCACTCGAATTTTCGACGGTCCTGCGACGTCTTCTTCAGGAGTTTACAACGTTCATTGTTTACAATGGTCATTGCAAACTCCTGAAGAAGACGGAGGACCGTCAAAAATTCGAGTGAACAATAAAAACTTTATTGGCAATGAAAGCATTATCCTAAGCATTATTTTGTCATATATATATATATATATATAAAATGTAATGTATGTATATATTTATATATGTTTCCCCCCCCCTGGTCCTCGATTTTTTTGGGGGGAGGGGAAACTCAAAACTCTGTATACCAGTGCAGGTCACATAACAGAAAAGAAAATCTTTATATTTGCTTGCGCTTGTAAACTAGGGGTTAGCAGATTCTAAGATATTTAAAATATGGTCAGAAAGTGTGAATAAAGCTGTGTTTCTTGTCCATTTTGTATTGCATTGTCATTTCTTAGTTTTCTGTGACGGTGTGAACACATAAACCAAGAAAAACGTTGATATTAGAATTTGAAGTAGGTATACTTCTTAGGATCGAGAGACATGCAATTGGTTGTAAGTCAAAAAAAAATTGTATTAAATGAAAAATCTACAGATTATGGCTGCTTCAATTCAAACTCAAATGCTATTGATCAAAAGTAAATTGTAGTTTTTCTCGATTGATCCTACTGCACCCATCTTTTTTAGACCGGGCCCTGCTTTCTGTATGAAAAATTTGCTATGTATAGAATATTTGTTGAAGTTAGAATTGATCAACCAATAGTATGTGTAGTTGAAATTTGTAATCAGTTGCAAGTTTGTTGCATTACAGAATTAGCTGCCAGGTACATTTCTATAGGGATGAACACTGTAGGTTGCTAGTGCGGAAGAAGAGAAATAACAGGGAAGAGAGGTGATAATTCAATGAATTGTATAAATAAGATTTTGCAAAGAGAGTATTAGTCATGACCTTGTACATTACTGTATCCAATTTGTGAAGGTGTGTCACTGTTCTTCTGTTTGACCATAGGCTGATGACCTTTTTTTTTTTGCTTGTCAATTTTTTTTGTGATCCACTTCTACACTTTAGGTTGATTAACCTTCTTTTTTTTTGGGGGGGGGGCTTGTCACATTTTTTACCTGTGTCCATCCCGAAATATCAGGTGGACCTCCCCTAAATTTTTTGGCTCCCGCCGCCAATGTGTTTGACTGATACTCAAGTATGCACATACATACCCTCACTCGCTTGAACAGATCTTTTCACCTGTAAATAACTTATTTTTACGAGCAAAGCGATCACATTTGAGCGCATGCTGTATAGTTGTGACTTATTGACCCGAAAAGGGGAAATGTCGAGCATGGTTTAAATTAGTGAAGAGGATCGATATAAAGATATCACTAGGTAAACAAAAATAATGCATCTAATTGAAGCATGAGCTGAAAATTGATTTTTTAATAATTATATACGAGGCCCTGTTGCATATATGGTAACTTTGCAATCCAATGGTAACTACCATGGTAACTCTGATCATCAGCCAATCAGAATCAAGGATTCCATGGTAGCTAGTCCATTGGATGGCAAATTTACCATAATGGTATACAAATAATGAATGTTTATGAGTGCAATGGACAGAATACTTCATGAGGTAAAAGATGAAATCTTCCATTCAACAAGGCGTAGCCAAGTTGAATGGATCATTATTTCATCTTTCACCGAATTAAGTATTCTGTCCATTGCATAAATGAAAAAAACATTATTTGGTTTATATGACACCTAAAAAAAGTTTCAGCTCACGCATTATTGATTCTTATAATAAAAGAAATGAATTTAGAATGTCCAGATATTATGCAGATGATATGACAGTTTTCGCTTGTAATGTAAAATCAGTTGATAGACTAAACGTTTTATTTGCAGGATTTGAAAATCTTTCTGGATTAAAAATGAATAATGACAAAACTAAAGTATTAAAGTTAGGTTCGTGTCAGCATTTGGATTATGACTTCCCCTTGACTCCTTCGGATATATAGATAGTCGGTTTTCTTAAAGTTTTAGGAGTATTTTTCACCCTAGATGAACATAAAGAGTTTTCTAAATTACAAAGAAATCTTAAGCAAACTTAAACCACTCTTAAACTTTAGGAAGCTAAGGGATATAATGCTTATGGGGAAGATTCAACTATTGAAGGTGCATATCGATCTATTCTTAAGTCCTCTACTGAGCATCTCTTACTCCAAGTGGGTTTATGAATCATTGGAAGAATTGACTTTTTATTTAATAATAATAATAAACAATTTTTATATACCGCAAAATTGCTTCTAAGCTGTTAAGAGAGAGGAAAATGAAGTATAAAGGAAATAGAAATAGAAATACTTTGCACAACAAAATGTATCAAAACTAATGTTACAATTTACAACTTTTTCACCAGATCATCAATAAAGAAATACCATCAAATGGGCCAATAAACATATGATATTAAGATTTAAAAAGATGAGTTTTAAGCATAACTTTAAATGTATTAACACTATTAGCATTGCGAATTTGTAGGGGGAGATTGTTCCAAAGAAATGAAGCTGCATAAGAGTATTGTTTGTAAGAAGTATGAGATCGAGAAAGAAGAGATTGGGAAGCAGAACGTAGAACTCGAACTGGCTGATATCGAGGAAGGAGTTCAGAAAGGTATGAAGGAGCTAGACCATGATATGACTTGAAATGAAAGCAAGAAATTTTGTTCATGCTTGAGCGAACACGGGCCGTTTTTGTCGGGGGTTCAAAAAGAGGCTTGCGCCAAAATGGCAGAAATGAGAAATTTGATGATTAGACTTTTGGCTAATCAGCAAACTTTCTTTTAATCTTTTCATTATCTTTGCCATAATTTTCGAATTATGCTGTCGAATTTCATTTACAAATTTATTCATTTACCTGAAATATTTTTTTTATTCAAACTTCTTTTAACTTTGAATTTCCCTTCATAAGTAAGATAAGAAGACTTCTTGTCAACCCAAGTAAGAAGATTTGCATTATTAATTGGGAGATTTTGTAATTATTCAAATCCTTTTATCATGTGAAACAAATTATGTTATGGTATCTATAAAAGACATGAATCCTATTTTTAAGGGGTTATTGAATCCTTCACCAAGTTTAATTATGTTCTTGACAGGACAAACAGGAAGGGATTGATGTCTCTCAATGGCAATGGTGTATTGAGTCAATTTTGAAGGAGCAAGGTATGGCAGATCGGGTAAAATGCATAAAAAAAAAAACTTGTGCAGCGAGCAAGCAAAAATTTCCACTTTTTTTTATTAAAATATAAAATTTTGTGATTTTGACATAATATTCAGAAAATGATATCATATTTCACTTTCTATGTTTTCTGCTTTTTTTTCTTTCCACTTTTCTTTCTTGGTCGTGATGGGGGCACCCACAGCCCCGCCCATCAGTGTGCCACTGGCACTGTTCAAAGGCACCATAACCTTTGTAGCACACAATGAAAGGATTTGAAGAAAAAAACGCGCTCTCCCATACTTCGGTTTAAAAAAATGTTCTTGTCTAAAAAAGGAATATTCAAAGCTAAAAGAGAACATATTAAAAAGGAACAATAACAGAAATATTCAAGCAAATAAGTAGATTTGGAAATGAATTTTGACCGGATAATTCGAAAACTATGGCAAAGATAATGAAAAGGTTAAGAGGAAGTCTGTTGATTAGCAAGAAGTCCGACCATCATATTGATCATTTTATGCCATTTTGGCTCAAGCCTCCTTTTTAACCCCAGACAAAAACATTCCTTGTTCGCTCAAACATGAACGAAACTTAATTATTTTAATGGCATTTGAAGGATAAGACTTCAGAGCACCTATTGACACCAAAATACAGAGATCATAATATTTGAAACAAAAATTTTTATAGACTTTTCAAATCTGTCCCGTTTTTTTATACCCACTGTGACACTAACCACCACCATGACCACCTTTTCCATTTTGGTCTTGTTTCGACCAATTTTCATTTTGTGAAAAAGGAAGAAGAAAATATGAACATTTATTCATACTTGTGAATTTTGAAAATCACTTTTGGATCTGTGTGCAAGAAATTTAAATTTTGAAATAAATAAACTTACTAGTTGGCAGGAAATTCTTTTCGGGAAGCAGGAGAGAAGTAAAAGTATATATCATATTAATTAATCATGTTTTGATTTCAGTTAGATATCTTATTTACAAAAACCCGGAAATAAAAAAAAACCTGGCTCCTTCATTGAATGAAATAAAAGATAGTATTAGAGATCAAAGAGAAGAAAAGAAATTGGCAACAAAGAGGCCGGCGGACTCTTTAGTTTCTCTAAATGGGAAAAGTTAACAATAAACATTAATTGGAACTCAGAGCCAGTTCTCCACCGGATGGGGATTTAGGTAGGGGAGGGGAGATGAGGGTTGTGCAGAGGCCGAGGCGATGTTTTTTTTTAAGATGTTAATGGCTTCAATTCGTTAAGATTTTATTAAAATGAGTTATTTTTATGTCTTTGGAAAATCTCTTTTTTATGTTTAATTTTGACCACTTTATGGGAAATGAATATCTTGAATTTATTGTAGAAGTTTATTCTTAATGCATATTAAAATTATTATCATTAAATGTTATTCATAGTCACGTATTGGAAGATGTCTGACATTGTGTTTTATTCAACAGGAAAATAAATAGTGTTGAATTTATGAGTTGTCAAGGTATATATTTATCAATTTGTAAAGACATCAAACTTCTATTTGTTATATGTATTTTATTTTGTATATGAATTGAAGTTGTCGATAAAAACTAGTTAAATACAAAAAAAGTTGTACTTGTAACTAAAATGACAGCCGCGAGTGCAGTCTATAATATTCACACCATTCTCGCTTTCGCTTTCGATCTGTTTTATTTCGTCCTTTTAATTTTTAAACCACCTCAAGCGCATCTGCATGATAACGGCTTTCAAGAGCGGTTGAAAGAATGGTATAGTCTCTTTGTATACCCTACAATTTCTAAAGCACGTAAGCGCACTAGTGATGATTTTACGATGCTGTTAAAAATGGGAACTTGCACCAGTCAAATATAAACTTGCGCCTTTTTTGAACTCGCGATTTGTACACAAATGAATGGAGCCAACTGGATGATGTTGTGAAGCATCTGATCGTCATCGGGATCATAATTTTTAGGACTTTCATGACTCCCATGAAACAATACATTTTTGGTTAGTTCAGGTAAGCAAATAAATAGACGGGTAATGTATTGAAATATGAGACCCATCGTTCATTTCAATCGTTAATTTAGAGTATGTTAGACCGTCGGTGTCGGTCCGTGCGTGTCTGTCGATGTCGCTTTATTTCCACCCGTTCCCATGCCATGCCCCCAGCCCAGGGCCACGCCCTGCTCTAACCCAGGGAACTCCCGCCCGCGTAGTTCCCTGGGTTAGCCCACTGATCTCTATAAAAAAATCGAGATCAGTGGGTTAGCCACACACTTAACTGGGAGTGGGACAGTGCAGTGGGTGATTTCAAGTTGTTGGTGTTACTGTTACTATTTTGGCCAAAATCATGAAAATAGTATTAACAGTAACGCTAGACAGCTGGCAGCCGTCTGTTTCGAGGAGTTTTTTAACATTTTTTTTTTTTATTTCTCCTCGTACACAGACGGCTCGCTATCGTGCAGCCACCATCAGGGGACTTGCAATGCAAAATCCCCCCGTCGGGGCTTTTCAATTTTTGTCTTTAATGAATAAAAATTTCGAAAATTATAGTGACCAGAGTGCAAATTTATATTCCCTCTTGGCATCAATTGCCAAAAAACAGAGAAAAATGAAGTTAAAAGGAACAAAAACAGTGATTTACCTTGGCTGTTGCGCAAATTCACTTCCCCGTTTTATCCGATCGATCATAAACATATGGCCATTGAGTCCCCTGTACAGATCGCGCTAGAACTTCGGTCTCTGTATTTGGTGAGTGAAGCCAACGAAGTTCAGCTGAACAACCAACAAAACAGAAACCGAAGCTTTTGGTCTACAGTAACGCCAACTGTAGTCTGTAGACAGCTGGCAGCCGTCTATTTCGTCTTTTCGAGGAATTTTTTAATTATAATTTTTAAAAATTTCTTCTCGGAGTCATATATTAATAATATTAGACAGAATGACAGATGGCTTATGTAACCCAGGCCAGGGAACGCCCATCGCCCAGGATCTTACGTGCAATTTGGCATACTCACATGAAAAGCGTGAAGTATGGTCAAAATAATTCTCCGAAAAAAAATTGTTAAAAGAGAAATCAAGCACTTACCACGATTATATGGATGATGGTCTAACAAGTGGCAGTTTTTCTGACATCTGGGCACAGACTGGAACCTCAAAAAACGAAAAGTTCTCTCCTTTTACCCCCGTTTCGATCGGCCATTTTGTTATAACAAAAATGGCCGATCGAGACGGGGGTAGAAGGAGAGAACTTTTCTTTTTTTGAGGTTCCAGTCTGTGCCCTTTATATAATAAAGAACTGTATAGTGAGGCCACCACATATTACATGTATGTACATGACATATCGACCACCTCTTTTGAAACCGACCACCGTGTGCGCATTAAAATTATTGCGTACTACAAACAATACGCGAGGGAGAGTAGGTGCAGTGTCCATAACCATGGGAATGGTAATTATTGATTTTATGAGAGAAAAAGAAGGGGGAAAAGGTACAAATTTAGTAGAATTTATCAAAATTGTTTTGACTAGACCCGAACCCCACCCCGTTTCCGATAGGAAATGGCTTTAGAACATATCCGTCATCTAATCATATGCCGGAGCTCGCAGTGGAAGTAGTGAGACAATCATTTAGCATGTTGACATAGGACTGATTTGGGAGAGTCAAATATTTCACCACAGCGACAAGAATCGGCCGTAAACTAAGTGTATCGTGGGTGGTCGGTTTCAAAAGAAGGGTGCATATGAGCAAATGTAAAATCGTCGTATTCGTTGTTCGCCAATGTATACGCGAATTGAATCGTAGACGCCGATGGAAACATGGGAATCTAATCTGCTCAGTTTTCTGCACAAAATGAGATGAAACTTGGGTAAAACTGATAGGCCTAAATATTTTCGCAATCTATACGATGCTTAGAAAATTAGGTGGTTGATGAGGGGAAGTTCCAACCTGAAATGTTTTGGTCTGAAATGCACCAAAATGGGAAAAAATTAACTTAAAAGGGGAAAAAACAGTGATTTCGGCTGCGGCGCAAGCAACTTCACTTTCCTGTTTTATCCGAACTTAATGCATAAACATATGGCCATTGAGTCCCCTGTACAGATCGAGCTAGAACTTCGGTCTCTGTATTTGGTGAGTGGAGCCAACGGACATGACGGTGTTCAGTGGAATAACCAACATAACAGAGACCGAAGCTTTTGGTCTACTTTGGTGTTACTGTGTTAGAAGCCCAAATTTGATAACTGATATTTATAGGGATAGGAGTAAGAGTAAACACTAACATGACCAACACAAAGGCAAAAGGTCAGCACTGAAATTGAAATCACTGACACCCAGACCCAGTGACGTCACTAGCCTTGAGGACTCCATGATGATATTTTTAAATATTTTGACATATACTTGAAGGAGAATGAAACCTTTAGAACAAAATAGCTTGTGTGAAAACAGAAAAATCAAAGAAACAGATCAACGAAAGTTTGAGAAAAATCAAACAAATAATGAGAAGGTTATGAGCATTTGAATATTGCGAATTTGCGATCACTAATGCTATGGAGATCCTCACATTGGCAATGCGACATAGATGTGTGATGTCACCTGTGAACAATTCTCCCCATTACTTTAGTATATATTTCACTTAAATAGATAATGACGTTCTTTCTATAGGAGGGCATGTAATACAAATTTTTAAAGAATACACCATGGATTAAGAGTTAGTATCACCATAAGAAAAAAGCAAAAAGAATCATTTGGGGGGTATTTTATAGTCCATCAAAGGGAAAGTTGTTCACATGTGACATCACAGATCCTTGTCACATTGCCAATGGGAGGATCCCCATAGCATTAATGATTGCAGTATTCAAATGCTCATAACTTTCTCATTGTTTGTCCGATTTTTCTCAAACTTTTGTTGATCTCTTTCTTTGATTTTTCTGTTTCGACACAAGTCTACTAATTCCAAAGGTTTCATTCCCCTTTAAGCTTTTGGTCTATTTCGATCTGTTACTACACCGCCGCCGTGCATGGTCCGGTGTAGTGACGGATTTGGTTCCACCTACGGATCTGCCGGCAGACTTTGTGCCTAGTACCGTATCTGCCAGGCACCGGATCTCCTCTAAACTGGATGGCTGACTGACTGGTTGTCTCTACACAGGATGGGTGTCCAATGTTCGGACACTTCTCAGCAGATAAAAACATGATATTTTGCTCTTAATTTTCTCAAAATTTATGCATTAAATAGCAGGCTGGCCAAGAAATAAAAAAACATGCCAAAGATCGTTCTTAGAGAGTAGATGATTTGATAGACCTGAATTAGGCAAAGCATTCCAGAATCCAGTGAATGAGCGAGTAACGTTAACTTCAGACAGGAATAACCGTTGTTTCTGCCTGGGGATTTCAACAATTTCTGACATTTTAGGCTGTTAATCTTAAGATCAGTCTGATCAAAACCTATTGTGATCTTAATACTAGGTTTGATGATTCTTTTCTTTTTCATGTATGAGAGAGTAGGTCCAAAGATTGTCAATCTTTAGGGGTAAATGATGGATGTTTGGTGGTACCTGTAATCTTTTTGCTCTTTGCTGAATTTTTAGATGATCTTCACTTCCCATTTGATATTAAAAGTTCTGATTCCTACGACCATGATGTACAACATTTCAGAGTCATTGAACTTGAAATGTCATTCATTTTCCCATAGAAGTGTTGTATTAGAAGTGTTGTATTAGAACTTTCCATACCATATTTTTCATAACCTTACTTATCACTGACATTAGACTAACAGGACTCTAATTGGATGGATTATTCTTCCCGCTGTTGTTTATTAGGGAAACTTGTCTCAATGACTAGAAAAGTGGCCTCCTGCACCATCTTTATAAAGATTATTTTGAGTGGTGCGCATGATTATCTCCTTATGAATCTGTCAGTACTAGATTCAATAGGCCTGGCAACTACTCCTCCTTTTGCAGGAGTTACCCCATTTTAAAGCTTTTTTTTAATCAACCAAAAAGAGGAGCACTCCATTTTTAATATATTATAGTTAAAAAATAAATAAGCCCATATATGTATTTGTGTGATGGGGTGTGGGTTGTTTGTTTAGGTATAAGAGTATGCCTAATGTAGTTTTTGAACACCTGTAATTTCTCAATTTTTTAATATAAGAATGCCAATATGTCTTAATTAAAAAGTGATGTAGACTCGCCTGACATCGAGCAGAAAAATTAACGTCGCTCGATGAAGACTCCTTTTTTTTCATTTTCAAATGTTGACAAGCCTTAGTTAATTCCATCTCGGCCAGGCAATTTGTTTATGTTTAGCTCAGATAATATATCTTTTGTGTTTTGTTTTTCGGAACTCAGTCTCTGCCCTGTCCGAGTCTTTTTGTAAAACATGGTATTGAACTTGTCTCTTCTACAGGAAATACGTTATTGAAGGAGTTAAAAGCTTGTTTTACTAGGTCTGGAAAGTAGCTTTGCACTTTGGCTTGCTCTTACCATCTTTCCAGAAATTTTTTTTAGCATTATCTTTCACCTCCTCTGAAATCCAGTTCTTGAGAGATGATTTTATCTTACCCATTTCCAACGTGGCCTTGTTCCTGTATTTGACAAAATATCTTCCAATATCCTATTGCTTCCAAGAAGATTGATACGTTACGTAGTGAAACCCAGTATTTCTGACATGATACGGATAGTTCCTTCATAAAACTTATCTCAATTCCTTCATATTTCTTGCACAGGTGCACATTGTGTACAGCTGCATGTACTAACTGGTGGAGATTAAAGGTGTTCAAGATGAGTTGGTTTGGGGATGAATGGAAGAATGGGCTTCCACACAGGGCCCAACAGGAAATACAGAAACTGGAAAGTAACCTTGAAAAGCTACGCAAGGAACAGAAGCAGAAGCAATTTCAGTTGGAGTCACTAGATGCTGCTTTGAAGAAGCAGCAGAAGAAGGTATGTTAAAATTAAATAACAAGGAATCTAACTACATGTATTACTTGTTAGTGTATTTTAATGTTTGTTTTATGTATTTGAATTTGTATGTTGAAGGTTATTTTGTATAAAAAATAATACAGTAATTAAAGAAACACTGTTAGAATGGAAAGAGGGCAGGCCGGCAGGAGTACTGAGGGTAAATAACCTAAGTTATAAATCCTATAAATACCTTCCATAGTCCATTCTAAACTACATATTCAATTTATTGTTCAAATATATTTTTACAGGTCGAAGAGGAGAAAGCGCAGTATGCAACCTTGAAGAAGGAAAATCACAGTCTGGCAGAAGCATGTGAAGATGTGGAGAAAAAGAGAGAGAGGGTAAGTATGACTTTTTTAATGGCATTGTTGAAGGTTGACATGACAAATTTCTGACATGACCGGTGATATTTTCTAGGAACTTGGATAAGGATATTAAGAAAATAAATAAACAGAAATAACATAAGATATGCTTCTTTGAAAAGACTGCTGTGTCTTTGCGTGCCCAAAAGAGAGGCAGGGGGACAGAACTGCAGATTTTGTATAACTTGGTGATGAAGATATCTCAGAGACTAACAGTTCTTGATTATTATTTAAATGTTGGGTTTGCTGCTCTCATAGCTGGAGTGATATCTATGCTAACTCGGCTTAGAAGCTGAACCAGCATTGCCTAGGCACCTGTATGTCTTAGGGATCCCTAGCCCATCTTTATAAACTAGTGTGAACACTGATGATAAAAATATGCCTTACGCCTGTAAGGGCTTAAAAAAAATGTGAATTGTGATTGGAGCTTTAATAAATGACTGCTAATTTTCCTTACTTTCTGCCATAATTCTTGATGACTGCCTAGTTGGCACATGAGCTGCAGAATAAGGAATCCATGGTTGCCTGTCTGAATGGTCAACTCTCTCACACCAAGACACAGCTTGAGGCCGAGCAGTCTAAGTCAACCCAGCTCAAGAATGAGATGGAGAAAGCTCAGATGGAGGTCAACGAGATGACTAACAAGATGGAGAAACTATCACAAGATTACAGAAAGCTACAGGTATGTGGTCCAGGGCAACGTCTTACAGAGAGTTACGATTGATCCAATCAACCACAAGTGTATGGAAATCCATCAATGTCATAATTTTTTCTTTAGGAAATTTGCACAATGTCTTTTGTAAACAAAGGAAAGCAAACTGAATTTTCAAGAAAAATATAAACGCATGAATATACATCATATTTAGAAAATATTCTAAACTAATTTGTATTTTAGATGTTGATGGCTTTTCATAGTTGTTGTTGATTTGATCAATCGTAACTCTTTGTAAAACGGGGCCCAGAATCCACATCCATGGTATGAATATTACAAATTGTTTACTTAATGATAATTGCTATCTGTGCATAGAAATTTATTCTGTGTTATATTTGAATTCTTGCTTTTGTTTGAGCCTGTAAGTGTAGAATACTACTTGCTTTAAGAGCTGCTTGTAGGTAAGTATTACATTTGCCTGATTGAGCAGATGTACACCTCTGTGCAGATTCCTTGCTTTATTTATGTTCATTGTTGGCGATCACTCTTTATCCTATCCGGTTTTAATTAAATTGTGTAATGGCACACTGCCACTTAATTGGTGTTTTTATATGTCCCCACATTTTCTTTCCCATCTTTTCTGCTATTGTGAATAATTTTCTTTTTGTTGTTGTTTATCATGTTTGTATTATAATCTTTGACACTATTTAGGAGAACTGTAACCACCAGCAGCGCCAGTTAGAGACCCAGACTGAGAGACTAAGGATTGCCAAGCAAGAAAATGGACAGGGGAAGAAATCGCAAGGTATGGCATCTTTCATCTAGAAAATTTCCTCCTTTTTTCATTAATTGAAATGCTAATATTTTGGAAACTGAATTTTATGACATTATACAAAAGTATGCCTGTATACCACTAATTCCATATTCCATAAAAAATATATATCCATTATTCCAATGTCCTTATGTAGGATTGCTTTACAGGTTAATTTGATATGTTATACCGACAATGTCATAACTTTAGTGACCTCAAATTGTAGGCCTACATCACAATGGAAACTCATGGGAAAAAAATATTCTTTTGTATTGATAGAACTTAAAATTCTCCCATGCAAACATAGATTTGCAGATGTTTGTTTTTGCAAAAAAAAACATGAACTCAATACAGTCTCATTCAAATATGAAGTGACAAAACTTGAGCATCTGTGTACAGAGAAAATATGTCTCAGATGCAGGATAGAAAGCCATAGAGCAATCACTTTCTGAAATAAAATTGACAGTGCAAAGTATGATATGAATTTGTCTGTAAAACCTTGGAAAGAAAATAACAATTGTCAGTCCTTGCCTGATCTAAGTTGGATAGGTTTAATCCACTATTGTCCATTATGAATACAGGGAGCTTCTCTGATGAGGATATTTCTAGTGATCTAGCGCAACAATTGCAGGTAATGCAAGCGGCCAAAGAACAAGAAGAAAAGACTCGCAAACAGCTTGAGAAACAGCTCCAAGATATTCAGGCAAAGGTAAAGTATATAGAAAATGTTGTCACTCTCTGAGTGGCTGTGGCAAGAAACTAATATGGAAGCAATTTGTGATTGATATATCAATTTTTACTGCTAAACAACTTTGTTATGAAAAGCAGACCAGCAATCTTTTCCAAATTTTCACTGTATTTGCAAAGAAATTGTGAGAATACTATGAGATATTGAGTTGACTTGCAATCTATATGTTACTTGCAACATCTTGTGAGTTTATATTTAACAAAAGTGTGTATGGTTACTCTATGATGCAAAATTATGTAAGCAATTATTATAAAACTTGCAGACATCAAATAAGTAAGTTTTTAGAATAATTTGCATTATTGTATTGGAACATCGACCATTTATATTATTACTCCAAGTAAGTAATTGCTGTAAGATTAATTCTTATTATATGAGACTAAAATTGAGTATGTGTTTGCAGCTCTTATTATTCTACCTACAAAAAGTTTTATTTTTTTTTTGCACATATATGCACAGTTTTGCTACTGTGTTCATTTTCTTTGCAGAAAAAAATCTGTGATGTAATTTTTCTATCATATTTGGTTGTATCTATGCAAAATCTCATGCCAATATGTATGTGATTTATGAATTTTTGTAATCTATTGTATCAAGATGGGAGAGAGCGAGGCGTCCCTAGCCAAGATGGCCATTCAGCAGCCTGCCGTTGTCATTGAGTCGCCTCCTATCCAAACATTGCCTGTGAAGACAGAGTCTGATGATGGGCTCAAAGAGAAGCTTACAGAACTCCAGGCCATGGTCACTGACCTCAAGAAACAAAAGGAAGGTGAGTCCTAAGGACAAATATAAAAGGAAATCTTGAAACCCATTATTGAAGAGGGTCTTGTTTCTATCACATACCCGTCCTCAGACATCAACAGTGTCTGTAGCATAAGATAATGTGATCAATTAAAAGTTAGATAAAATTGGTTAGATATTAGTGTACATTTGATATTTTTTATTAGTTGTGTTAAGTTTAAGTGTGTATACACCAGACCTCTGCAAATATAGCTTTATTCAACCAATTCTTAAAACCATTCCACCAAGGCTTTATTCTGAGAAGAAATAATAGACTAAATACCGTAAGTAACGGTGTATTAACCGCACCCGTGTATTAACCGCACCCCTAACTTTGGACTAAAAAAAAAAAAAAAAATTCTTCTCACATTTACATGCATATTTGAGGTACGAAGAAACAAAATCTAAGTTTTTAAGATTTCAAAGAATCCAAAGAGATTACCGGTATGCGGAAATCTGCTGTTCTTGATCAATTTATCTACAAATGTTAGAAAGAAAGAACGGTCCCGACAATATTGGCAACTTACACACTCACTCACCTCACAGTCACAGTGTACACACACACAGCACTGCCATTACATTGCAAACTACGATACAGTACCAGTACATGCATCTTATCAAATTATGATCTGTGTCTTTCCCGGCGTAGCCAGTAGGAGGAAGAAACATTCACATTTCATGCATCACAACCTCACAATCAGTTTTAGAAATTTGATGTCTTAGCATGAATTTTGGATACGGGATTACAGAAAGGTTCAAGAAACAAAGAAATTGACATTTTTTCCAGTTGTTTTTTACGGCTTCGTGCCGTCTCTCTCGTGCGCGGTTTACATGGTATCTTATGAAAAGCAAACAGGAAGGAAAAAAAAAAGCTGGCGCGAAACGGGACTTTGAATAGCGCCAGCTTAAGTCGCACTATGACCACATTACCACGCTATTAAGCTCACTCAACTCTCGCTCAGCGGTGACAAAATGGTACCGAGTATGCTTGGCGTCTCTTTTAACTTAGCCAGGGAACTTCACTACTTTGAATAGAGAATAAAGTCAAAATTAGTGTCATGAAGGTGGGTGCGTTTGTTTTTGGCGAGATCGTATTAATCGCTTCCCATTACCCGCGGCTCATACCCCTCTAAACGACATTGCCTGGGCGGCTACGCCCGGCCACTCGATGTGTTGTGAACTGGCAGACATCGTACATGTACGGGAGGGGTTACGGCGGGCTGGCTTAGACCGTCACCGTGTATAAACCGCACCCCCGATTTTTGCTTCTATCCCGCCGAGAAAAAGGTGCGGTTAATACACCGTTACTTACGGTAAACCTCATACATAAATGACTGTTTGCTGATACACACATGATCATATAAGTATTCACTCTATCTGATGAATTGTTTTTATCTACACTTACTTGGACCAACGTTTACATAGTTGCAGTGCATTGAGGTCATGTTAAATACAATATCTGATTTTCTTTATGTGATTTATGAAACAAAACACTGATGATTCAGTACAAAAAAATTAAGTTGTTGACCATTGGTAGTAATAAAAGAATATCTTATTCATCCAGGGATGCCACTTCAGTTGCAAAACAGGTCTACAAACAGGCTTGTATAATATCTTTCTATGATCTAAATGCCTAATGCCTCTAGCTAGTATGCAGAAGGTCCCATTTTTACAAGTCTTTGCTATGACATGTGTAGAATTCATTTTCTCCACTTCATGAGGCAGGTACTCTACTGATTGAGCCACAATGTGTGGTTGATTTATTCATGAGGCTGGCACACCATGCCCCGTTCATTGACAGTGGGTCATTCCGATTAAATAATCAACCTTCTTATTCGTCCGACCCCTCTTTTGTTCTGTTCTTACTTAACTTCATGAACAGCAGAAGTTGTGATCACTTGACAGCATTATAAATTTTCAAAACATAAATAGAAAACAGAGACAAATGATTTCAGGTAGACCTACTGCAGTCCCATGGGGTCAGAATTCCAAGTTTGAAGGGATTGCCCTGTGATTGTGTGCAGTTGCTTTACTTTCCCTACATGGAAATCATATTGATCACCTGTCTTTCTTCTCCATTGTCATTGGATGTTGCCATCTCCAGTCGACACCCAAGAGAACCATAAGCTAGAGCTGAAAGTTCAGGCTACGGACAAGCAGCTCAGAGACACCACGGCCCAGCTGCAGGAAGCCAAGAAAGACATTGCAGAGATGAAGAAAGATGGAGAGGACAGGATCAAGATACTAGACACCAAACAAGATGAGATCAACAGCCTCAAAGGGAAGATAGAAGAAGGCAAACTTCAGGTATATGATCTAATTATTCAATCCAGTCATTCAAAATGTATCAATTGGTGAATAGTTCTCCTTGAAATCTGCAATAAAAAGAAATATTTCTTTTTAATTTTTTTTCCCATACTGGCTTGAGATTTATGCTGTTGAATCGCAGTTGCTGTACAAGCCAAATACCTCCCAAAAAGCAGTGATAGCAACAGCGATAATTTTATTAATTTGATGCAAGTCAGTGATATTAACTATGTCTATAAATTCTTCAACAGTGTTTCTGCGTCTTCTTGAGCTAAACCCTATAAATCTACATTACTTTTGATTCAGCTGAGCAATCTGGAGCAGAAGACTAAATCGATTACCAAGGAGCTGGAGTGCCAACGCCACAACGCAGAAGCTGCCCGGCAAGCACAGGAACAGCGGTTCAAGGAGCGGGAGAAGGAGCACAAACAGGAGGTCTCCCAGCAGATCCAGACCCTGACCAGCATGGACAAACAGATGAACGACGCCAAGACCAAGTCCACCCAGGAGGTCAACCGACTGACAAAAGAAAAGGACCAACTGGCTGCCCAGATGGAGAAAGCTGCCTTTGAGAAGCAGAAGCTGGAGGCCCAGCTCAAGGAATTACAGCAAAAGGTATTTCTTCCCCTTACACACCTTTATTTTTAGGAGCACGATTGCGCCGGCGCCCCTAAAAAAAAGTGAGAACAAATATCGTTCTCCTTATTTATTTATTTATTTTTAAACCTTCACCAAAAGTTGCTGAAATTTCATATTTTACATCTTTAAATTCATGAAATAGGCATCTATTTTCCTTGAAATTAATTTGATTTTGTTGGAAACTACAAAAGAAATGAAGAATATTCAATTCTTTGTTGACTCTGATTTATGACGTTTAACTCGGTAGATATTGTAGTCCCGTCTGTAGATTTTCATGGTGTTGACCTAGACATGTAAAACGATCAATAATGCTCAACGATTGTTTTCATGTTATGTTGCAACACCATGGAAGTCTACATGTGGGACTTCAATATTTACGGATTATAACCAGAGTCAAGAAAGAGAGGAATATTCTTCATTTTCTTGATAGTTTCGAACTAAATCAAAATAATTTTAAGGAATTATGGAAAATAGATGGCCATTTCATTTTAAAGATGTAAAATGTGAAATTTGAGCAACTTTTGTTAACTTTTTTTAGGTAAGGAGCTCAATATTTTAAAAAGGTAATGACCCAGGCCTAGTTTCACCACAGATTAATTAATAGCTACACAGTACAATTTTTAAGAAATATCTACAATTAAGTATATTGTATTAAATTGATCTTCTCCAGAGGAGAGCGATTTATTGAGCTCCGTGAAATTATAAACGTGAAGGACTGCCTTTAAATCTACTCAATTGAGAAAAGATATTGTTCTAGTCATCTTTTGGGGACCATAAGTGGAAGTGCAAGAGGTGTGCTACTGACTAATGTCTTCTCTAAATGCTGTATATTTCAATTTCCCATAAATATATTATGTTTACCATGCCAGGAATTTTCAGAGTTTACTCTTTTTTTTTCTTTTTTTTTGGGGGGAGGGGGTTGCATTTTCTGGAATTTTGTATAAGACTAAGTATATTATGAATGGAATTTTATATTTCGTTATAATGCTACAAAACTTGAGTAATACATAATATAGGAAAATATTCAGCAGATGCAATTTTTAGTATTCAGGTATTCACCACATTTATTGCAAACAATATTTTGTGCAAGCATCTATATCAAAAAGCAAATCTTTAGTTCATTTTTGTTTTTATGAATTCCAGGTGCAAGGTGCAGACCAAAGTTTGAGGAATCATGATCAGGTTGTCGAGAAGTTGAACAAGAGCATTGAGAACCTCAAGAAAGAAAAAGAAGGCTTGGTTTTCAAGATGGAACAGAGTGAATGCAAAGTAATGCGAGTGGAAGGAGAATTAGAGAAAGCAAAGCGAGAGCTTCAGCAGAGTGAGAATGTCAACAGTGACTTGAGAGGGAAGGTGATGGAGAAAGACCTTGACATGGAAAGCCTTGAGTCTAAATGTGACAACCGTGTGAAGGAGATCAACAACCTGGTTGAGAACTTGAAGATTCAGCTTGCAGATGTCAAATCCAAACATGACTCGGCCAATGACCTCGCCAAGAAGCATGAGCAGAAGGCAGAGAAGCTTGAAAGAGAATACCAGCAGTTGGAGGCGGAGAAGATCAAAATGGGAGAGGAGACGAAGCACAAGGAGGATGAAGTAAAGAAGATCAAATCAGAGATGACATCTATCGAGAAGAGTATGAAAGATGCCATGTCACAACAGAACATGCTTCTTGAAGAGAAAAAGAAACTGGAGAAGCAGCTTGATGCTAAGGACAACAGGATTGCAGATTGTGAGTATAATTTGCAGAAGTCCAAGGATAAAGTTACTGAATTGGAATCCAAACTTAGAGAGAATCAAGCAAACTCTGAAAATATTCAACTTCAAATGGACCAGAAAGATAAAATTGTAAAAGAGAGCAATGCAAAGATTCAGGAACTACAAGTTGAACTACAGAATGCTGAGAAGACCAATGAAAGTAAAGTCAATGCAATGAATATAGAAGTCTCTTCCCTGAAGGGCCAGATTACTCACCTTGAAAAGGACATTGATTGCAAGAATGCAACCATGTGTGAACTACAAAAAAATATCTCAGAAATCGAAGACAACCTCACAACCAGCAAGAGTATTATCAGTAAGAAAGATGATGATTTGTCAGCTAAGCAATCAGAACTTGATACAATGGCTGCTGAGTTGAAGAAGACAGTTGCCAACTTGGAGGAAGAGTTGAAGGAATCCAAGACTGCCTTGGAAAAATCTGAGAAGCTAAAGGATGACCTGATAGCAGCCAAATCAGAGGCTCTCTGTTCCAAGGAGGGTGAGGTATCCTCTCTTCAGAAGCAGCTTTCTAAGGCTGAAGAGGAGTTGAAGGGTAGAGAGACCAGATTGCAGGAGATGCAAAATAGTCAGGAGGAGCTGAAGCAAGAGGTGGACTCACTGACTAATGAGAAAGGATCTCTATCCTTTGCACTTGAGGCCAAAGCTGAGGAAGTCAAAGCCCTACAAGCTGAGGTCAAAGACAAGACTGCCAACCTGGAAGCATCATTGCAGACACTGCGACAACAGAACCAAACACTCCAGGACAGTTACAAGAAAGCTTGTGAGCTGGCTGACACCAAGGCTGCAGAGGTTACAGATTTAATGGACAAGCTGCAAGCTTCAGAAAACGAAGTGGAGAAGCTGCGAGACAGAGTTACCATGACAGAGGAAAGCATGCGAAATGCAGAATCTGCCAATCAGTGAGTTTTCAAAATATGATGTTTATACACTTGGATTTCATCATTTCAATAATGTCCAATGAAAAGGTGATGATTGATTTCTGAATGGTAATGTGAAATTTTTCACAATCATAATCAAATAATAATGCTTTTGTTTGTTGGACTCCCCCCTCCCCCCAAAAATGAATAAATGAAATTAAAAAAAAGAAGTGATAATAGAATAGATAAATGAGAAAATAAAATGAATTAAATAAAATGAAAAAAAGAATAAAAATAAAATAATGAATGATTCATTTAAACTTTAGATTTTAACATTCTAAGTTTAAAAATCTGATACATGTATGTCTAAGAGGGATGAATTCAGCCGAGTCGTAATTGTTTCTCGTGTTTGTCTCTCACAATCCATGAAGCGCTACAGACTACTTGCAAAGCATAGCCATGTGGCTGTGTTCTAATCATCTTAATTCATTTAATTCCATTATTTCAGGACTGCAACAAACAATCTGAAAGAGGTGACCCAGCAGTTAGCGCAGAAGGAAGCACAACTCTGCTGTCTTCAGGAAGACCTGGAGAGTGTAGGTGATACACTGGAAGACAATGAAAAGCAGTTTCAAAGTAAGATTTCAAATGCACCTACTTATTCATTTTTTCCCCCTGTCATTTGTTTACTTACTTTCTTGGATGCTAAGATTCAAAGCAATATGCATATGTGCCTCTTGCTGATTGCCTCCCCACTCCTTATCAATCCTTGCTTACTCAGGATCTAATTTCGTTGTCATTGATTTGTGAAGTTGATGATTAAATGGTTATTCACCAAACTTCACTTTATAAATTCTGAATAATGTTGGCTAGAATTAGGCTTGAGTCAAAATGTTTTTTTTACTTATTTTTTTATTATTATTTTTTTACTGATGCCATTTGGACTTGTGAAATAAACAGAGAACAGAAAGGCCGGGGCCACCATAGCCTGAAAATCAACCAGACTCAGAATTTGAATTTCCTTTAAAACTTTCACTTATGATATTAAAATTCCCCCCCAAAAAATAATCAGCCTAGTCAGAGTATGGAAATAAAATTACCGAGTAGGAGTTCTAAATTTTCATGCTTGGATTATATTGGTGCAGACACATTTGTTCTGTTTGTTTGCTAATTGCAATTACCCTGATGGAGGTAGAGTACTATCTCAGGGTTAAGGCAAAGAGCGAAGAATCATAGAATTGAAATCAAATAATCAGCGGGCGCTCACTTAGAATGGTGCCTTAATGTCGTTCTTTTACCTGTTTCAAGCAAGAAAAAAATTAATATTTGCATATCATGCAAAACTTAAAATTTGTAACTTTCATATTTTACATCTGATTTCCATGTAGTTTTTAGTATTCTGCTTGTTTTAATTTTTCTGTTTTAATTTTCTGTATTTACCAAATTAGCTTGTTCGGATGGACTTGGCCATTACATCTTTCCAGAAGTCAAAATATTCACTAAAGTTTAATTTCTCTTGAGTTGATCAGATTCTATGGTTCCAAGATTTTTCAACTGAACAGTTCAAGTAATTATGCACATTTGAAATGAATATTGAAACATATGTGTAGAGTGTTCTTTTGGGTGCATATTGTACTTTTATATGTGTATAGTGTACTTTCAATTTACTCTTTGTTCTATTTCACTTTCAGCTACTCTGGAGGGTCTTAAAGAAAAGTTGGATAAGCTCCGCAATGAAAAAGAAGAAAAAGATGCAGAACTTCAAGATCTTGCATCACAGTTTGATCATTCAACTGAGGAAGTTACGAAGCTTCAAGAAGAAGTTAGGAATCTCAAGGAGAGTAATGAACAGGCTCAGCAATTTGGAGAGGCAAAGAACAGGGGAAGTAGAGGATTTACTTCAGCAGCTGGTAGCAAGTGAGAAGAAGCTAAATGAGCTCTCTTCGAGCGATGAGAGGAACATGAAATCCATTTCTGAGTTGGAAAAGACAACTGGTCTTCTGAAGGAACAGATGGAAGTTGCCACAGAACAGCTCAACGCAAGTAAAGATGAGGTAGAATCCACCCAAGCCGAGCTGGATAAGGTTCAAATATTGCTTCAGAAACAAACAACATCTTTCGAGAAGCAGATTCAAGAACTTGAAGCTTCAAATTGCCAACTTTCAGAGAAGGTTGAACAAGCATCAAGTAGTTCCTCCAAGAAAGATGAAGAGATTGCAACCCTTGAAGCCAAGATAAATAGCCTTGAGCAGGATGTTGTCATCCTTGCTGAAGGGGCTTCCAAACTTCAAGAAGAAAAGGAGTCAGCAAACGAAAAGCTTAAATTGCTTGAGATGGACATGGAAGAGAGACAAGGTTTACTCAAAACAAGAGGTGATGAAGTGCTTCGTTTGGAGAAGGAACTCGGTGACTTGCAGAAGCAGATTGATTCAACTGCACGTGACTTGGAGAAGAGTCTTGAGGAGTCAACCAGATGCAGTGAGGAGTTTTCCATGAAGTTTGAGCAACAGGAAAAGGTCATTGAACAGAAAGAAGCAGAACTGAGTCAGCTGGCTACCAGGGTAGAATCATCTGAGCAAGAGCTTGGACAAATGAGAGTAACTGTGAATGCTAACATGGAGAGTTTCAAAGAGCTTGAGATGAAGCATGCTGAGCTTTGCCATCAGCACGATGATGTCAAGGAGCTCATGAAGACGAAAGAATCTACGCTGGAGCACCAGAGTCGTGAGCTGGATGAGCTACATAATCTCATCGATAATAGGGAGAAGGAGATGGAATTGAAGATCAGGGAGCTCGAGAACAATGTCTCATCTGCTCACATTGAACATGAAAAATTGCAGGATGTCCTCTTGAAGAAAGAGTCAGAGGCAGCAGAACTTTGTAAGGAGTTGGAAGCACTGAAGAACAATACATATGAACAGATTTCCTCACTGCAGAATAGCCTCGTAATTATTGAGGGTAAGCTCTCAATAGCTGAATTGGAGAATGAAAAGAGTACAGATCTCTTGAATACAAGACAAGAAGAAATAACTGGGCTTACCCAGGCATTGGATGCATTGAAGCAGGAAAATAATATGATAGATAATAGGCAGAAAGAAATGGAGTTGAAGGTCAGGGAACTCGAGAACAATGTCTCATCTGCTCACACCGAACATGAAAAATTGCAGGGTGTCCTCATGAAGAAAGAATCAGAGGCAGCAGAACTTTGTCAGGAGTTGGAAGCACTGAAGGATGCCACTGATGAGCAGATTTCCTCACTGCAGAATAGCCTCTCAAATGTTGAGGGTAAGCTCTCAATAGCTGAATTGGAGAATGAAAAGAGTGCAGATCTCTTGAGTGCAAGACAAGAAGAAATAGCTGGACTTACCGAGGCATTGGACGCATTGAAGCAGGAAAATAATTTGATAGATAATAGGGAGAAAGACATGGTGTTGAAGGTCAGGGAGCTTGAGGACAGTGTCTCATCTGCTCACACTGAGCATGAAAAATTGCAGGATGTCCTCATGAAGAAAGAATCTGAGGCAGCAGAACTTTGTAAAGAGTTTGAAGCACTAAAGGATGCCACCAATGAACAGATTTCCATGCTGCAGAAAAGCCTCTCAGATGTTGAGGACAAGCTCTCAATAGCAAACAAGGAGAATGAAAAGAGTGCTGATCTCTTGAGAGCAAGACAAGAAGAAATAGCCGGACTTACCCAGGAATTGGACGCTTTGAAGCAGGAGAATAACCTCATAGATAATAGGGAGAAAGATATGGAGTCGAAGGTCAGGGAGCTTGAGAACAGTGTCTCATCTGCTCACACTGAGCATGAAAAATTGCAGGATGTCCTCATGAAGAAAGAATCTGAGGCAGCAGAACTTTACAAGGAGCTTGAAGCACTGAAGAATGCCACCAATGAACAGATTTCCTCACTGCAGAATAGCCTCTCAGATGTTGAGGGCAAGCTCTCAGTAGCTGACTCGGAGAATGAAAAGAGTGCTGATCTCTTGAGAGCGAGACAAGAAGAAATAGCTGGACTCACTCAGGCTTTGGATTCATTGAAACAGGAAAATGGAAGACTCACAGGTAAGTCAAGATCTATTTCCCTTTTTTTTAATAGATCTTTTAACCCTATCTAGGCTGGGGTATTTTGGGAGTTCATATGGCCGGGGGGGGTGGCCTCCCAGGCCCCCCCTTGAGATCTCGGCCGTTGACCGCATGATCGCGCCGAAAATTGGCACACAGGTTGTCTATGATATAATCTACAAAATGTTACAGTAATTTATTTCATGCAAATCATTATTACATAATTATGCTAATTTATGCGTAATTAGTATGCGAAATCATACTTTTTCCTCTAACTCCAGAAATAAAGCTCCAAATGTTCTAATTTTTGGCATAGAAACTCTTTGTGATGTTCTTAGCAAGTGTACATGAAAAATTGTGATATCAGATCAATTTCTTATGTATTATATTGTTTTTACAATTTCTTATGTATTTCTTTGTTTTTTGGACCTTTTGTTTTTTATTGTTTTCAATGAAATTCGTTGGGGAATATTCTAAGATCATAAACAGCATAAAATACATACATTTAGGCCAGCAAAACTAAAAATAATCATACATTTATGATTTTTGGTTGAAAACACAATTTACATTGACTTTGTACACGAAATCATGTTTTTGCGTAACTTCGGAACCATGTACCCGGGTGACGCAAAATTGGTCTCAAAAGTTGCGCAAGACTTGAAAGTAAAAAGTCAGCGAGCGGCACGGTAAAAAAATTTTGCGCGGTGAAAATATCGCACGACTCGTTGAGGGGGAGGTCTCCGAGGCCCCCCCCCCCTGCCTAGATAGGGTTAAAAGAATTGTTACCGATGTATATGGTTTTAAAAAAATTTATTGTTTCTACAACGATAAAATCTTGTAAATAGAGGCGTAATACAAAGCTATTATTGGATGAAAATGGATATCTTTTGGTATTGAACAAAAACTACTTCAGATGTTGTTTGAAGGTTTGCATGGTGGCATGTACAATTGCTGATGTGGTTTACGGTACACCATGTGGAGTGTTATAGAAACAGTGGATAGAAGGAGAGAAGAAGTGGATAGGCGAGAAAGTGGAGATTTGAGAATAGAGTATTCTTTCTTGAAAATAGTCCTGAAAAGGACTGTAAACCAGAAGGAATGTTGAGTGAGAACAGCTTGAGTAGTAGAGCTGATGAGGAGATGCTGGCTTGAGTCGGCGAGTCAAGCCAGCATCTCCTCATCAGCTCTACTACTCAAGCTGTTCTCACTCAACATTCCTTCTGGTTTACAGTCCTTTTCAGGACTATTTTCAAGAAAGAATACTCTATTCTCAAATCTCCACTTTCTCGCCTTTCCACTTCTTCTCTCCTATCCACTGTTTCTATAACAGTCCACATGGTTTACCTTAAACCACATCAGCAAAAAACTACTTCTTTTGTTATTTACTAACAATCTGGGTAGCATTTCATCATATTTTTCATCCAACAGTTCATCAGACCTAACAACTTTCTTTTATTTTCATTTGGCTTAGAAATAATGTTACTATGGAATCTGTTGATTAAAACAGACTTTGTCAGATAAAACATCCAACAAATCCTTTCAACGCTCACCTGATCAACTCTTCTTTCCAGTGGAGACAGAGTTTACTTTCTTCCATTGATTTAGTTGTGTGATATAAGATATGAAATTTTATCAGGATTTTTCTCTTTCTTTTGTTTCCTCTCATCAGATGTGACAGCCTCTTCTGAAAGTCTACAACACACTCTACAGCAGACTGTTGATGAAATGAAAGTAGCATTGGCAGAAAAGGAGAGAAATGCTGATGAGATGGTTAGGAACCTCAGGCAAACTATCTCAGATCAGGAAAAATCTCTCCTTGCAAATCAAGATACTCTTGATTCGATCCAGTCTGAGTTGCTCTCTGTCAAAAGCAGCAAGGAAGAGGTGCAGAAGGAGGCTGATACAGAAAGAGAGAATCTGATGTTGCAAGTTCAAGAACTGAAAGGCAATACAAGTTACTTAGAAAATAGTATGGAAGTGTTGCAAGATACTCTCAAAGAAACAACAACAGCTCTTGAGGAAATAAACCAAGAAAAGGCCTCCCTGGTAGAAAGGAAAGCAGACTTGGAAAAGACTGTTGAAGTTCTTACTCTGAAGATGGAAACACAGAAAAGACACTTGGATGAACAGGGTAATAAGATCTGTGATTTGGAGCAACATCTGAGTGACAAGGAAGCAGAGATTGAAAGGATGCAGATAGAATTGGATGAGGTTGAAGAAGGTCTTTCAAACAGCCAGAGAAACATGCATTCGGAACTAGCATCAAAGGAGCACGAGTTGAGTAAGCTGAGAGATGAATTGACGGATGTCAGGGAGGTTAGAGAGTTAAGGGATGAAGAGATCATGAAGCTAAAAGATGAGCTTGAAGATAAAAATGCTGAGATGGCAACTCAGAATGAAAAGCATGCCCTCTACAAGCAAACAACAGAAGAAGCTATGGTGAAACTGAAGAATGAACTTGATGACACCAGCATAGCAGTGACAGAATCTGACATGAAGGTTCTAGGACTGAATGGACAAATTCATCAGTTGTCTTCAGAACTCGATGAAAGGCAAAATGAGTTCCAAAGGCAGGCATATGAGCTTGAAAATGTTAAGTCCTCATTGGAGGAGACAAGGAGTGAACTTTTACAGGCAAAGGCTACACATGTTGAGCTGGAGCTGAAAGTATCAGGGCTAGATGGAGAAAAATGTCACCTTGTTTCAGAACTTGAAGAGAGCAGAGAACTTGCTCAGAAAGGAATAGATCACTCGCATGCTGTTGAGAACAGACTTCAACAAGAAATCACAGATTTGAAGAAGGAAAATCTGGAGTTAAGAGATACCCTTTCTGAGAAGAGTGCTAACTGTGACAGAATCAACAATACTGTTGAAGACTTACAAGTGCGTTTGGAAGCCCAGGATGGTAAATTGGAAAAACTGGAAGAAAAATTGAAAATTGAACAAGCAGAGAAAGAAGTTGTTGTGAGAGACCTAGAGAGGCAAGTTGCATCGAAGGAAGAAGCTGTCGAGACTCATCAGCAGAGAATACTGGCACTTGAGGAATCAAGGGACAGTGAAAAGGTTATCTTCTTGGAGTCTATTGCAGAACAGGATGATGCTATGTCTAAATTGAAGGAAGCCCACACTACTGAATTAGAATTGCTCCAGAAACAGCTTGAGACTCTCCGAGAAGAGAATGCACATCTCGTAGAAGTTGAGGCTGAAAAAATTGCAGCTGAACACGAGAGACTCCAGAAGCTTCTGTCAGATCAGGAAAAAAAGGTAGATAACCTGGAAAGTGAGCTGCAAGACAGCAATGGAAAGATTATCAAACTTCAAGCTGACATCACTGAGGCCGAGGCTTTGATAGAATGTCATCAACTGACTGCTGAGAAAGCTGAGCAGCTTTGCAAAGAATCAGATGCAAAGGTACATGCCGCCGCAAGTCGCATTGATCTCCTGCAAGCTGAATTGAGAGAAAGCCACGATTCCATCATGAAAGCAGATAAAGATTTCAGCGAAGTCCGTGCTGAACTGGAACATCAGCTGCAAATTCAGAAAGACAGATCGACAAAACTTGAACATGATTTGGAATCTTCTGTAGGAAAGCTTCATGATCTTGAGACTTCTAAGAAGACTACTGAGGAAGAGCTACTAAATCTCAAGATGACACACACAAGGGATGAAGGATCGTTAACCCTTGAAAAGGAAGAGTTGCAATCAAAGGTGAACACCTTGGAAACAGAGAAGGAAGTCCTCAATTCCAGGCTTACTGATTTGCAGACACAGTTGGCAGATGTCAAGCAAACAAAGGAAGAAGCAGAGTATGAATTGCGTTCAGCTCAGTCTGAATTAGAAGCTATCAAGTCAAGAGAAGAGATGGTAGAGAGTGATAAAGTTTTCATACAGATACAAAACTCAGCCCTTGAGGAAGATGCACTGCAATATAAAGACAAAATCAGTTTGTTGGAAGAGGAAGTTATGAATGCACAAAAGCAAGTGCAACAACTGAAAGAAAATGACACAGCTTTGAGTAGTGATGTTGAAGATCTGAAGCAAAAATTGGAAGCAGTAAAAAGCAGCAAAAGAATGCTGGAAGAGGAATTAATAGTCAACAAAGATATGGTCTCATCTCTGCAGAATGAGCTGAAAGCTGTGGAAAATAAGCTTGAGGAAGACTTCTCTGTGGAGCGTCAACAAAAAGATATGCAAATATCGGAAAATAAAAATCTTGCCAATAATCTCGCCTCGATGGAAACAGCAAATCAAGAGCTAAAAGATGTCATCTCAAACTTAGAAGAAAAGATTCATCATTATGAAAAAGATTTGATAGAAAAGAATGAAAATATAGAAACCACAATGGCACAACTATCAGAATGGAAGCACAAATTAACTGACTTAGAAGAAAATCTAAACAGATCTGCTGAAGAAAATTATCAATTGAATGAAAAGATCATGGCATACTCTACAGAGAAAAACCTGCTTGAATCTCAGGTTACTGAACTTCAAGAAATTGTTGAGAGCCAAAATGGCCAGATGACAGTACTGAAGAAAGATATTACAGATTTAGAAGGGCAGATTGAGAAGAAAGCTAAAGATATGGAAAACATGGAACAAGATGGGATGGAAACCTTGACTAAAATTGCTGAGAAGGACAATGAGATAGCTGTACTTAGGGAAGAAAATGAGGCTCTCCACGATCAGACAGAAAAGCTGTTAGTCGAAACTGGAGACATGGTGCAAGATATGGACTCCCTCCAGGCCAGGAATGATGCTTTGAAGAAAGAGCTCGAGTTCCTTCAGATGCAGCTCAGCAGCAATGAATCAGAGAAACTTCAGATGGATGAGGCTAGCAAATCCGAGTTTGATCAGCTCTGTAATGAAATCGGTGACCTCAAGGATGAAATCAGTGCCAAAGACCAGGAAGTTGCGGAGGCTAAGAATGAGCTCGTGCTGTCCCAGGATGAAATTAAACGTCTTCGGTCAGAAATTGACACTGCTGAGGCCAAGCTGGAAGAGAGCAAGTCCACTGAGGAAGTTCTTCAAGCTGACAAGTGTGAGCTGCAAAATGAGCTTAAGAAAACAGAAGAAAAACTAAACCAAGTAGAACAACTCAAGAGCGATGTTGAGAAAAGTCTTGCAACTCTTGAAGATGAGATGAGCAAGGACAAAGACAGTGTAGATAACAAACTGGCTATGTATGCCTCAGAGTTGTCAGAAGCTAGAGAGGAATATGAGCTTCTGCTGATAAACATCACCAAGGAAAAGGAAGAGAAGGTGAATTTGGAGAAGAATTTGGCCAAACAGGAAGATATGATTAAGAAGGAGCAAGAAGATAGGGAAGTTGCTGAGCATAGTGCAGAAGAGAAGGAAGAGATTATAAAAGGTTTGAAAGAGGAGATGAAGAGCATGAGTCAGGAGGTTAAAGAATCAACAGTCAGGATAGAAAGTTACTCCCAAGAGGTTAACATCCTTAATGAAAGAAATACTAACCTTCAGAGCCAGATTGACAGCCTGGAGTCTGAGAAGGACCAGCTTGCGGATGCAGAAATGTCTCTGGCCGCAGAGATTCAGAGCCAGCAAACCAGAGGCTCTGACCTAGAGAACAGGATCAAGGACCTGGAAACTGAGCTCTCTACAATGGAGGAGAAATACAATAACCTGCTGGAGACACATGCCTTCTTGGAGACCGAGTCATCCCAGTTAAAACCGGAGATTGAAGAGAAGACCAAGATCGTTGAAACACTCCAGAAGAGTATCCAGGATATGGAAAGTTCCAAGGGCATGCATGAGCAAGCTGTCAGGGAGGTTGAATGGAAGCTGGCAGCTGCTTTGGAAGATGGAGAGAGCAAGAAGGTGAATATGATTTCTTTTTAAAGCATTTTAGCTCCTTCAGTCATTTGCATTATTCTGCATTTACAAGGATGAATACTGTGATGACTGATACAGATGAGGGAATTTGACTTTTTTTATAATTAATAAAATCATACTTGGTCTGTCCTTGCATGCAATTCAGATCAGCTTCGTAGCTCCATCAATGTGCTGATACAAAACACTTTATTCATAAGAGTAATGTACTTGACTTTCAACGGCACACATTTTATTTAGGGCTTGCGCTTGATTTATGACTTGCATTTAAATGCAATTCTTTCTGCAATAGGCCCCTGCTCTGGAAAGTCGAGAAAAGTCTTGGAATTTTTTAAATATCAAAGTATCAATGAAAGATGTGTAATTTATTTAGAGGAGTGATTTCTCCTACGTCAGTTCATTCCAAGTATCAGTTTATAATCAACCAGCTGAAAATTTATGCAGACAGTTTTCAACTTGCTATGTTTGTCAGTTCCCTGAAGGTTTTTTTTTTTTCCATTGGTATCTCTAAAATTGTATTTTGCTTTTTTATCCCTTTGCCTCTTTAAGATATTTGTAAATATTGTTTTATCATGTTAAATGTATGATTTTATCTTGGATGCAAATAAAAGGCCATATCGGCCAATCAATAAAAAAAACAAAAAAAAACAAACCTTGTTTATTTGTTTTTCTTTCCAGTTGGAGATGGAAGCACTAGTCAGTGAGAAGCAGGATGTCGAGAAGCAGTTGCAACAGATGTACAGTGACCTGAAGAAAGCCCAAAGAGATTTGACAATGGAGACAGAAGCTTATGAGCAGAAGCTTCAAACAGCAGAAGAAGATGGATTGGCAAAGATAGAAGATCTGAAGAAACAAGTATGTAATGGATACCTTTGTTTTCCAACTTTGGAAATATGACTCTCCTTGGTTTGTCATCTGTTCTTGATTTTGTGGATGCACTTTATTTGTCTTTCTATATCTTTCCTTCACCTCATATTCCTTCTCTTTTTATTTTCTTCTTTATCATCTTATCCCCTTTCCATCATCATGCCTCCTCATCATCACCATCATTGTCACTATCATCATCATCATCACCATCATTAACATTGTCATTATTTCTGACAACTTTGATTAAGTAATAGCATGAAAGTCATAGTTTTGCATAATGAATAGGGCAATTATCTGGTTGTTGTTTTTCTGATATGGAAATCCTTATGTAAAAATATCTCATCATAATTGCCTGTATAAAATTGTTACCTTTATTGAGTTATTTAGTTTGTGACAAAAATCATTAATGAAAATTACTTAATTGCTGGTTCTTGTTGTTTCAAAAGTTTTCATATGAAAAATACTGTTTGGTTGTGACTAGAATATTATTATTTTTTTTTGCTTCAACCTGCAGCATGCAAAGACTTTAGAAACCCTGGAGAATGGCTTGGAAGAAGCCCGTGTAGAGAATAAAGCAAAGACGGAACAAACCAGAAACCTAGAATCATCTTTACTGGAATTCAGGTCAACTGTTGATGACCTGACAACACAACTTGATCAGTCTTCTCAGATGTGCAAAAAATATGTAAGATATCTCCTTTATTCTCATCCAATCCAGTGTAACAAGTGACCACAGATAATCTCATATTCAGATTTTTTCATTTTTATTTTAGGCTTGATGCAGTCCCCCTCTCTCTCTGATCATTTTCTTGTAAGCAACTTATTAGGTTGTGTTTCTATGAAATTTGTCTTTTGAACATGTTTATTTCATCATCTTTATTTCAGGAAGAGGAGGTGAATTGCTTGAAAGCAGAATGTGAAGAACTCAAGCTCCTTGCTGAGAAGTCGGATCAGACTGTCAAGAACTTAGCCCTGAAGCTGAAGAAGTTAGAGCAGGAGGCTTCATCTAATGATAGCCTTCGAGCAGAGATCAAGAAGCTGGAAAATAACTGCAATGAATTGAGAGGCGAGCTGGCAGACGAGAAAGAAGAGAAGGACGGTGCCCTTAGGAATCTTGCCAAACTCCAAGAGGTGAGTTAAAACAATATCTTTGAAGAAAAAAATTGCAAAAGAGTAGATAGCTAGAAGTGAATTATAAGCTTCAAGCCTTCCACCTTGATAAATAAGAAGTTTTTAACATTATAATTTTGGTCTTGAATTTACTTAATTCAACAAATGTTTGTTTCCTTTCTAGAAATAGATATTACCTAAAACTTGTTATCGTTTTAATCTGAAATAAGTAGTGAATTCTCAACTTTTATTTCATGATATCTAAAGGTAGTATTACCAAATTTGTTAGTTTTCAGAAGGGAAACCTATTCAAAATTATTTCAAATGAAAACAGATAATTCAGAAAATGAAATAGGTGAAAATAAGAAATTCATCAATTTGTAAAGGACTTCTTATCACTATAAGTGTAAAGAATTTAAATTTTGTCTCATGCATGTTGGTGATTAATTGTGGTGTATGGTAGGGATAATTCCTCCTTCAATACACTTAATGGCTTAAATTTTTCATCTTTTTTCAAGCTTTCAGAACTATAATTCTTTTTTGGGGGGGATGTAACAACATGCTATATGTATATATTTGTGCTTCAGACAAAGCAAAATATTCCTGATAATGACATATGCACAAAACAGTGGGAAACCTACTTTCATATTCCATGTCAGATCCCTTTCAAACCTGATCATTCTGTTTTCCTAATTTTCCTTTTATACAAATCATTTTATTACCACAATCAGACAGTTGTCGGTATAACCAGGTAACACATAGAAAAAAAAATCTTTTTAAATTTTTTATTTATCAGGAATCCAAGGCTGCTGTAGGCGCTAATTCTACAAAAATGAAAACTGAATTTGAGAAACAAATCAAAGAACTGAAAGCAGACAATGAATCCTACCAGGGAAAACTCAAATTGTCAATGACAAACTTAAAGAAGTTGCAAAAAGACTTTGAGGACCTCCGCAAATCCAACTCAGAGCTGGAGGCTAAGGTCGGCAGTGATGCAAACTCAAATAGCGGTGACGAAGGTTCTGAACTTGAAGAACTTAAAGAAGAGCTCAAAGAGAAAGAAGAAGAGCTGGAATTCACCAGGAAAGAGTTCATGAAAATTAGCAGGACCTCTAAACAAGACCAAAGGAAAGCAGAAGATTTCAAACTCAAGCTCCAACTGGCATGCAAAAAAATGACTGAGTTAAAGGAAGAAAATGCAAAACTCAAGAAAAACCTAAAGCAAAACATTGATGACAAGCCACAAGTGGAGAATACCAGCCCATCTGCAGCTATAGCTGCTGCAGAAAGAACTGAAGAGGAGACTGCTCCAGTCCAGGAGAAACATAGTCCTAGCAGCAGACGTACAACAAGACTGTCAACAAAGAGACATGGTACCAGCAAAAATGAGAATCCTGCCAAGAAATTCTCTGCAGAGCCCTCTGCTGCGGTAGAATCTGAAGTAAAAAATGAATATCCCTCGAAGAATGTACCTTTGAATGTTGACACTGCTATGCCAGCATCGCAAGAAAAGCATGAAGAGACTGCTGAAACCGCGTTAGCAGAGTCCAAAAGCCCTAGTCCTGGAAGGCGTATGACAAGGCTGTCTAAGAGAAGGTATTCTAGGGATCCTTCTGCAGATGTGAGTCAGAGAGAAGAGGAGGGCACACAGGTTGGTACCAAGCGTTCCAGGCATCTGAGTGCAAGTCAAGAAGCTAAAAGGAGCAAGAATGATTTTCAAAGTGTCCCTGAAACAGAAGAGGAGGTTGCTTCATCTCAGTCAGGTAAGTTAATATGATTCTCTTACACAATCCTGTTGATCCATAGCAGCCAGATTGATACCATGAGTTAATTGCTGAAGAAATCCCATATCATGTCTTTTGTTAGGAACGTGGGGTCAATTGCATAAAAGGGTCTTTCCAAAGACTGTTTTGTGTAGCCATTTATTATGATGTGCCTTGTAAGGCACATTTATAAAATTTATGATAAACAAATAATATTTGCTAGCTAGTTTTTAAATTGATTTTTAAGTAATTTTAAAAGATCTTACATTATTTTATATAAACAATGATTTTTTTTCACTTTAATAGACGATTGAAATATGTTTGCAGGTAATTTTTATACAAAGGCATTTCATATGGTGTATCATAATAAATTGATGACGGTCCTTTCAAAGACCCTATTGTGCAATTGGCCCCTAGTAGCTTGAAAATATTTGGGAAGTTCACCCTGACTTAAAGACGGTTTCATTATAATTTTTTTTCACGAGTGATTTCATACGTACATTTAATATATTTTCAGTCATCTTGAACCTATAAAAGATAAAAATCTATGATATGAAGCCGCTAGCATAAGACTAATCCAAAGCCTTAAAGGACAAGTCCACCCCAACAAAAAGTTGATTTGAAAAAAAAGAGAAAAATCCAACAAGCATAACAGTAAAAATTTCATCAAAATCGGATGTAGAATAAGAAAGTTATAGCATTTTAAAGTTTCGCTTAATTTTTCAAAACAGTTACATGCACACCCTGGTTGGTATGCAAATGAGGAGACTGCACGTCATCCACTCACTATTTCTTTTGTATTTTATTACGTGAAATATGAAATATTCTCATTTTCTCCTCATTGTCAAGTGAAACAGCGATTAATTTCTCCTTGAACATGTGGAATTAGCATTCTTTAATACTATGTAGAATCCCGGTAGGATGCGAAAGATATTGTATGTTTGATTTTGCCAGCGCCATAATGAGGCTGCGATGAATGCAAGGAATGCTCCCCAGGGAGTGGAAATTGTGCACTTTTCGTGCGGGATTGAAATGAATCCAATGACCGGGGTAATAATATGCTGTAACGCGCTTTGGGCCATTCTGGGAAAAGCGCTTTATAAAAATTGGGTATTATTATTATTATTATGTGATTCAGTGAACTTGGTCCTTATTGTCAAATATGTTAAAAAAATAAAAAATTTTTAGCTCTTTTATGTTTGATAGTCTCTGTTGTTTGTGGAAGCTAATGGAAGTTTTATATTTCAACATCATTAGCATTCATGGTACATGTCACAGATAGAATTGCAATCAAACTCTTCCCCATTCACCCTAAATAGCTTGAGCTTCAATAAATCTGAAGTCACTTCAAGTGCTGCATTTGGGTTTGCATTTGATTGTTTTGTTTGAATAAAACTCCTTATCTGCATAAAGCTCTTTAAGGTTTTCAAATTTCGAAGTAGATCACTAGCATTTCATTTCATTGAAAAATTCGCAATTCTCTCTATAGGTTTGAGCACCAGGCTGCGAAGGTCGGGCAGTCAGAACCAGTCCAGCAGCCAACCACCATCCACTCAGATACCCAGCAGTCAGGGCAGTGAAGACGGGGCATTCAACACAAACAAGAGGGTCACCCGCAGTCATCTGTCTAACCTCAGTCTAAGGGTATGTCTAAGGGAATTCAGAGATGCCAGTCTTAAAGGGATAGTCAGGCTGAAAATATTTATATCTAAATAAATAGAGTAAATTTCACAGAGCAAAATGCTGAAAATTTCATCAAAATCAGAGAATAAATAACCAAGTTATTGACTTCTAAATTTTATCAATATTTTGTGAAAACAGTTATATGCACATTGTCATGAATATTCATTAAATGGGCTGATGATGTCACATCTCCACTTTCCTTTTTCTTATGTTATTACATGAAATAATTGTTTCATTTTTCATACATGTGTAAATGATGTGTCTCCATTATGATGAAATAAGCTGCGACAATAAATAACTAATGCATTTAATCAGTTGTCAATCCATTTGTTTTAGTTCTTGGTAGAAAAATTTTGAATAAACCTAATTTCATATAATAACATACAAAAGGACAAGAGGGGATATGACATCATCAGCCCACCTAATGAATATTCATAAGGACATGCCTAGAACTGTTTCACTGGAATAATGCAAATCTTTAAAATTCAATAACTTTGTTATTTGTTATCCGATTTTGATCAAATTTTCAGCATTTTGCTTTGTGAATTTCACTCTATTTATTGAGATATAAATATCTCAAGCCTGTACCATCCTTTTAAAGAATGAAACCACTTTTATTTCATATAAAGAGAAAAACAAAGAAACAGATCAATGAAAGATTGAGGAAGATTGAATTAATAAATAAGAATGTTATGAGCATTAGAATATTGAGATCATGAAGCTGTGTAGATCCTCCCATTGGCAATGCGACCAAGATCTGTGATGTCACACACATACAAGTTCCCCATAACTCCAAAACATATTTCACTTTAATTTTCTCTCTTATTTAGTCTATTGCAAGATTAGGTGTTCTTTTATATGAGAGGGCATATTACAACATATCACAGATGAATCAAAGATGTTTACCATATCATTAGGAAGAGCAGAAAGAAAAATAATGGGTTATATTTTCAATGATCAAAGGGGAAATTTGTAGGTGTGACATCACAGATCTTGCTCGCATTGTCAAATTGAGGATGTTGTTAGCATTAGTGATCTCAACATTCAAATGCTCATAACTTTCTTAATTCTTCAGCAATTTCACTAATCTTATTCTGTGACTTTTCTGCTTTCACAAACTTCAAGTCTAACTTGCTCCAAGGGTTTCATTCTCTAAGAGGCTTTTGTTCAATCCCTGAGAACTTCTTGTTTCAAGCTTTTTCATGCATTGTATTATACAGCAATTATGGGACTTTATGGTGTTCTGGCTTCTTTTCATGCCCAGTTATCCCTTCGGAGTCGTATGTAAAATCTAATTCAGGTCAATGAATTGTCATCTCAATTTCAACTTTTACTCTGTAAATTGGCAACATTGATATATTTTGTTCATTGGGATTCTCATTTTAACAAGTAGACAGTGAAAATTTGTCTTGCTGGTGTTCTGAGAAGTATACTTTTTTTCTACCATTCCATTTTTTGCAGGGTGGGGGTGAAAATTTAATCCTAGTACATTTTCTTCTTGGATATCACCATTTTAGCATTTCTTAAAAAAATAAAGGGTTTAGAAAGAAAACTTGACACAGACATTTGTCAAGCCTTTGTATTTAGCTAAAGTTGAATTGAAAACAAAAAATATTTGGCTAGATCACGATATATGGATTGAAATTTGCACTTCCTGCTCTACTAAACTTGATATTTTTATCCGAATATGTCAATTGATTATGTCTACTTTTTTCTCACTTCAGGGTCAAAGTAGCAACCATTCAGCTTTATCCACCATTACTAATAGCCCACTGAAGGAAGGCAGGAGTGTGGAGGCTACCAAGGCTAGAGAGCTTTCAGCCAGGTCTACAAGGGGTGGACGGGGTAGAGGAGCAGCCACAGGTGTAGGGGCCCCCGAGGCTGAGAATGATGAAGAAAACTGTAAGATACAGTGAATGCATATAGGAGACTTGTTACTCAGTTCCTGCAGTTTGTCCAGGGAATGCAATTTTAATTTATAATTGTCTATTTTGGACATTTGGGGATGAATTCATTCCGTCGTCCCATGATTATTATTTTCTTTTTGCTGCAGCATATATCTTGCTTCACGTCACCAGTGTGCACCAACCCTCACATATTTCACAAGACAATCTTAGATGTGTATTATATGTAGATTGTATGAGACATAGTAAGTGAGCAAAACAAATATATTTTTCATTGGACGAATGACTTGAAATTAAAGTTTATATGTATCATATTCATATTTCTCTCATGATTTTTTTTTTTTTTGGGGGGGGGATTTTTCATTGGACGAATGACTTGAAATTAAACAAGTTTATATGTATCATACAATATTCATATTTCTCTTGTGTTTTTTTTGGGGGGTGGCATGTTTTCCTAGTTGTGGACACTGTATATACAAACATGCTATACTGAATATATTGAAATGTTTTCCAATATACGTTTCTCCTTTTTCAGTGTTTAATCTTGACCCCACCTAAATTGTTAATGGAATAGTAAGTATGAATCATTGTGTGAATGTGTGTACAAACTCATCATTTATTAATTTGTTTTTCACTTGTAATTTATATATTGATATTCTATTCTACCCACAATTTATGAATATATATATATATACATGTATATATCAGAGCTTGATAACTCAATTAATAACTCAATTTTCCATGCATAGTAGCATCTTTGATATATGCAATGAGCTTTTGTTAGATTACACTAAATGAATTATCAGTCAAATTAGTCACTTTGTCAAATAGTGTATTTTGTACAAAGTTGCACGCAGTAAAGCAAAGTAAATCAAGCATTATCACTGTATTGTCTGCCTTAGCCACTTGCTGTTGATTGTATGAATTTTTAATGTGTTCAGTTACGGATGTTTGAAAAAGTTATTAATTACTGAGCTAGAATGCAAGGCCTCTTTGTTATTGTGTGTTTACCTTGTATCAGCTCGTTTCATTGGGTTGCGTTGTGTTTGACGGTATTTGTCTCTGTTCAGGCAATCCCTAGCTCAACACAAGCCAAACATGCAATTGTGTGAGCCAGTCTTTAGGAGGACATTATGGATGTTCATATTCAGGCCATGATCAGAGCGTATACTTTTGAACCATAATATCTCAAAGGCATAAGCTTTAATTGAACTGATAATGTGATAGTGATAGAAGCAAATTAAAAGAAAAATGTTTCAGTTAAAAAAGATTGTATAGATACTGTCATACACTAAGATAAGAAGAAAAGCTAATGATTCTGAGTGGCTTACCTACGGAAAATAGATCACTTGAGTTATACATTTACGTGTGTGTTACTGTGCTTGAATAGTTTTGCTACGATTCAAAAGTATGTTATATGTTTTTACACTCGTCAATCACATGTGGTTAAAATGAATTCCACTAAAATGTATGTCATGCGGTTTATTTGCACATTCATGTAAAAGAAATAAATGTACATGTATCTGTACTAAGTTAGAGAATTATTTTTAAAGAATCGTAGTTAGTATTTAAATATACCCTTTTCTGTGTAATTTTAGATTACTAGTATATATATATTTTTTTTGTTCTGTTATATACTCTCAACATTAATTGTATAAATTAATTTTATATAATCCTAAAGAATGAGATCAGATTGATTATTCTTAGCGAATAAGTACTGTTCCAGGATTGGTGAACCAAACAGATATCTGTGAGTAAATATTACAATGGAAGTTCATCATGGCAATAAGTTAGTTTTAATAAAAACATGAAAATATTGGTGAAGGTTTGATGAAAATCCATCCAATAATGAGTCCAACATATCATTTCATATCCATAGCAGATTGCTTCAATCTACTATGTATACATCTTCAACATTCCAATCAGGATATTTATGTAATTTGTGATACATTTACATTGTAATTTCAGAAATTATTGAAAATTTGTTGACATATTGATAGTGAATGGAATGCTACCCAGGGAGTGGAGAGAGTACATGTATTGTGAGCAGGCAAGCCTGAATCGTATGGTTGGAGAAAATGAATATGTCTGTAAAGCACTTAGAGATGGTGTTTTGGTGTATTGAGTGCTTAAAAGGAGTTTTATTATAATTGTATTGTGTCATCTAAATTTATATAAGGTGCATCTTTTTGAGAGAGAGCACGCCATGCATTAATGATGAGTGAGGTAGGACTGATATAACCATAGTGATACATACGCACTTCTCTATGGGCTATGTGTGCATTCATGCATAAGACATGTATGTATGTTCAGTTCCATTTGTAATAAATGTTTTCTACCAAACTTGTTATTTTCACTTTACATAGAGTCTTCAGTGTTTTTTTTCTTTGTCTGATGGAGGCCTTGAAAATATAGGTTCACTCTGTATATTTTCATATATCTTTTGTTAGTGTTAGCATTAACATTTTTATATGATATATGTACTAGATGCTTTTTTAGGTTAATTTAATTTCAGGTTGATATTTTTTCTGCCAAATGGCGCAAGTGGTAATTTGTACATTTGAAAGACCTTTGTCATCCAGTGGTAACTTGCGTGGAATCCTTGATTCTGATTGGCTGTTTCTCAGTGTTACCATGGTAGTTACCATTGGTTGGCAAAGTTACCATAATAGTAACTTTTATGCAACAGGTCCCAGGATGGCATTTCTTAAAGCATTTTGCAAGTGATGCACAACTTTACAAGCAACTGTTGATCCTTTCTTGAGCTTAATGAGATATCCCAAATTTTCCCTGCTTTAATGTTATAACTAATAGGAGTTATCTATCTGTTAATCTAGGGTCTTAACAAATAATATATTTTGTATTCAAAGAAGAGTTTTAGCCTGAAAAGATCTGATATCAACTTATTCTGAGTGAAATCCGCCCCAAAGCTTCGCATATTTTTCGTTACGCCGCTCCGATCGCGTTGAATGAGCTGCAATTTTGGTGAAAAGCGGCCGCAGAGCTCCCCGGCGGAGGCCGCGCTAGCTGCATCATGCACACATGACCGTTCCGTAGGGATGCATACGCGCTCACACGCTGGCGATCCGTTCCAAGGACCCCCGTTTTCACAAACATTTGTCGTTCCGAAGCCCGTTCCAAGGACCCTCCTTTTTACAATAAGCCCGCTCCAAGGCCCCCGTTTTTTGTCTCGCCCGCGGCACACCCCCACCACTTTTTTGGTCGAGTGCCCCCCCCCCCCGGGCACCGGCCCCACCCATCCCCCTCCCCATAGCTTCTACCCCCAAATGTCTGATTGAATGTCCTGTTTGGGCCTGCTTCTTAGTAGTTATTATCTTAAATTAAAAAAAAAATAATAATACCTTGCACTTCACGTTCACAATTGTTTCTTGGATGAATATCTTGTGCTGAATTTTAAAAAGTACTTAAACTATATACCTTTTTGTTTCGATTGGAATATCGTAAAAACAAATCAGCTTGTTTCAAGATGGCATTTTAGTGCATCGTGTCAGTTAAAGGGATGGTCCGGGTTGAAAGTATATCTCAATGGTGTCAAATTTACTGAACAAAATGCTGAAAATTTCATCAATATCGGATAACAAATAACGATCTATTGAATTTTAAAGTTAAGCAATATTTTGTGAAAACAGTTATATACATGTCATCATGAATATACATTAGGTTGATGATGTCATATCCCCAATTTCCTTTTTGTTATTACACAAAATCATAATTGATTCATTTTTTCATACATGTGTGTCTCCATTAAGATGAAATAAGTTTTGGCAATAAATGACTAATGCACTTTATCAGTTGTCAGTCCAATTGTTTTAGTTCTTGGTAGAAACATTTTGAATAAACCTAATTTCATGTAATAAAATATGACATCAGCCCACGTAATGAATATTCATGAAGCATGCTTATAACTGTGTCACCGGAATTTTGCTCTGTGAATCCAGCCTGGACCATCCCTTTAAAAATTACAGAAGTGCTTAGAACGTCCAATTTTTAGGTCTAAATTGCCCCTAAAAGATCCAGCTTACGCTTCATGCTTGCATCATTTATAGTTACAAAAATGTCTTCTTTATGGTCCTTATTCATTTCATATATATATATATATATCATATATTTTTGTTATGATCTGTTCATATACTCATTTGTTTGGTTTTTTACTGAATTTATTACTTGAACAAATATTCAGTTGAGCAAACTAGAAAAGAAAAGGGACATTTATCAAAAGTAAATAAAGGTATATAAAGGGCACATAATTGGATGTTGAAATTGACAAATTTCATTATCAAAAGAAAAAGAAGTAGCAAAAGGGGTAGATTATGTTTTTGAAAGGGATTATGCGATCGAAACATCATAGGGATCCGCCGCCGGTAACACCAGGCCGTCCGAGATTAAAAGCTTTTGTTACCGGTACCGTACGTACTACCCGATCATGTCTGATCATGTGAAACTGAACCCTCGGACTCGGCGTATGTTGGCCTAGCCCTAGCGGAATTAAAGGCTAAGAAAGAAATATAGGGTAGTGTGGCTGCCCCCAATCTCATTTTGGCAGCTTCCCGCGCCCCTTGTGGATGCGCGTTTTTTACCTTATTGTCTACGCGCTGCGCTAATTAGTTTTAAGTCTCTTTACCAGTGATTCTTCCGATAATTAAAGATAATTCTTTGTTTTTACATTATTTAAATTGTTAATCGAACGAATTGGATCATAATTCTTGTGTATAATAGTAGTTTATATTTTCCAACACTTTCTCGGTCTAACTTGCCAATTCAGTGTAATTATAAAACATATTTTTCTTGATTATATTTTTATGATATCAATGCGCGCAAAGTGCCATGACAACCCAAAATAACTATTTTCTTGATTTTGTCACTTTGCTGTTATTTGACCTATAGAAGGAGACCTTTGTTTACGGCTCCTCTGCAAAATCTGTTTTAACATTACTGCCATGCAAACGTTATTTATGTCCAGCCAACGAGGTGAGTTGGATCGAAAGAAGTTTTATTCATGATATTGTTGATATAAATTATTAATCAATTCTTTGTTTTCACGTAATATTATTCTAACGATTGTGGAATATTATGGATATTTATGTTTCGGAACTTGGTTGATATTGATGTGCTTTTGTTTAAATTACGTAATTGTACTTGAAACTTAGTGACATGACATTTGGTTATGAATGATGAGAACTAGTTGAGAATTATTGTATGAAATGTCATATGATCGTATATGTCTTGTTTGAAATGTCATAGTTGAGGAAATTTCACTAAAAGAGTAATTCAATAAGACTTGATTAATATATGTTTAATTGGAAAAGATATATTATTGCAATGTTATGAAATATGAAATTAATTGTTTAAATTGTTCAATGTTTGTTACAGTTTCACGGCACTGTTTGGAAATAAACTTTCAACATCCGTTTAAACGTTGGATCTTTTGACTTTGTGTAAATAACTTGGTGGCAGTTACAGATAGAACAGCTACGAAGAAAACTAGAAGAGGAACGCCTAGAAGGTGAACTAAAGGCACAGGAGGCAATGATAAGAGTGTATGACGAAGTAGAAGATGATGGTGCGTCAACAGATACGATGAGATCGACAAAACAATTGATTAAATCCCCTAATCAAGATGACAAAAGGGTTAAGTCGCAAAAACATGACGCCTCCATCGATCCTCCTCTCACAAAGAGCAAGGCCTTAAATCCTGATTCACCTGTCTTCCAGCCATCTCATTCTTCAAGCGAGGCCCAACAGAATGAAAGTCTAGCAGAAGTTTTCACTCGAACGATGACACTTAGTCAGTTACCAATTCCTGAGCCTCCAGTATTTATGGGTGATCCTCTCCAATATCCTGACTGGCTATCAGCTTTCACAACTTTAATTGAATGTCGTGGAATTCCCTCTGGTGAAAGGATACACTACCTCAGAAAGTACATTGGAGGATCGGCAAGAGAGGCTGTCAGCGGCTTCTTTTTGCTGAGGTCTGAGAAAGCATATGAACAAGCCAGAGAAATACTTGAGAAGCGTTTCGGCAACCCCTTCACCATTTCAGAAGCCTTTCGATCCAAACTTGACTCATGGCCGAGGATCGGCAATAGGGATTCCAAAGGCCTTCAGAAACTTTCAGATTTCTTGCAACAATGTCTTCAAGCATCATCAGAAATCAAAGACTTGGAAATCTTGAATGACATTCGGGAGATGAGCAGAATTTGCATGAAACTTCCGGATTGGATTGTACACAGATGGAATCGCACGGTAGCGAAAGTCAAGAAAGACAATGGCAGGTATCCATTATTCAGAGAATTTGTCTCATTTCTATCAGAAGAAACTGATATTGCCAATGATCCGTATGTTACATATGACACAGTAAAGGCAGGAAAAGACAAGAATCATAACGATGCTTTCCAGATACAGGAAGAAAGCAAGAATCCTACATCTCGTCAACAAAGGACAACCTTCTCTGTAGCCAGCAAGACAAGCACTACCCAGAAGACATGTGTCCTCTGCAAACGGCAGAATCATGGGTTGAATGAGTGCTGGGACTTCAATCAGAAAACTTTGGAGCAAAGGAGAGATTTAGTGAAGAAAGAAGGTCTTTGCTTCGGATGTCTCTCCAAAGGTCATATGTCAAAGCAGTGTCAAAAGAGGGCTGAGTGCAAGAAGTGCAACAAGCGCCACCCAACAAGTCTACACAATGAGACACTAAATCAGCTGTCTACGGAAAGAAAACATGATCAAAGTGAGGCACAGTCTACTCAGACCAAAGAAGTTACCAAGGAGAAAGAAGCTTCTTGCAACAGAGTCAGGTCAGATGTAGATGTTTCTCTCACATCGATGGTGCTGCCTGTTTACCTATCTAGTTTGGATGACCCTCAGAACGAGATACTAGTATATGCCTTACTAGATACGATGTCGGATACAACATTTATCACAGATAGTATTGGAAATGACCTTCACGTGTCCTCTGAAACTGCGATGTTAAGTTTGACTACAATGACAGATTCCAAGACAATTCCATGTAGGAAATTCAAGAATCTTGTCGTTCGAGGTTTTAAGTCAGCAGTAAAGATACCTCTTCCTGCTGCATACTCCAGGGACTCCATCCCTCTTGATGAAGCTCATATCCCCACAGAAGATACAGCCAACAAGTGGACTCACTTAAACAATATCTCGAACCAGCTCGCACCAAAGCAAGATTGCCCCATAGGTCTGCTCATTGGATACAATTGTGCCCGTGCTCTTGCACCAAAGAATTGCATTCTTGGAAAGAATGATGAGCCATTTGCAGTAGAGACGGAGTTGGGATGGAGCATCGTCGGTGGTTCTCAAAACGACTCCACAGAGAGCTTTGACACGATTGGGCAGACATATCGTACTGTCAATGTGAAGGTAGCAGATCCTAGTCTGACAGACAGTCAGTCTAATGTGAAGTACATTTACAAGACACAGTTAAAGGAAGTAACTGCTGGAGACTTCCTTCAGATGATGGAAAGAGACTTTCATGAATTAGACAGAAAGGAAACGATGTCTCAGGAAGACAAGAAATTTCTAAAGATCATCAATGATGGAATCCATCAAAGGGATGATGGGTATTATGAAATGCCCTTACCTTTCAAGAAGGGTGAACCTGATCTGCCTGACAATCGGAAAGCTGCTATGAGCCGACTTCACGGATTGAAAAATCAGTTCCTGAAGAGACCAAAGTACCATGAACACTACATGACTTTCATGAATGAGATTCTTAAGCGAGGTGATGCTGAGAAGATTCCCACAGATGAAGTGTCTACTTCAAGCAGCTGGTATATACCACATCATGGTGTATATCACCCTAAAAAGCCGAACAAAGTCAGGGTCGTATTCGACTGTAGTGCTCGATACCAAGGAACCTGTCTGAATGATCATCTTCTACAAGGGCCCGACCTGATCAATCCCCTTATCGGAGTTCTGTGTAGATTTCGCCAAGCACCTATAGCCTTCACTTGCGACGTAGAAAAGATGTATCACCAGTTCCGTGTGACGAAGGAACATCAAGACTATCTCCGTTTCCTGTGGTGGGAGGATGGGGATCTCTCTAAGCCCCCAGTGGATTATCGAATGAAGGTCCATCTCTTTGGAGCCACTTCTTCTCCGGGATGTGCAAACTTCGGGCTGAAGCAAATAGCAGAAGACCACAAAGTCCTTGGTGTAGAAGCTGCAGAATTTTTGAAGAGGAATTTCTACGTCGATGATGGCCTAAAATGTGTATCCTCTGAAGAAGATGCCATTGACCTTATCAAGAAGGCAGTGTCTATGTGTGCCAAAGGTAACCTGCGTCTTCATAAGTTTGTCTGCAACAATCAACGAGTGACAAGCAGTATCCCCGAATCGGAACGAACTGTTGTTGCAAAGACTAGTCTGGAACTCGGTCAACAAGGCTCCACATCAATTGAAAGAGCACTTGGGATACAATGGTGCATCAACTCAGATGAATTCTGTTTCAGACTAACCCTCAAGGATCATCCCCTGACAAGACGCGGAATTCTTGCCACCGTTGCTTCCATTTACGACCCACTTGGTTTGATTGCACCTGTGGTTCTTGTTGGAAGACAGATTGTCCAGGAAATGTGTAGACAAAAGATGGACTGGGACCATCCTGTTCCTGAAGATCTCCGTCCACAATGGGAAAAGTGGAGACTTGAGATTCTGAAACTTCCCAAAGTTACGATCCCTCGTTGCTTCGAACCACAAGACTTTGGGACACCTCAGGAAGTGCAGCTCCACCACTTTTCAGACGCCTCCTTATCAGGATATGGTCAGTGCTCCTACGTGCGTCTAAAGGATGAAAATGGCAAGGTCCACTGCTCCTTAGCCATGGCAAAGGCAAGAGTGACTCCTCTAAAGCCAACAACAATCCCAAGGTTAGAACTCCAGGCAGCTACCTGCTCCGTGAGAATTGCTAGTATCCTAAATGATGAACTTGACTACGATTCTCTCACGCACCACTTCTGGACAGACTCAAAAGTTGTTCTTGGCTACATATACAACGAGACTAGGCGCTTCCATATGTATGTTGCCAATCGTGTTGAACGCATACTTCAGACTTCATGCCCAGAACAATGGAATTATGTATCCAGTGCTGAGAATCCTGCTGATCATGCTTCTCGAGGATTGACGACAGAAGAAATGCTATCATCCAACTGGCTTACAGGACCTACCTTTCTTTGGAAGAGTGAGATTCCTACACAAGATGTCGATGTTGAGGTTTCTCCTGACGATGTTGAAGTGAAATCAGCAGCTACTGTTCATGTTACACAGGTGGAGAACTTCACATATTTCGAAGATAGATTGACTCGGTTCTCCAGTCTTCATAATGCAGTGTCAGCAGTTGCAGTGATAGTAAAGTGCTGCTACAGAAAGAAGGACCTGAGCATTGATGAAGTAGAAGCAAGACGAATAGCGGAAAGGAATATTATCCGTGCAATTCAGAAAGAAGCATTTCGTGAAGAAAGGAAGCAAATCAAGTCAGATCCCTCAGTCGGTTCAAAGTCCAACTCATTGAAGCAGCTTGACCCTTTCCTTGATAATGACAATCTTCTACGGGTGGGAGGTCGGTTAAAAAAGGCCGAGATGATGTATGGTGCAAAACATCCTATCATCCTACCAAAGCGAAGCCATCTATCCAACCTCGTTGCCTTGCACTATCATCAAAGAACTGCACATCAAGGAAGAAATCTGACCATCAATGCCATTCGTTCCAGTGGATATTGGATCATTGGTTGCAGGAGTATTGTCTCATCTCTAATCAGCAAGTGTGTAATCTGTATCAAATCCCGAGGCAAGCCAAGAGGACAAAAGATGGCCGATCTACCTCAGGATAGAGTAGACCCTTCTCCTCCTTTCACCTACTGTGGACTTGACTGTTTTGGTCCCTTTACTATCAAGGAAGGAAGAAAGGAGATAAAGCGATATGGGCTCATTCTTACTTGTATGGCTATGAGGGCCGTACATATCGAAATGCTAGACGATCTGTCCACCGACGCATTTCTCAATGGACTAAGATGTTTCATTGCTATCCGGGGAAATGTTCGCCTCATTCGTTGTGATCAAGGATCTAACTTCATTGGAGCCAAGCATGAATTGAAAAAAGGCCTCCGTGAATTAGATGGAGATCGCGTTGCCACTCAATTACTGAAACTTGACTGCGAATTCAAGATGAACCCTCCTTCTTCAAGTCACATGGGAGGAATCTGGGAACGACAAATCAGGAATGTCAGAAATGTTCTCGATGGAATACTAGAACAGTCAGGAACTCAACTAAATACATCCTCTCTTCGAACGTTCCTGTACGAAGCTATGGCTATCATCAATAGCAGGCCATTGACAGTTGAAGATCTGGAATGTGCGGATGGTCCACTCCCCTTGACTCCGAATAATGTCTTGACCATGAAGTCAGGTATTGTGATGCCCCCACCAGGAAAATTTGAGAGAGAAGACCTCTATCTCTCAAAAAGATGGAGACGTGTGCAATACTTAACAGATCTCTTTTGGATTCGTTGGAAGAAAGAGTATCTTCACACCCTCCAAACCAGGAAGACCTGGCCAAAACAACAGCGAAACTTCGAGGTAAATGACATAGTCATGCTACAAGACGATGGTCTTTGTAGAACACACTGGAGTATAGCCAAGGTTGTTCAGACTTTCGTAAGCGATGATGGCTTTGTTCGTCGAGTTAAACTTCTCAAGGCAACTCCGGACTTAGACAAGAATGGAAAACCTCTCCAAAAGAGAACTGTGCTTGAAAGACCTGTCCACAAGCTGATCTCCTTAGTCCCTAACTCCGACTAAGTTTACCCCTTTGACTCTTTCACTGATATCATTTTGTCTTATGGTTGTTATATATATATATATATATATTTACATATAGACAACCCTTTTTATTTGCTTATCTTTGAGTGACTTGTGTAAGAGATTTCTTACCTGATATTTATGGTAATTATATTTTGGCTATTGATTGTACTTAACGTGTTTTATTCACATTCTGGATATTATGTGTGTATATATACATATATATAATATTCAAAACAAAAAACAAAGAAAAAAAATCAAAGAAGATTTTTGGGTGGGAGTGTGGCTGCCCCCAATCTCATTTAATTGGCAGCTTCCCGCGCCCCTTGTGGATGCGCGTTTTTTACCTTATTGTCTACGCGCTGCGCTAATTAGTTTTAAGTCTCTTTACCAGTGATTCTTCCGATAATTAAAGATAATTCTTTGTTTTTACATTATTTAAATTGTTAATCGAACGAATTGGATCATAATTCTTGTGTATAATAGTAGTTTATATTTTCCAACACTTTCTCGGTCTAACTTGCCAATTCAGTGTAATTATAAAACATATTTTTCTTGATTATATTTTTATGATATCAATGCGCGCAAAGTGCCATGACAACCCAAAATAACTATTTTCTTGATTTTGTCACTTTGCTGTTATTTGACCTATAGAAGGAGACCTTTGTTTACGGCTCCTCTGCAAAATCTGTTTTAACATTACTGCCATGCAAACGTTATTTATGTCCAGCCAACGAGGTGAGTTGGATCGAAAGAAGTTTTATTCATGATATTGTTGATATAAATTATTAATCAATTCTTTATTTTCATGTAATATTATTCTAACGATTGTGGAATATTATGGATATTTATGTTTCGGAACTTGGTTGATATTGATGTGCTTTTGTTTAAATTACGTAATTGTACTTGAAACTTAGTGACATGACATTTGGTTATGAATGATGAGAATTAGTTAAGAATTATTGTATGAAATGTTATATGATCGTATATGTCTTGTTTGAAATGTCATAGTTGAGGAAATTTCACTAAAAGAGTAATTCAATAAGACTTGATTAATATATGTTTAATTTGAAAAGATATATTATTGCAATGTTATGAAATATGAAATTAATTGTTTAAATTGTTCAATGTTTGTTACAGTTTCACGGCACTGTTTGGAAATAAACTTTCAACATCCGTTTAAACGTTGGATCTTTTGACTTTGTGTAAATAACTTGGTGGCAGTTACAGGGTAGGCAATGCAGAAACTGATGATACTAGGTAACTATGAAAATAGGTTTATAAATTCAAAATGAAGTTGAATTCAATAAGGTTTTCTTTTTTCCACAGTGCTCAAATGAACTTGCTTCGGCCTTCGCCCGATAAACCGTTTATCTGCATGTTCCGCTGCTCGCGATCGCCAGCGCTCTGCCGCTGGCCGGCCCGGTGGGCTCCCGGCTACGTAACTCGAAGAGGCGGACATGAACCTCAAGAGTCAACGCTCGCTCAACTCTATTCTTTCCTGAACCCTGTTGATGTAAGCAAGGCCCGGGGGGGGGGGGGGCACTCAGTATATAATGCATAGTGGGTATGTGCCTCGGAGGGGACCCCCATTTTCACACTCAAATTTCCATTCCAAGGCATAGCATTTTTGCCTTTTTGAGAAAAAGAACAAAGAAAGCCGCTCCAAGGCATAGCATTTTCTTCTCATCGAGAAAAAAGAAGAGAGAAATCCGCTCCAAAGCTTCGGATATTTTTCGTTACGCCGCTCCGATCGCATTGAATGAGCCGCAATTTTGGTGAAAAGCGGCCGCAGAGCTCCCCCGGCGGAGGCCGCGCTAGCTGCATCATGCACACATGACCGTTCCATAGGGATGCATACGCACTCACGCTGGCGATCCGTTCCAAGGACCCCCGTTTTCACAAACATTTGTCGTTCCGAAGCCCGTTCCGAGGACCCTCCTTTTTACAATAAGCCCGCTCCAAGGCCCCCGTTTTTTGTCTCGCCCGCGGCACACCCCACCACTTTTTGGTCGAGTGCCCCCCCCCCCCCCCCCGGGAAGCAAGGAAAGAGATTGTAGCTTTTGAGAATAGAACAAACATGACAAATGCGGCTTGGCTTTAACTTGCTTGACTTCGTAATCTTACTCTTACTTAGCACATAACGTACTCGCAGTCGCACTGTTAGTGTTACATTATTTTATGATCAGAAAACTTTTTTTCCTGAGGCTGATGCCATAGACTGGAATATTCTCCCTGCCATTTACCTCGAGCGAAGTTTGTGCAGTCTCCACTAGCACTCCACTTCACTACCGCTACACTACGCTCCACCTACCCAAACTTCGAGACCGTGAACTCGATCTGATATTCCGAGTGACAAAGGTGGGGGGAAATTCATGCAACATCACGATCTTTAAAAACAATTAAAATAGGCCCTAAATATTATTTTTATACACAAAGTTTCACTTCTTTTCCATGCTTTTATCAGTCTCAAAATTGGTGATTTAGAACCAACATGAAGTTCCTCACACATAAATAATTCGCCGCCGGTTTCAAAACATCGCATGCACGCTAGGGTCCGAACTCAGACTTTTTGCCCTCTATTTTTTTTCTTCTGAAAATGTAAATTTAATGAATGCCAAGGTCATGATTCAAAGAAATCATTAATTAGCGTGACGTCAGGACATCACATTTTTTGATCTGCAGATAATGCATATTATGTATATTAATATATATAAACATTTTGATGAAATGTCACTTTCCCCATTTGTTTAACACATGGACAAATGTCCCGTACGTCACACTGTAGACGTTTACATTTTGAGCTATTGCATGATAGCAACAATGAGTTATAATATTTCATATATGGCTAATAAAACTTGATAAGACACAAGGTGAAAACATAATCATAATGAGAGATTTCCAGCTTATTCCAATTCATCAGTTTGTCTGGTTCCGTATGTCACAGAGCATATTAATTCAGATATTACATCATTAATCTTATTGGAAAGAGTAAAATGAGAGGAACAATTTATAACAAGTTTCATCAAAATCCGTTGTGAAATAAGCAAGTTATGGACGTTTGAAAAGTCTAGTATTACTTTCTATGGGGATCCTCTAATTGGCAAACATGCTTCAAAATGAGTGATTTTGTGGACAACTCTCCATTTGATTTTTTTTGTACACAATTTTTTCAGATTTTCCCTATTATCTTTGAAATTGCATATTGCCTCATTCTGAGCATAACATTAATGTCATGGGAAATTTTAATTCACACCACATATGTGATAGGGTCAATGAACTTTGGCCAAATTGGGGGTACATGTATGTGTTGAATTACCATCATAACTTTGAAAGTTTATTGGTCTAGTTCATAAAACTTGGACATAAGATTAATCAAGTATCACTGAACATCTTGTAACAGAGAGGACGGTTCGCGGTGAACTCGTGAGGCGCGATAGCGCACTTCATCTATTCCATGAACCGTTGTCTCTGTTACGATGCCCACTGTGGCGTAAATAATTCACTTCAAGAAAATATAAAGATGAAACTTTGGAACCTGAACTTTTAAACGAACACACCGGTAAACAATTTGCTCCCCTTGTAGGTGCACTTATTGCTGGTTTTAAAAAAGCTTTTCTTCAAATGCGTTTTGTGCAAAACTAACTTTCGCATCGAAGTGCGCAGAGAGGACGGTTCGTGGTGCGTACGACAATATGATGGAAAAGTTGGCAAAATTGATGCAGCCCGTTCAGAGAAAAGTTGGCAACAAACAATGTTGCAAAAAATAGATCAATAGATAAAGAAAATTTTGACAAAATTAAGAGGTGTTCTGTCAGAGATGGACCACCTAATTGGCAAAGAGAATGATTAGACAAATTAGAAGAAAATTGAAATCCAACAGATATGAACTAGCATTGCTTGCACTGAACAGAATAGAAAATCAATAAAACTGCATGGTTGCATGAGATTCATTTTGTTTTGTTTTTTTCTCCATGGGTATAGTGATTACCGATATTTACAACTTTTAATAATTAATAACATTCCAATTTTTTGTCTGATATTGTTCAAGCTTTCACCTATCAACTTGTCTGATTTTTCATTTTCCTCTAAAACGTTGCGCGTGGGTTGTCTTAATCCTTGGAAGATGTCCCTTCCTCTCATTGCTCCCTGATGCCATAAATTTTCCATTTCCCACTCTTAACAATGATTATTTCCATTCTCCAACAGGCTCGAATTCAATTTGTTGCTTTCTACTCTTATTTCTTCCTACTCATCTTTTATGTATTTGTGTATCCCAAGTTTTTGTTTACTTTTCGTTTGCCCTTTTATTTATCCCTCTCTTATCGTATTGATATTTTTACGGGACTCTCACTGCATATTCCTTGGAGCCTTTGACCAACAAGCTCTGCTTTTACCTTTGGCTCCCCATATCTTCACCTCACATTTTCTTTCTCTGTCATTATATTACAACCATTTACAAGAATGCATTATAGTACTTTTTTTTTCCAATAATATTAAGTACACTTTTCATATTTTACGATATTTATTTATGATTACCTATAATAATTTGTATTGTATGATATTATTGTTTGTACTGAGTTGTTGACATTATTGAAAATGTGGTATGTTTGATATGAATAAAACCTTGAACCTTGAAAAACAAGCTTTTATCATAATTGATTAATAATTTTCTACGTTAACAATTAAAGTATGGAAAACTATGTAACTTTTATTTACTTTCTTGGTGAACAAAAACTAAAAAGCATAGCCTCGATAATGGCGAATGATAGCTTATATCGAATATATTATGTTTTCATTTTCCCTTTGTGTTTGACTTGTATTTTGTACTCTGCTATCAATGCATCTTTATCATGTATTTCAACAAAGACAAATTTTTATTTTTTTTTAAATCTACAGGAGTATTGTAAGAACTCGTTGGTCATGGCAAAGACACATCATCATAATCCTGGTCATGGTGACTCTGCATGCTGTACACACCCATCCCCTACTCCCTCACTGACTCAAACACTGGATGAAATGGACTGGGACAGGGGAATCTGGTCTGCTGCCCTCTGTGGTGATCTGTCAAGAGTTGAGAAGCTACTGTCGTCTGGATGCAGTGTAAATAGTGTGGATAAATCGGGGTACACAGCTCTGGTAGGTACAAACTCATAAACCTTTCTACACCAAAGGTTGCTGTAATATAACCTGAAAACTTCAGGGTGAGAAGCAAAGAATCATAATAGTTGTAAACCAAGTTGGCAGAGTGGATGCAACAATGTTGTAATGTTGCAGGTTGATAAATTTAAGCAAGAAAATTAAGAATTGCTATTATGGTAATCATATTTCTATAGTCTCACTTGGTTAATATCATGTGAAACTTGTTTTTAGGAAATTTAGTCGATGAAATAGTAAAAATATAAGTCTTCAATCTGAAGTTCTTGTAATTGTAGAAATTATTCTTTCATTGGTCCACTGGTCTTCAGGAAATTACCCCAGTGACTGGCATCCTCAGTCGGGCACTGATGGACCGACAGCTTTGATTCAGCATTAATTTCTTATAAGACTTTCGGATTCACTGAGGTCATTTTTTCTGTTGGTGATATCAGATTATTACTTTTGGAAATAAATAGACACATTGCTGTAATGATGCTTAACTGGTAGCATAGTTCATTTATCATATGTGATATTTTCATTCAATACTTAACAGCATTATGCTTGCCGCAATGGACACAAAGACGTCGTTTCCAATTTACTCCAACATGGAGCTGATCCAAACCTTCAAACCAGGTCAGGTCGAGCAAGTCCTTTACATAGAGCTGCCTATGGTGGTCATGTTGATATTGTATCTCAACTTCTCTGTGCCAAATCTGATGCCACTCTGGTAGACAGCGATTCGAAGACAGCTCTTCATAAGGTATGGCAGGAAATAAATTCCTGGGGTGGTATTCTGAAAACGTTCTTATCTTTGTTCTTATATTGTATCTTATCTCACTGAGATAAGAAAATCATTGCAAATCGGTATTCTGAAAATCTTCTTAACTCGTTCTTATCTCTGTAAGGACTGCCTCCTTCTTATCTTCAACATGCCCATTTTTAGGATATTACCAATCTAAATGCACTTTATATTGGCAGTTTAACCAATAGAAGCGTTCCTTATGTCAAGAGAATATCATGGGCGCTGCGCGTACACTGTTTCTGGCGCATTGTGCGAAATAGGCATTTTTTACACAATGTCTGATTGAAATTTCGAGACAAGTGCACAAAATAAAGAGAGTAAAGACAAAATGTAAATAAAGCAGGTATGAATGAGTAGAATAAAACAGGAAGAAAGATCTAAGTAAGAAGACAGAAAAGGGTCAGACTGAAGCAGAAATTAAAAAAAATGAAAGAAAGAAATAGTAAACAAAAGAAAGCAAGCAAAAAGAAATTAAAATAAATTAGAAAAATTAAAGGAAGAAAATAAAATCATAAAAGAAAGAAAAAGGAGAAAGAAATAGAACGATTATCAATGATAAAGTGAGGCAGAAAAAAATGTAGGAAAAATAAAGAAAGAAAAGAAATTAAAGAAACTTAAAGGAAAGCTAAAAAAGGACGAAATATAAAGATTAAAAAGGATAAAATGAAGGAATAAAGAACAAAAAAAAACCGAAAGAAAGAAAGGAAGGAATACATTTTTTTTTGAAGTGATGGAAGAGAGAACAAAGGAAAATGGAACAAAGAAATAAAGAGAGTGAGAGAAAGAAAGAAAGATAAGAGAGAAAATATGAAAGGAAAATAAAAGCAAAAAAATAAAGACTAAAGAAAGATAAAAGGAAAGAAAGGTAGATTAAAAAAAAATAGAAAAGAACGAAAAGGGAAAATGAACGAATGAAAGAAAGGAAAAAAGACAGACAGATAGAAAGGAAGAAAAAGAGAAGAAAGAAAAAGGAACGAAAAAGGAATAGAAAAAAGAGACGGGCAAAATAAAAGATGAATGAAAGAAAGGGTGGGAGGAATATTACAACCAGCTAGTGGCCACCGTTTTTGAGCCAGAAAGAACGCGGACATCGTGAGATGTGATAACCCTCTTGCTATCTTAAATATCATAAATATCGTGAAAGATAAAAGATAAGAAAGTTTTTTCCGAATACCACTTATCTTAATTTTTTGCTTATCTTTTTAGCGCACGTTTGTATTATATGCGTGAGTGATGAATTTATGCACTCAGCATAGGATGGAAAGCAAGATAGGAAAAAGATAAGAACAAAACATAAGAAAAAGATAAGAACGTTTTCAGAATACCAATTTGAGATCGTGACGTAGATAAGAACAAAATTAAGATAAGAACGTTTTCAGAATACCGCCCCTGGTATGCATAGCAATGTTCTGCATATTTCTTTTTTTACATGGTACTACATATCAAGTCTTTTTTGTGTAGCCAATTTTACATTAAAAAAGTTGAAATGTTCCCGCCGAAATATTCCTCAACAGCATAAACTGCTTATGAAAATGAGAAGTAAAACTATGAGCTATTAAAGGTGATATATCTCATTCATGTTTCAGAAACTCAACTTTAATATAGGAAAATAAACGATTTGATAATTAAAATCTTAAGTGTCTGTAACTTCTGTTGGTTTATGATTATTCTTGACTGTGGTGCTATGTGCTAGTACCAGCTAAGTGGCCTTTGTTATTTTACCTACAAATCATCTATTGATTTTTATGCCCCCGCAGACAAAGTCTGGAGGGGGCATTAAGCGTTGCCCCAGTCCTTTGTCCATCCCCCCACTTGGTTTCTGCGCAATAGCTCGAAAGATATTGAATGGATTAAAAAATATTTTGGTGTGTAGGTAGATGACACCAAAACACAGGCTAAGTTCGAATTCGGAGTCCGCAGGTCAAAGATCAAAGTTCATAGCTCATTAAATATGCGAGTTGGTTTCCGCATGATAACTTATGAAATATTAAACAGTTTTTAAAAAATTTAGGTGTGTAGGTAGATGAAACCAAAGTACAGGCTAAGTTCGAGTTCGGAGTCTGCAGGTCAAAGGTCACAGCTCATTAAATATGCGAGTTGGTTTCCGTGCAGTAACTCGACAAATCTTTAATGGATTTAAAAAATTCTTGGGTGTGTAGGTAGATGACACCAAAATACAAGCTAAGTTCAAATTCGGAGTCTGCAGGTCAAAGGTCAATGCTCATTAAATATGGGAGTTGATTTTCGCATGATAACTTAGAAATATTCAACAGATTTTTAAAAATTTAGGTGTGTATGTAGATGACACTAAAATAAAGGCTAAGTTCGAATTCGGAGTCCGCAGGTCAAAAGTCACAGCACGTTCCATGTTTGAGTTGGTTCAAAGGTCTAAACTTGTTCATTATATATCGTTGCACGCACCACGAACTGTCCTCTCTGCGCATATCGATGCGAAAGTTACTTTTGCAGAAAACACATTCAAAGAAAAGGTTTTTTTTTAAACCAGCAATAAGTGCACCTACAAGGAGAGCAAATTATTTACCAGTGTCTTCGTTTAAAAGTTCAGGTTCCAAAGTTTCATCCCGTATCTTTATATTTTCTTGAAGTTAATTACTTACGCCACAGTGGGCAACGTAACAGAGAGGACGGTTCGTGGAATAGATAAAGTGCGCTTAACTTTCGCATCGAAGTGCGCAGAGAGGACGGTTCGTGGTGCGTGCAACGATATATGCATTCTGGTTTCTACACAATATTAAGTTCAATCATATTGAATAAATTTCTGATCGCCTTGAGCGGGGGCATCTGTGTCCTTAGGACACGTCAAATTTCTAGTTCAAGTAAATTTGTGATGAATGTAAAATTAAGTATGTAACCTGAAAATTTGCATGAATTATTTAGTGATTCAGAAAAAGAAAAAACATTACGTATGAATTTGTGTAATTTGCAGAGTAAAGGAAAGTCCATTGTTTTCTTTAAAAAAAATCTCAATAAAGGGGTTATGGAGATAACGTCATAGCAATATTTATGCCATTTTAATTTTCACACAATTGGCTGAGATGGGGGGGGGGTGGATGGTGTGTTATATGTAGGCAACCTCCCCTGGAATTGTCATGCAGTCAAAATAGCCCAGTGCAGTAAAAGCTTGTTCTTACCTGAAAGAATAACCCATTGCTAATAATTTTTTGACATTTTGTAATTGTTGAGAAAATAATCTATTTGAAATGAGCTTTCCTTTTATCTTTCAATGCAGGCTGCAGAACAAGGCAATATAGAAATCTGCAAGATGCTTCTCAAAGCTCAACCCAGTATGAAGACTGCAGAAGACCACAGAGGACAGACACCCCTAGACTGCATAAAGAAAGACTATGATCCCGGACTAAGACAGCTATTATCATGACAGTCTATTCTTCTTGATGATCTGAAATGCATTGCAGGTTACTCATGTACATAGAAATATAGTTTATTTATATATATCATGTTGGTAATAATTTATAGTTCTAAGAGAAGATTTCCTTTGTATCATTATATTCAGCTGTGTGAGAGATCAGCTTTTCAGCTGATTTCAATTCTTTTTTTTTCAGCGTCTGTGCAAAATTATTTAAACTTACGCAATGCAATGTAGCGTCTGTGCACAATTATTGAAACTTATGCAATACTGGTTATTTTTTTGTCTCGCCCACCAGAGGTGAAGGCGAGACTTAGGGATCAAAATGTCCTCCGTCATCCGTCCGTCACAAATCTGATGACTGATAACTCCAAAACCGTAAGTCGCTCTTCAACCTAACTTGGATGGTAGATGGACTTGGGGGACCTTCATGTTATGCTGCAGTCGGAGGTCTCATAGTAAGGTCAAAGGTCATTATCAGGTCAACATTAAAGTTTACATGCAAGACTCTCTTATGACACCTAACTCCGCAACCGTAAGTCACTTTTCAACCAAACTTGGATGGTAGATGGACTTGGGGGACGTGCATCTTATGCTGCAGTCGGAGGTCACATGGTAAGGTCAAAGGTCATCTTCAGGTCAACATTAAAGTTTACGTGCAAGGCTTCTATGACAATGACAAGTGTTATTCCATCCCAGTCATTTCACAATGAAGTTTCGATACAATTCTGTTGCGTGCCCTCGCAAATGATGATTTTTCTGGTTATTTTCATAATTGGGCGAGACACAAAATCGCTTTTGCCTTGTTTTTCTTATTTGTGACCGCTCGCTCCATCATACATCATACTTCTATGTTGCTGTGTCTGATCATTGAGTGAGATCAGTGTTAAATGTTTGGTTTATATTGTGATTACCAGAGGGTAAAATAATGCAGTAATTAGATTTTATTATTTTTTATTTTATTATTTAGTGAGGGAGTAATGGCTGAGATAGCTTTTGAGGGGCATCTCTTATCTGTAATGGGGTACCACTTGTTGATGGTAATTGATCAATTTATTATTCAAACATTTTGTTCAATGTTTTATCTAATGCTAGGAGTCCAATGGGCGCCCTTTTCGCTCCAATGCAAAGTGGCTACAGAAAAAATATTTGCGTTTGGACACTTATTTTCACCAAAAAGGTGCCTACTGGCGTGCAGTACGTGGCTCAAGCTGCCTCTCAACTTGCGGATTGTGGCTCGTAACGTCACCCAAAATTGAATGAATATTTCAAAAAATTATAATTTTTTTGTCGCGACAAATTCAATTATTTGAGCCGTTACGTGCCACCACTCGCAAGTTGGGAGGCACTTCACGCCACGTAGTACCTTATTGGCAACACTAGGTGGTGCCACAGCCTCTTTGCATTGGCACCAACTGGGCGCGAACTGGCACCGCCTAGTGGACTCCTAGCATGAGCTCCTTTTTTATTGATTTATGGAACATTGATTGCATATTAATATGAATGCTGTTTTTCAATATTTGTATGCATATAATTTTTACTTGCATGTACTGTATTATATGAGAAATTATATATTTGGTAATATAAAGCCAAACAATGGACAACAAAACCATACATTGTTTTGCAGGATTATGATTGTGTGTGAAGCTATTGCAATTGTTATGCATATTTTGAACTTCGGGATTTAGCTTTCACCAAAAACATTTATTTTTGATATGTTCCAGGCTGGAGATATTTATATCTCAACAAATAAAGTGAAATTCACAGATCAAAATGCTGAAAATTTGATCAAAATCAGATCACAAATAAAGTTATTGAATTTTAAACATTTGCATTATTCCGGTGAAACAGTTCTAGGCACATCTTTATGAATATTCATTAGGTGGGCTGATGATGTCATATCCCCATCTGTTTTTTTGTATTTTATTATATGAAATTAGGTTTATTAAAAAATTTTCTACCAAGAACTAAAACAATTGGATTGACCACTGATTAAGTGCATTAGTTATTTATTGCCGCAACTTATTTCATCATAATGGAGACACATCATTTACACATATATGAAAAAATGAAGCATTTATGATTTCATGTAATAACATAAGGAAAAGGAAATTGGGGATGAGACATCAGCCCACCTAATGAATATTCATGATGTGCATATAAATGTTTTCACAAAATATTGATAAACTTAAGAATTCAATAACTTCGTTATTTGTTATCTGATTTTGATGAAATTTTCAGCATTTTGCTCTGTGAATTTTACTGTATTTACTTAGAGATAAATATTTTCAGCCCGGACCATCCTTTTAATGTGTGTTTTAAAGGGTCACATAGGGATTGTGTATGTGTGTGTTTGTGGGGGGAGGGGTTATTTATGCTGTCATTATTTTGATTTCTCACACTAACCAGGGGAATCCAGTGGAAAGTTATTCTGATAGAAAAAAAAAGATTTCTGAAAAGCAGGCCAGCGAATGTTTTTTTTTAAGACAAAATAGGACAAATAACAAGAGAAATTTTTGAATTTGTGAAAGTTTTAAAAAGTTTTTGGATCCTTATACCTGTGGAGACTTCAAATTGGCAACATAATGTGATGTACTTGGGTATGGTATATAAGGACAAATCCATTTAATTCAGTACAAAATTATACTGGACACTTGGCATGATATTTTTCTTTCATGATCAATATGATTTATATGCTCTATTTTCATTGTGACTCTGAGGGAATAGGGGCTTAGGAGAAAGCCTCAAATTCCTTATATTTAGTTTATGTAAATTTATAAACAAGTTGAAGAATTATCCTTTCCACTCTAATATTCACCAAGTTGCCAATTTGATTTTTTAGATAGTTTTAGTGATCTAATTTTTCAAACAGTCATATTTTTTTACCATTCCTTTTCTTCTTTCTTTCTCCTTCCCACACATTGCTTTCATGATAGACTTGGAGAAAGAAATATATCCCTCATTCATTTATTTCTGGTATAATTATAGATAGGCCTACAAGAAATTACAAATGAAAGATAATTAAAATACCCATCGACCGATCGCCAAGGATAGCCAAAAGGACACTATTTCCTACTAAAGGTTCTCCCATCACCTGTCGATAGTTTACAAACCTCATTATACAGTGCGTATCAAAAAAAAGTTTACACTTAGAAAAAGTCCTTGAAAATTATACATTTGTAATATCCTGAAGATTTTTTGACATTTTAATATTGGTACAGATCCATTTAAGCAAATGACGATATAACTGTTGAAAAATATTTCCGCTTGAGTGAGCACCACTTTTAAAAAGTTAGTGAAAAATGATTTGCGCAGAACTTTGAAATAGTTATGTGAATGAAAATAGACCTTAATCATGAGCAACACATGGAAGTTAGCTAGTGAAATTGATTTGAACATAACTTTTACCTTTTTTAACTTGTTTCCTTGACCGAAACACTTCAAAGAGTGCCATTGCGCCCCACCCCACTCCCCCACACATCGAGGCCATCGTGACAATATTTGCTTTACACTGAGCTGTGATTTTCATGAAATGGTTTAGGCATGATTTTCATTTTGTTAATCATTGGGAAGCTTGGGAAAAGTGTGGAGAAACAAGTATTAAATGAAATATGAAATGTAAACCCACTTTAAATGATAAAAACGTAAGTGAAAAAAATTGGAGATGTCTGATATAAGCTATTGTTTTGGATTTAGTTATGTCCTTAGATCCAGCTGGCACATAAAGGGTAAAGGTTGTGCTTACTAAGTGTTAAAATTTTAATTTTGGTGGCAAAATGCTTGCATGTATCCGTTTTACTTAAATTGACACAAAGTGCAAGAAAAATGTATGAGAAACATAAATGTATGAGAAATGTTTCGCAGGGTAAGTTTAATTTCGCCTTTTCCCATTGACACGGTGTGGAAACGAGCATTTCTGCGCAAACAGATTTCTGCGAGCTTTACAAAAATGGACGGTGCTCTTCAAGTGTAACATTCTGTCAAAATTTTTACTTTCATTTGATAGATGAGACCCAAAATATATGTGAAAAAATTACCCAAATGTTGTATATTTTTTAATTGCCAGGGGGTTTTCAAAGTGTAATTTTTTTTTGATATGCACTGTATACACCATCTTGCCCCCTCTCTCTCACCCCTTCTCTCTCTATCCCCTCTCATGCACACACCCTATCCTCACTCCCTATATCACCCCCATCTCTCCCTCTCAACCCTTCCTCCCACCCCATCTCTCTCACACACCCTCGCCCCCCCCCCCCCCCCTCTCTCACACACCCTGCACCACTCCCCCCCTATCTCTCACCCCTTCCTCCCACCCCATCTCTCTAACACATCCTCTCCCATTCCCCTCTCATGCACACACCCTATCACTCCCTATCACCCCTTCCTCCCACCCCATCTCTCTCACACACCTTCGCCCCCCCCCCCCTCTCTCACACACCCTGCACCACTCCCCCCCTATCTCTCACCCCTTCCTCCCACCCCATCTCTCTAACACATCCTCTCCCATTCCCCTCTCATGCACACACCCTATCCTCACTCCCTATCACCCCTTCCTCCCACCCCATCTCTCTCACACACCTTCGCCCCCCCCCCCCTCACACACCCTGCACCACTCCCTCCCCTATCTCTCACCCCTTCCTCCCACCCCATCTCTCTAACACATCCTCTCACATTCCCCTCTCATGCACACACCCTATCCTCACTCCCTATATCACCCCCATCTCTCCTCAACCCTTTTCCTCCCACCCCATCTCTCCCACACCCCCCCCCCCTCTCTCTCACACACCCTGCACTACTCCCTCCCCTATCTCTCACCCTTCCTCCCACCCCATCTCTCTAACACATCCTCTCCCGTTCCCCTCTCATGCACACCCTATCCTCACTCCCTATCACCCCCCCATCACTCACTCCTTCCTCCCACCCCATCTCTCTCACACACCCTCGCCCCCCCCCCTCTCTCACACACCCTGCACTACTCCCTCCCCTATCTCTCACCCCTTCCTCTCATCCCATCTCTCTAACACATCCTCTCACTTTCCCCTCTCATGCACACACCCTATCCTCACTCCCTATCACCCCCATCTCTCTCTCTCACCCCTTCCTCCCACCCCATCCCCCTCACACACCCTCGTCCCCCCTCTCTCTCACACACCCTGCACCACTCCCTCCCCTATCTCTCACCCCTTCCTCCCACCCCATCTCTCTAACACATCCTCTCACATTCCCCTCTCATGCACACACCCTATCCTCACTCCCTATATCACCCCCATCTCTCTCTCTCAACCCTTCCTCCCACCCCATCTCTCTCACACACCCTCGCCCCCCCCCCCCCCTCTCTCACACACCCTGCACTACTCCCTCCCCTATCTCTCACCCCTTCCTCCCCCCATCTCTCTAACACATCCTCTCCCATTCCCCTCTCATGCACACACCCTACCCTCACACCCTATCACCCCCATCTCTCTCTCACCCCTTCCTTCCACCTTACCCCCCCCCCTCCCTCTCTCTCCTTCCAATTCAAAATCAAAATGGCATTGATAGTCATTAGTCAAACATAATTTTTTTACTGTCCCACATTGCAAAAAAACTCTAAACAGCTGGAACTTTCATGTTTATAACTTTATATAGGCACAATAAATGACATAGTACAGTACAAAAATAATACATTTAAAGAAATAATGCAAAAGTCACATGAAAAAAAATATAAAAGATAGTGAATGGATATAACATGATACAATACATTTTAAATCAGCCTACTTGAAGAAGAGGAGGCTGGCACTTTGTGAATATATTTTTTATGGTGAGGGGAGAGTGACTATTGTCCGTTGTTTTAGTCGACACACTCAGCTTTTTTTAGTATGTCAACTAAAAAGGACAATGCACTATTTCTAAATCCTGTTCTTGTTTGAAATTGTGTAAAAGAGTGTTTTAAACATGAAGAGATATGTTGGCATGTTTTTGGTGGTTTTATTTTTTTAGGTAGCCTTGTCTTACACAGTGGATGATTTGAAAGTAACCTTGCAATTCATTTTTTTTACACAGTGCCAGTGCGTCTTCTCTCAAGTGTTGGTAAATTACATACCTGACATGCATTGATGATACTCTTTCATATTCTCAGTTTTCAAAAAATTCATGCTGCTTTAAAGCTTGTGTATAGTTTTGGTAAATCCACCAAAATGCACCTATCACTATTCCAATTCATTGCTAGCTAATATGAATGGATATGCCCTATAACAGGTATGGTGTGGAGGATATGAAATGAAAATGTGTTTTACAGGATAAATTTTGCGATTTTACATGGAAATTTAACTTGATCGGGTCACCCGATCAAATTAAAATATCTGTGTGTTTTTGTCTTTCAATTAAATCCTATTCCAAATCATGGAATGGGCTGAAACTTTCAAGATATGTTCTTTGTCTGTAACTTTTGGATATCTAATCACTAAATTTATAAGATAACTAGTGCTGCCCATTTTTTAATTTAAAACAGGCATCGCCGAGAGAGGGCGCTATATATCCAAGATTTGAAATTTTCTCAGAGAAGTGCAGTTGGAAAAATATCTAACGGTCTCTACGCTTCAGTAAGACTGTCATATTAGATGATATTCGATTATCAATCACATTATTGACCCTTTACCAAAGCTATACACAGGCTTTAATGTCAGACTGCGGTGGAGCAATATTCTGAAACAAGTCATATATAACCCACATTGGCACTAAAAAAAAATTAGGTAAATTGAAAATGTTCAGTCTCGTTAACATATACACTTTTTTTATTGCACCATAAAAGCATCGACATGTAAATTCCATGTTAAATCAGATTGAATAACAACTCCAAGAAGTTTGATACTCTGCACGTAAGAACCCCGATAAAGAAGGGATGGAATTGTGAGGTAAAACGCGTTAAATGATTGAGTGACATAATATACGACCAGTAATGCACTAATTATTCATTACTGACTGTAACTGTGCAGTGCGAATATTGGGCTAAGCCGTGTCCTTTGGGGTACACCGGCATGACTAACTTTGATGTCAGATAGAGTTTGATTATAATAAATTACATTGTTTGACGTTAAACAAAATTGCAATCCAATTCATGTTCCTTGGTAATATTTTGCGTTGTCATAGAGATGATGTTCTTGTAGACCAAAGAGATTGTGATGTTGACAATCCTGGTCTGTTACCGAATGATATAAATCAAGTTGTTTCTCAATGTATTTCAATAGCCATGGTTTGCCGGAGCCATAAAAAATTCAGCGAGCTGAGGGAGCAAAATGTAATAATGTAATAACTACATTGGGTATCCTAGTAACCGGTTACACTCAATTCACATGCAAATGCTCTGATAATGCGAATAGGAAGATCTATTATCTCCGTCACCGAATACTTGATTTCCCCATTAACTTCTCTAGAACGTGTACAACTTCCGATATTATCATTATCTGAATCCCTTGTCTGTTCAAAATAGTTCCGGAAAGTGATTAGCACTGATCCTCATCTGGGGAAAATCCATTAGCGATTGATTTAAACTACGTTAGGGGGGAAAATTGTCGATAAAGATATAGTTTTCTCCGGACCGAGTTTTCTTTCCCATAAAACGACGATAAGTATCGCTTTAACAGGAAAAATCCACACGAGCAGAAGGTAGTAAATGTTTCTCATGGTTAAATCATGAGAAATTTCACTACCAGATTCCGATTCATTTATTGGTCCATACTAAAAAACATAGAAATTTGTCCTTCACTGGCAGAACATTATAAAAAAAATGAAATACATAAATAAAAACTAATGAAATATGATTTTACAACATTGAAGGAATATAAATGAGCATGTATTGCAATACAATAAAAATTAATTAGCAAAATGATTACTTATATACGACAGAATGAAAAACGGGTGGAGAGAGATAACCGAGGAAAAAGAATGGAAGAGACCATATAAAAGCGAAAAGAAAGAAGTCACATGAATAGAAAATGGCCGGCATTACAAGTCAAAAATCCTATAGGGGCCAGACATAACCTAAAGGACAAAATCTATAAAAAGCTGTGACCGAAGAAAAATTTACCATTTTAATACGAAACCCAAGGATAGATTTTGACATGATATTTCAATACATATCATATTTCACCCCTTTCCCGCTCCCTTTTTGTTTCTTTCTTTTCTCCTTTTTTCTTGATCATGAAACATTAAGTCCATGGCCCCATAAAGTCTTACGTCTGCATGCCAGTGAGGGATAATCCTTAAGCCCGAAGTTGTAAGTATAATGCTCTATCTCTATGAAACTACTTCGTAGCCTGTCCTATATTTATGAGTCACTAAATGCAGTATTTAAAGGTTCCTTTTCGGGTCAATATATTAAAAAATTCAGCTCGCGCTTTGCGCTCGCGTTAATTCTTTAGTTAGATTTACATCCATTTTCAGGATTACATGAAATTTCAAAAAGTTTGAGCTCGTTATTCGCGCTCGCAACATCTCGCAAAAGGGCCCTTTTAGTAGTAATTAGTATATAATTGACCCAAAAGCGAGTTTTACAACTTCAGATTTGAATTCTTTTCCCAACCGCTCACTCGCGAAAAAAATAAAACCTTGATATATATCTTATCACTCATAAATCACTCAAAAATTGCTCAAGTTAAATACTACAAAACACACAACTTCTTCGCACAGATGATAATTTCATGGTGAAAATGTCCGTTTGTACCAAAATGCCCTTTTTGGCTTTGCCCGTCCCCCCCCCCAAACGAAAATACGTGCCGCCACCCCTGACTGATCTGATACCTTTGAAAGTATTAAAAATATTTCCGACCATGTAATGAGGAAACTTGGTTAAATCTTGATAATGATCAGGAACCTGACAAGAATAGTAATTTAGAAATTATATCAACTGATATTTTAAGACATAAATATTTGATTGATAATCACTCAGAGCATATGAATGCATCTCTATTCTTCACCTCTCCTTACTTTTCATGTTACTACCGATATTCCTATACTTTTTAAGTTCTTTCCAGATATTATTTGTAATCCAATGATTTTGTCCATAATGACCCTTACTTATTTTCATTTGTTGTAATATACAGTTCCCTTATTCCCCTTTAACATTGTTGTCACGTTGCTATTATTTGTAATGATCTTAACCTTTTGACATTTTATAGTTTTAGACATACATTTATAACTGATTGTCATTGTTTCACTCGATATTCTATAATGCCATTATTGTTTCATTGTTCAGTGTTTTTATCAGTGAATAAATTATACAATTAGTAGTTTTATAATTAGTAACTGTTCCCTTTTGATAACTTGATTAGTTTGATTCTTATTATCATTTAAGTAACAGTATTTGTTTATGTTACTAAGTATTGTTATCTTTGACTTAGATTTTAACTTTATTTTCATGTATGATATACAATGATGATTTATGCTGTTCTTTGTCATCAGGTCATTGATGAATAACAGTTTTATGCTGATCTTTTGTACCTATGTTCTAATGAATAAATAAATAAATAATAAATAAGCATTTTAAATCCATTAATATTTTTTCAAATGGAAATTAATTCATGTAGCTTTAAATTTATAAAAAAGTACGAACGAATACAAGGTGGACTGTAGCCTTTGATGACAAACTGTGATGCCGCCAGTTTCATGGGAAAACTAAAAAGTAATTGGGGCTGAAAACAGATCATGGGAAAATTGCAGAGCTTTTGGTATAGCCACAAGAACAGAAAGAAAATGGCGATATTAGAGCTTGGTGACAGTCAGTTCTTTACTATTACTAAATGTGTTTGTAGAAATTTAAATATGAATACAACAAATAATCTGTAATGATAAATTATTAGACTGGATTTTACTTCTGTTTCAGATTTTTTTTTCTTTTCCTCGTTCTGACGTACTTTATTCTTCATATTCCTTTCTCATTTTTTCTTTCGAAGCATAGTGCGTATAGAGTTACATAACAAGTTGCATATAAACATGCCAAATAGACATCAACTATTTAGATAATCTAAATTGTAATGAAGATGAAATTTCTCTATAAGGTTAAAGGACAAGTCCACCCTAACAAAAACTTGATATGAATAAAAAGAGAAAAATTCAACAAGCATAACACTGAAAATTTCATCAAAATCGGATGTAAAATAAGAAAGTTATGACATTTCAAAATTTCGCTTCATTTCACAAAAACAGTTACATGAACGAGCCAGCTACATCCAAATGAGAGAGTCGATGATGTCATTCACTCACTATTTCTTTTGTTTTTTATTGTTTGAAATATGAAATATTTTGATTTTCTCGTCATTGTCATGTGAAATGAAGTTTCATTCCTCCCTGAACACGTGGAATTCCATTATTTTAACATTTTGTGCTTCTGTTTGTGGTAACTCCCGGAGGAACTCGGCAGGACAGCAATTTTTTTTGCTGGTATAAACGCCAAGATTCAGGCAAGGAGGTCCTCATCGTCAAATTCGTAAAAATTGAAATATTGTATAATTCAAACAATAAAAAACAAAAGAAATAGTGAGTGAGTGACATCATCAACTCTCTCATTGGATGTAACTGGCTCGTTCATATAACTATTTTGTTAAAAATAAGCAAAACTTTGAAATGTCATAACTTTCTTATTTTGCATCCGATTTTGATTAAATCTTCAGCATTGTGATTGTCTGATTTTTCTCTATTGATTCAAATCAACATTTTTCTGAGGTTGACTTGACCTTTAAAGCTCTTCGAACATTTGAATGTAATGAACATTGGATTTAAATCGCCATTTTACATAAAAAAGTATCTCTTTCTTGAACTCATACACTGTAAAGACTGTGGTGTTAAAACTGACACCAATTGGTGTTAATAGAGGACCACACCCTGAAGATAGCGAAGTTGGCTCAGTCGGTAACGCGTCTGCCCGTCGAACCAAAGATCGTGGGTTCGAGTCCACCCCGGGCGGATGACTGAAGCCAGTGCGTTGTGTGAAAACGTCTCTCCCCTGTTCCATAGATGCAGGCTATGTTACAGGGAAAACACTCCGTCCCTCGGATAGGACGTTACATGGAGGCCCCTTGTAGAGGAGAGTCACCGCCTTTGCACGTTAAGAACCCACTGCACTATTCGAATAAGAGTAGGGGTAACCCCGGTGTAGTGGGCTCCTGCAACCCCCAATAAGATATCGAGAGGTGAGCAGATCTCTCTCCGTACGTGCCATCAACACCTGCGCACTTCCTGCCCGTTTGGCTGCTACTGTGGGGCGTGGGGCAGTATACCCAAAGAAGAAGAAGGTGATAAAATTACACCCTAGAGATTGAACATAACACCAAAGAGTGTAAATGTAACAACCAAAGGTGTTGTGATAACATCCATAGGTGTAAAACTAACACCACCAATTTAACACCGGTGTAAAATACCTGGTGTGGTCCTCTATGTACACCGGTTAACACCACAGTTTTTGCTGTGTACCAAATTGAATGTATATCAAAAGCTCTTCCTTGCATCTTATACATGACATAGGATTTGTATATTGCATAATACTGTTCAAATATCATAAACAAATCAACTAACGTAAACTTGCGATCGTGAATTTTGTACCCAATGAACAACGTCGTTTCGTTAAAAGGAATTGTGATTTTAAACATAAATTGCAGAGAATTCTTTATCTTTATCCAAAAATTGGCAACAGGATTACATTCTAACATGATATGAACAAAAGTTTCGTCTGCTTCACAGAACATACAACATGTGTCATTAGCTAATTTCCAACGACATAAATTGAATTTAAAGGGTAATAAATTGTGAAGCATTTTCAAGTTGTATTGTTGAATCTTGTTATACTTTGAATACTTAAGTTTGTATAATATGTGGATCGGATTTTTTTTGTGTGACAAGTAAAACATAAAAATCTTTTGATTTCATGTTCTTTAAATTTACATTATCTCCTCCACTAATTTCAAAAAGATCTTCTGTTTCAGAATTAACAAGGTGCAAACAAACATTTTCATGACAAAGCAAATAATACATTACATAACCAAAAATATACTTCAGTATAAACACAGCAGGAACAAAGAGAGAATGTGTGGGGTCTGTGTGTGATTGGTGTATCTTGATTGAACTGGTTTTTTTACTGCATTGTTTATTTGTTTCTTATTTGTTTTATTATGACACGCAGATCATAAGCTTAATTGGCTTAGCTCATCCTTCTGGATGTTCCCCTTGTACCACACACTTCATTGTTAATATGTTTTAATACAAATTGTATGCATACTCCTATACTTATGCTTATGTCATTACTTCATGAAGCTATGCATATACTAGTTTTGCTTGTATAACTTTGGAAATATTGGCATAAGAAAGAAAACATATGAAATCTAAAATACATTCAGCTGGTGATGACTAGAAACCTCACATTACGGTATAATCAAGGTGAATAAACTACTTGGTGGAGGACGTACTTAAGGGATAATTACTATACAAAGTACCATGTAGGGTTTCTGCTAAAGTAAGGATGAGCAGCCATGGGAACAGATTTTAATCACCTTGAAAAATGAACGGACGCTTGTACCAACGTTTGATTGGAAATCGAGTAGAATCCCCCAAATCAAGCTCAAGTCTAATTCCGATTAATCGCAAATGTGCACTTGAACGCAATTACGTTCAATCCTCCACTTAATTGCTTCATAGTCTCGCATGTGCTGCTGACTGTGTTTGTTCATGCAAAATAGTGCAGATCGTCTGCGAATCAGTTGCAATTTGCATTTGATCGCACGCCTGCTTAAGGCCCGGTCCCACTGCACTTACGGATGAAAAGAGGATGTAAAACGGAAACGGTATATGCATCCGTTTTATGTCCATTGATTCATTGCATAGTGCTTCATACGCTCTATCCATCGAATATTTTATCCATTGTGATTTCATTCGCGAAAAAGTTTTGAGCTGCACAAAACTTTTAGAACGGATGAACTTTCCGCCATTTACGATGTAAATCCGCAACATATCGAGCAACAAACGTTCGTTATCATCCGTTAACGTCCGCTGTATCCTCTTTGCATCCTCTGGGCTTCCTCGCAGCTCACATCCACTGCAGCTGAACAACGGAAAGAGGGGGGAAAGAAAAGGTACATGGAACGCCTTATACATCGTTAGTAGCACGGAAATATAAAGGATGTATGCGTATGCATTTCGTAAATAAATCATTCGATCCCCCGGTCAAAACCCTCGGTAACCTGGGGGTAACCTCTGTCATCCACTTACATCCGGGTTTTTTCCCCCGCTATAATAGGCTTTAGATGAACATCCGTGTAACATCAGCGCTACATAAATATTACCCACGTCCGTATTAGATATGTTTTTGCATTTTCCCGCTAATTTCGTCCATTTCTGGAGCGGATGAAAACAAATGCAGCCACCCCCGATATTTTGCTCGCCCGCTGGATCCTTTATGCACACGCTTTGTGTCCATCGGCCAGTACGACCGAGCCTTAGGCCTAAGTAATGCGAATTAGCGAGCAGCTACAAATTTGCCATTGATTTGCAATCAATAATTGTAACTCAACGTTCTCGCAACACCCAATATTTTTATGCATTGACGTACAATTCATAAGAAAAAGAAATGTCATTGGATAGTAGTACTATCTTCAAGAATCTGAAGACATTTCCTCTTCAATGGTTGGTCTCACCATGACGACACATCTATTCCGAGAAACTAGACCTGATGGGTTCAAGAACTCATTGGCGGGGCTCGATGTACTCGGTTGACATGGTTGGGGGTGGTATTGTATGAAAGAACCATCAAGTGAGCCTGGTAGGTGAGAGGAACAATGCGCTGCTTCTGATGGCACTTCATCCAAGACAGGCAGTACTGTTGACTTGCCTCGCGCCATGGCTGTGTTCAGTTCTGGACGGTGCATTTCCGCCGTCGAGATATTCAGTTCCACCATGTCATTGTCCTTCCTGAAGGTGACGTTGATATTCTCCACGGAATCATTGTTTTTACAATTACAATTCAAAACGAAGATAATTCTTTTTCTCCATAATTCATAGAAGTCACGATGCCACCTGGACGGACTGGAGTAGATCATCAAAGGTCGCTGCCTAGAAGTGATGTTTCTGCCTCTTTTAGATTCTATTTGTCGGAATTGGCGTTGGGCGTGGCTGTTCATATCAAGATTTACGCTTATTTTATAACATTGGCAGGCACAACAACACACAAAGGAACTGACTTCCTGGCGGAAAGACTTGTTGAAGATACAGTAGATGATGGGATTGTAAACGGCCGAGGTTTTGGCGCAGAAGGCTGGCAGGATACGAAATGCTGCTGGAATCTGAGTAACTGGTCTGAAAGTGACCCAAACGGCAATAATGGTGTAGGGTGTCCAAGATAATATGTAAGCCAATGTGATTGCACAGGCAGTCTGCATGATAGAAAGAGAGAGAGAGAGGGGGGGGGGGGGAGCGGAAGAGATGTTAGGTGGGAATTTACAGAAAAAGAAATAGCTGTGGAATGATACAAACATTAAATAATGAAGAAAACTTGCGAAGCAACAAAAGCAGGGGACATGTTTTAGGCTCAAACCCAAATATTCCCGTTCATTTTGTTGAACCAGGGGCGGCATCATATGTAACTCTGTCATTGAAATGAAAATAGTTTGACGACACATAACTAGGTCATCTCGCGGCTTCTTGCCCCCTACCCTCTTTATTCAGATATCTCATGATGCCACCTCTGTTCTTATCAAAGAATATCTTTTCTTCTATATCGATTGCATGTACCAGGATTAATAAAGTTTTCAGATATATAGTGAAAAAAGTACAGAGACCTGTGCTTTTACATTTAAACTAATCAACTTTTAATCTTCCCGATACAATTTATTTCGATTATCCTCTGAAGTATCACAGGTTCATGAAAACGAAATCTGCTGAGGGTCAGTCATATTCTTTGATACGCAGGGGCCTGGGGCCAATAACTATATACACTGGGCAGTAAATACGCATTTTTTCCCATACAACTCTGTTCAATGTACGAACCTTTGAGTAGTTGTTTAACTGCTTTGAATAACCATGCTTAATTTCCTGAGAATTGAATATTAAAGGTTCCCGTTACCTTCGTTATTTTAGATCTCTAAACTGTAACTACTGGAAGGATCATATAGAATGAAGTTTAGTGTTATCTTTACATTATCATATTCCGTTTAACATTCTGCTCTTTGCTTTCCTTTTCAATAATAATGAAATACTCATTTTGGGTTCCGAAGCGTCTTATTCTTCTTCTTCCTATTATTGTTATTATTATTATTATCATTATTACCATCATCATCATTACAATTATTACAAATCAAAGATACCAGGCAATGGTAACGACTTAAAAGAAAAAAAAGATGAGATTCCTTTGCTGGACATCCTGAGGTAGCCTTGGAAAAAAAACTTTGAACCAAAACTCTTCTTCCGAATCAAGACAACTCGATAGCGGACGATGAAACCATACCATAGCTCAGTCGGTAGAGCGGGGGATTCGTATTCCGGTGACCCGGGTTCGATTCCCACTTGGTGCGCTAGTGCCCTTTGGTAAGGCATTAATCCTCAGTATCAGGTCCTTCGGAGGGGACCTTAAGCCGTCGGTCCTCTGGTTGCTTGCTTACAAGCATTCATGCTTTCTTAGCAATCAGGTAAAAAAATCGCCAATCACCAAAACATACATACTTATATTCAATACGTAAAACCTAACGAAAAACAATGGTGATGATTCTCAGAAACCTACGATATGAAACCTTAATCAGCTTTTATAAAGTGAAAAGATCGTAACCTATTTTCATTTGGAAGGAGATCTGCAATTTTTTTTCTACAATAAGAAGTAAAACAAAACTGTTTTGTTTTTACCAATGATACGAACTCCGCACAAAATAAGAATGGTTAATATGCACCACCCTAATGCCATGAGTAAAAGCTGAAGTGCGAATATAATATAATCCTTGCTATGAACAAATCGTAGTGTACATCGATCTGCGAAATCGGCAGTGATCTGGAAAGGCATGAGCGGCCTCCCGGGAGCGGCCTGTCATAATGGAGGGTTGGGGTGGCAAACAAGCACACGGTTGGTACAAAAGTATTAACACTAAACAGAATTTTCATCTGTTGCTTGAATGTTATACTAAATAAACGAAATTTCACTGACCAGTAAGAAGTGCAAAATTCATGACAGCATGCAAATTTAACGCCACGGTCATTGTGAGTAAAACATCACTTGAGTAGGCCTAATTATCCATTAAGTTTCAATAATCAAAAAAATCAAAAGACTTTTCATCGATCAGTTACGCTACAATGTCGACATGGTTAGTCTTCAATTGTCAAGGATTATTTTTCCGGAATCAAATAAACTAATTTTGGGATTATACTTCAAATTTACCAAGCATGCCTTTTAAAGAATACTTTATGACGTTACAGGAAATTATTAGGCTAAAATAAATTTCGTTCCTAATATTTCAATCCCTGTGGCCCCTGTCACGTGTATCGGCTTTAGTACTTGTTAAAATGGGAATAAATACCAAACAAAACTATTTTTCTCTAATGTAGTTCGGATGATTTTTTTTCGTTGGATGCTTTAAACAAGCTAAGGACTTATCATGAAAAAAATTACACCGATTAACTGGATTTTTTTTATTTCAAATTTCATTATTTCTCCTTAAGAGGTCAAAAGAGAGATAAAAACAACAACATAATGTTTAGAGCTCCGCTGAATATGAGAAGGGGTTCGGTTCCAAATCACTGGTCCTTTATTATAATATGATGTTTTAAAAGATAATTGTGATGTGGATATTCCGAGCATTTCTTGTAATATGATCATAGCCAGATGTATATAGGGAAAAAACTCATAAGGAATTTGGCAAGAGATCTTGTTTATGTTAAAGGACAAGTCCACCCCAAAAAAACTTGATTTGAATAAAAAGAGAAAAATTCAACAAGCATAACACTGAAAATTTCATCAAAATCGGATGTAAAATAAGAAAGTTATGGCATTTTAAAGTTTCGCTTATTTTCAACAAAATAGTTATGTGAACGAGCCAGTTACATCCAAATGAGAGAGTTGATGACATCACTCACTCACTATTTCTTAATTCATTATATGAAATATGAAATATTTTTATTTTCTCGTCATTGTCATGTGAAATAAAGTTTCATTCCTCACTGAACACATTAGATTCCATTATTTTAACATTTTGTGCTTCAGGCAAGGAGGTCCTAATGGTCAAATTCGTAAAAATTGAAATACTGTATAATTCAAACAATAAAAAACAAAAAAAATAGTGAGTGAATGACATCATCGACTCTCTCATTTGGATGTAACTGGCTCGTTCATAAAATTATTTTGTTTAAAATAAGCGAAACTTTGATATGTCATAACTTTCTTATTTTACATCCGATTTTGATGAAATTTCAGCATTGTGCTTGTCTGATTTTTCTCTATTGATTCAAATCAACATTTTTCTGAGGTGGACTTGACCTTTAATCCATGATATTTAAAAAGTTCAATGAAGAGAACGATGGTCCAGAGTGATAAGAAGGAGAGAGAGGGGAGAGAGTTACGATTCTCATCGCGTTTTATGTAAAAGAAATAACTTTATAAATAACCTTTATTAATAGAATGCATTACCCGAGAAAGCGAATAAGGTTAAATCACAGTATTGTATAATCAGAGAAGAGCCATCTTATATCATGGCACTTATCCTTCAACCTTACCTTCAGTAGACGTACTTCGAGTAGAATCCTTCCAGCATTACGTATGACATTAATTCTCCTATTGTGGTGGATCATTTTCCTTGCTATGGCGACGTAACAAGCTATGATGACTCCCAGGGGAGTGAGGAATACGGCAATGATGGTGAAATAGGTATACGATAGAGACGCCGAACTCGTGTCGGCAAAGTCTATCGTGCATGATAAGCGGTAGGGCTCGGGCACGTAGCTGATGTAAAGTAGAGTAAAGAAAATGAATAATAGTTATTTGTATTTAAGCAATTATCATGCATACCGCATAATCTCATTTATTCAGTTTCCAGTAAGAAGGGCTGATAGTATTTCAAAATATACTGGATACAAAAGGACACAATTCTCGGCCTATATACCTGTCCTGTGAACTTTGAAGCAATCTACATGAATTTAGATCCCAAAGGAAGGGCACTTGATTTAATTTCTACCAAAATTATTTAAAATGTTGAATAGACAAATATCGTGTCATTTCGACAAACATCTGTTATTTCCTATAGAAATTCTCACAAATGGCCATCTAAATAGATAGTTATTCAAATTTGAATGAATTGTTTTTAGATTATGTAGCGGATTTAAAGTGTATACATATATTATTATGAATGTCCTTTTACACATCTTGCCGATTATTGCTATACCATATGAATCTTTCGTGGCTTCTGCCAGAAGAAAAAAAATGTCAGATTTGTTAGGCGACCACATATTCCTTTTTTTCGTCGTGACTATGAAGAACCACAATCTAGATACGTCTGTACAAGCTACACCATTATACAATTGAAATTTAAATAAAAGTTTTGAATTTCAAACAGCAATCTGTTAATTACATTCGATTTTACATTTGGTAATGTACCGTGTAAGTAAAAAAAAAAAACACTTGACATCTAACAAATCCCCATTTTAAGGAAAAAATATGTCATGAACGCATAATCATTATCTTCTCCAAATTAATTTGATAATATATGTATGTGGTATGTGTTAATGCTTGGATAACCAATAGGTATTATTTGCAGTAATTTTGACTTGCGCTAAAGTAAGGCATGACAGCAGTTAATGAATCCAGATGCCAATGATGTCATAAATATATGTTTGCAATCCCTTTTCGATTAAATTGACTTTAGAATCGATACTAAAAAGTGTTTATTAAACAATTATAATGTAAATCATTTAGAAGGTGTTTTGAAATGGATGTTGATGCAATCGTTGTAGGATGGAATCATTGACATCTGGATTTATTCATTGCAGTCATGCCTTTCTTTGGCGCAAATGAAAATTATGACATTATTTGAGAGAACATATTCAGGCCATATACGGTATAGTAATGTGTTCATGACATACTTTTTCCTTAAATTGGGGATTTATGAGGTGTCAAGTTTTTTTTTTACTTACATGTTATAAGTTGTTTGTACAAGTTATAAACTTATAGTGCTTAAACGGTGAACCGAAATGTGAATTTAATGATGATCATCTCGTTATGTCCTTATCGGAAAAGATGATCAGATGACAAGATCTTTGATCTCGTCATACATCTACATCCCGTGAGAGAGATGATCAGATGACAAGATCTTAGATCTCGTCTTCTGGGCCCGGGGGGGGGGGGGCACTCAGTATGTAATGCATAGTGGGTATGTGCCGCGGAGGGGACCCCAGCCATTTTTACACTCAAATTTCCGTTAAGCATTTTTGTCTTATTGAGAAAAAGAACAAAGAAAGCCGCTCCAAAGCATAGCATTTTCTTATTATCAAGAAAAAAGAAGAAAGAAATCCGCTCCAAAGCTTCGCATATTCGTTACGCTGTTCCGGTCGCATTGATCTGCTACAATGAGCTGCAATTTTGGTGAAAAGCGGCCGCAAGGCGTTGTCCGACCATCGCCTCAGCGCGAGAGCACCCGGCGGAGGCCGCGCTGGCTGCATAATGCACGCATGCCCGTTCCTATATATAGGGATGCATACGCACTCACACGCCGGCAATCCGTTCCAAGGACCCCCGTTTTCACAAGCCTTTGTAGTTCCGAAGCCCGTTCCGAGGACCCTCCTTTTTACATTTTAAGCCCGCTCCAAGGCCCCCGTTTTTTGTCTCGCCCGTGGCACACCCCTACCATATTTTTGGGGGGTCGAGTGCACCCCGGGCTTCTGGAGGCACTTTTAAGCTTCCGTAGAGAGATGATCAGATGACAAGATCTTAGATCTCGTCTTCTGGGGGCACTTTTAAGCTTCCGTAGAGAGATGATCAGATGACAAGATCTTAGATCTCGTCATCTCGTCTTCTGGGGCACTTTTAAGCTTCCGTAGAGAGATGATCAGATGACAAGATCTTAGATCTCGTCTTCTGGGGGCACTTTTAAGCTTCCATAGAGAGATGATCAGATGACAAGATCTTAGATCTCGTCTTCTGGGGCACTTTTAAGCTTCCGTAGAGAGATGATCAGATGACAAGATCTTAGATCTCGTCTTCTGGGGGCACTTTTAAGCTTCCATAGAGAGATGATCAGATGACAAGATCTTAGATCTCGTCTTCTGGGGGCACTTTTAAGCTTCCATAGAGAGATGATCAGATGACAAGATCTTAGATCTCGTCATCTCGTCTTCTGGGGCACTTTTAAGCTTCCATAGAGAGATGATCAGATGACAAGATCTTAGATCTCGTCATCTCGTCTTCTGGGGCACTTTTAAGCTTCCATAGAGAGATGAGATGACAAGATCTTAGATCTCGTCTTCTGGGGCACTTTTAAGCTTCCATAGAGAGATGATCAGATGACAAGATCTTAGATCTCGTCATCTCGTCTTCTGGGGCACTTTTAAGCTTCCATAGAGAGATGATCAGATGACAAGATCTTAGATCTCGTCATCTCGTCTTCTGGGGCACTTTTAAGCTTCCATAGAGAGATGATCAGATGACAAGATCTTAGATCTCGTCTTCTGGGGGCACTTTTAAGCTTCCATAGCGAGATGATCAGATGACAAGATCTTAGATCTCGTCATCTCGTCTTCTGGGGCACTTTTAAGCTTCCATAGAGAGATGATCAGATGACAAGATCTTAGATCTCGTCTTCTGGGGGCACTTTTAAGCTTCCATAGAGAGATGATCAGATGACAAGATCTTAGATCTCGTCATCTCGTCTTCTGGGGCACTTTTAAGCTTCCATAGAGAGATGATCAGATGACAAGATCTTAGATCTTGTCTTCTGGGGGCACTTTTAAGCTTCCATAGAGAGATGATCAGATGACAAGATCTTAGATCTCGTCATCTCGTCTTCTGGGGCACTTTTAAGCTTCCATAGAGAGATGATCAGATGACAAGATCTTAGATCTCGTCTTCTGGGGGCACTTTTAAGCTTCCGTAGAGAGATGATCAGATGACAAGATCTTAGATCTCGTCATCTCGTCTTCTGGGGCACTTTTAAGCTTCCATAGAGAGATGATCAGATGACAAGATCTTAGATCTCGTCTTCTGGGGGCACTTTTAAGCTTCCGTAGAGAGATGATCAGATGACAAGATCTTAGATCTCGTCTTCTGGGGGCACTTTTAAGCTTCCATAGAGAGATGATCAGATGACAAGAGCTTAGATCTCGTCATCTCGTCTTCTGGGACACTTTTAAGCTTCCATAGAGAGATGAGATGACAAGATCTTAGATCTCGTCTTCTGGGGCACTTTTAAGCTTCCATAGAGAGATGATCAGATGACAAGATCTTAGATCTCGTCTTCTGCACTCTTAAAAATATTGGGTAAAAATGCTCCATGATGGTAATTATGTATCCAACCAACATTGGGCACTTCTTTTGGGCATTATTATTTATCCAGTGTGATGAAAATTTGCTCATTCTAAAGTAATTTCTGCTTATTTTTTAACCTTACTGGACAATATGTTTCCCGCATTGGGTAAAATACTGCCCCAAATTGGTTGGATACATAATTACCCTCGTGCTGGTTAAAATTTTGCCCAATATTTTTTACAGTGTGGGGGCACTTTTAAGCTTCCACAGAGAGATGATCAGAGGACAAGAGCTTAGATCTCGTTTTCTGGGGGCACTTTAAGCTTCCGTAGAGAGATCATGACAAGATCTTAGATCTCTTCATATCTACATCCTGTGGGAGAGATGATTGGATAACAAGATATGATGTTATCTGATCATCTCTTCTACAAGATATAGACATGAGATCTCAGATCTTGTCAGGCTGATCAATTCTCTCTAACTACAATTTGTTTCCTGAATTTAGTTATATTTGTCTAAAATGATCAAATTTTATTCTTCTTAATTACTTGCATATACAATCTTATACGTTTTATATTGTTCTACACACGTTAGTACTTTATAACAATTGATTCACTCAAATTTCAAGTTCCTATATACATAAAAAGTAACAGCGCCACTGGTTATTTTATTACTTTAATTATCAGAGGTTTTATCAGTATAAAATTATAGGATTTGTAGTTTATCTCTACTTTCTATCTCTATTTTCCGTTGTGATAACCTTAACTTGTTATCATTTTCTTGCCATGAGTAAACATATTAGTTTATTTATGTTGCTACATTGCCTATAGAAAGTGATTTAGTACGATATTATTGACATACATGTATAACATTGATGTTTATTGATCGTGAATTTCTGTTTTCATCAGGTTATCGATTAAAAAAACAGCTTTTGGCTGATTTTTTTCTATCTGGCTATACACTAATGAATAAAAGAATAACTACATAAATGCTGCTGCTGCTGATCTTCCAGCTATGCTCTCATGGCTAAAGAGACAATTATTGTCAATAATGAGTGGTTTCATAAAACGTGCACCACTGTCAAGAGAGAAAAACATCACTGTTTTTTCCCCGTAATAAGGTTGTAGGTCTGGTTCAGTCTGCCGCTCAGGTTTTGAAGTGTCCGTGGGTTTGGGTGTGTTTGTGTCTGTTGTGTGTTTTAAGTATATATATATTTTTTTCTTCTTCTTTCTCCCCCTTTTCACTAGGCCCTACTTGAAAACTCATAGGGGTGTTACCCCATGTGGTGATGCCGACATTGAATTTGGCATTATGATATAGATATATATATAGATAGAAAGTACAGAGAGAGGATTGGACCAGAAAGATGAAACCCTTGCCTGGATCCGCCCCCGTTGTCGAAATTGATACGCCCCAAAAGAGAAGTGAAGATACTAACCTGCTCCAGCCAAAGAGAGGAGGAGTTGTAACAAAGAAAGAGAAGGCCCAAATAGCGATGATCACTTTAATGACAAATGGTCGCGAATTATACTGATCTGGAGATAGATTTAACGAGATCATTAAAAATAGAGACATAAAATAACCAACCTTTAAAAATACAAATATGACGTTGATATTATTTGCATTGTTGTGATGATGAATTTCAATACTCGACTAGCATTAACAATTGATATGACACAAGAAAGAAGAAAAAATAAAACAATTATAAATTTCCCTTCCAAATTTTCAAATAAAAAAGAGACATGAGTTAAAAATGTTAGGGACACGTGCCCCCTGTGCCCCTCTTTATCAGTTCCGAATGATAATGATATTTTTTTTAATCATTTTTACTTCAAAGAGATGCGTTTTAGAATGCTGAAATTCATGACATAACTTGTTCGCAGACTATAAAATGTGAGTACAAACAACAAATAAATATTTGATAACTATGCATTACTTTAATCTGGTTGGTCTTCAAAAATCTTCTCCAAGGTAGAATTTCATCTTTTTGTTCACCTAAGCCAAAATCTGCCAGATGTCTGGATGGATCCCTCTAAATCAATAACATGGCAAAATGGCAATGGGAATTTATGGAACTTGCGATCATTATGAGTTGCCTTGGAATATAATAATAGCGGGTATTTGTCGTTGTATTCTGAATGGGGAATAATTTCAGCTTGATCGTCTCAACTTATTTTGCGAAAAAGCCATGAGTAACACTAAGTATATGGCTTTAAATATAATTAAAACATGTATCCGTGCCTAACTATTGTATTGCATTAGCAGTGCTCTACACTGGATTATTGTGATATGGGGATACGTTGGGTTGTTGTTGAAAATAATCGGAAAATATGCAAAAACGTTTATCTCCATCTGCATTAGAAGTGAATCAACTGGGTCTGTGTCATTCCCTGTTTGTACCGCGCGTTACAAACAGGCTTCGTTTTGTTTGTATATCAATTCAGAGAAAGTGCCACAGGGTGGATAGGCCTGATGATTTTTCAAAAAGAACAAAAACAGGAGGAGTGAGAGAGAGAGAGATGGGGGGGAGTAAAAAGAGTATTAGGAGAAGGGGATTAGCAAGTTACTTGAAATCAATTGAAAGTCAGTTTAGATTATAAATAACTATAAGTCTAGCAATTAATTGCAAATTTGCAAAAAAATTGCTCTAGCTGCATATTAATTGTACACCTAAAATTTGCATCAGAAATTTGCAACTAATCGCGAATATTTTCTTGCATCTCTCTCTAAGTACTGTAACTGTATTATTTCTCTGATTCATTTGCTCCCAATCAAATTATCCTGGAGTTGCCTCTGTATCAAATACGGACTATGTATTTGAATTATTACATATGCCTAATGATACAGCTTGTGGGATTAATTATTTGACTAATTAGATACTAATCTAAGAATTTGCCTTTAGGAATCGTATTATGTCACATTTGTTTATTATAATTTCATCGATTCTCATTATAATATTTTGAAAGTCATTGATTACTTCTCACGTTCCAGATTTGACACCCCAAAAGGGGGGGGGGGGGGTCACGGTGGTCATCAATTTAGTTCTTACCGACATTTTCTCTGCACAGCTTTAAATATCTGAAGAGAGCAATTGCCGTCAACGTGGCCATGCTTGCCACTGCAAATAGGAATCCCGAAAAGCCATACCAGATACACCCATTCCTTCCGAATGACCACTGCAAGTATAAAGAAATGGGGAGGGGTGCAAATGAGAGACATCAAAATTTATATTTTTACCGCAGGTTGATACACTGTTACGTTTGAAAATGGATGTTAAACTAGTAGCTTAATTCTGTTTTGGATGTTGTGAATATATTCTTATGTATTCTAATGGTGTTATGCATAATGTGAGCAATGATGGACGTGTAAGTCTTTTTACATGGTTCATTTTTAAATTTGAATAAAACACAAGTAACACAATAAAATTTCAACTATCTCATTTTGAATAATCTTTTGATACATTCGAATTGCTTCACTGGTCCAATGTCTAATAAACTAAATGAAAAAACGAAATTAATTTAAAAACAAGTGGAATGCCTCTGGCCGTCTCACCTTCATCACGCGATTCAACATAGCAGCAGTGCTGACTTTGAAAACTACTATAACTCGCACAAGATGTTCAGTGATACTTGGTTACTCTTATTTCCACGTTTTATGAACTAGACCAATACACTTACAGAGATAGGATGGTAATTCAACAAATACCCCCAATGTGACAAAAGTTCATTGACCTCACATGACCTTTGACCTTGATCATGTGACCTGAAACTTGCACAGGATATTCAGTGATACTTGATTACTCTTATGTCCAAGTTTCAAAAGTCAGATCAATAAACTTGCAAAGTTATGATGGTAATTCAACAGATACCCCCATTATGGTCAAAGTTCATTGACCTTTGACCTTGGTCATGTGACCTAAAATGCGCACATGATGTTCAGTGATACTTGATTACTCTTATGTCCAAATTTTATAAACTAGACCAACATACTTTCAAAGTTATGATGGTAATTCAACAAATACCCCAAATTCGGCCAAAGTTCATTGACCCTAAATGACCTTTGACCTTAATCATGTGACCTGAAACTTGCACAGGATGTTCAGTGATACTTGATTACTATCATGCCAAAGTTTCATGAATCAGATCCAAAAACTTGCAAAGTTATGATGGTAATTCAACAGATACCCCCATTCGGCCAAAGTTCATTGACCCTAAATGACCTTTGATCTTGGTCATGTGACGTGAAACTCATGCAGGATGTTTGATGATACTTGATTAACCCTATGTCCAAGTTTAATGAACTAGGTGTATATATTTTCTAAGTTATGATGACATTTAAAAAACTTAACCTCAGGTTAAGATTTTGATGTTGATTCCCCCAACATGGTCTAAGTTCATTGACCCTAAATGACCTTTGACCTTGGTCATGTGACATGAAACTCTACTGGATGTATAGTAATACTCGATTAATCTTATGGCCAAGTTTCATGAACTAGGTCTATATACTTTCTAAGTTATGATGTCATTTAAAAAACTCTGCTATGCAGGTGAGACAAAAAACGGAACGCCTCTGGCAGTCTGAACTGTTCAACATAGCAGCAGTGTTGACTTTGAAAACAGCAGTCATTGGATGATTATTCACAAAAAACGCCATTATGAACAAAGTACTATATTCATTGACCCTAAATGACCTTTGACATTGATCTTGTGACCTGAAACTCACACAGGATGTTCATTGGTACTTGATTACTCTTGTGTCCAATTTTAAGCTTTTGAAATGCTATCATAACATCAAAATAGATGTAAGATCTTACAACTTGAGAGAAAAATAGATGTAAGATCAAAATAGATGTAAGATCTTACAACTTGAGAGAAAAAAAATGTTGATGAAAGGCTCCCTAGAAACTCAGGCAGGATGTTCAGTTTTAATTACTCTTGTGTCACGGGCGTAAACAATGAAAAATCAAACCAAAAATTCACATTGTTTAAGCCTGTCATTCTAACAACGATATATAAGGGTGCTGGGCTGCGTCTTACAAAGAGTTGCGATTGATCCAATCAACAATTTCATATTGCATATGTGACGTTCCAAATATTTACACTCTAAATTACAGGGATTTAACTACATTCCATCTGGACTTATTTTAAATCCCAGTAATTAGAGTGTAGTAACTTCTAACATCTCCCAAATGTTTCTCATATATCATTATTTCATGCTTGGTCAAGCAATGGATTTCATTATCCCCAAATTAAAACCCAAATTCTAATTAATTCATTAAAGCACAGTGGCCCTCTTATATGGAACAATCTTTCTGATTAATATCAAATGTTCAACAACATTAACTTCATTTAAAGCCAGGAAAAAACCGTGAATATAAGTGAATATTAAAAGTAATTTTTTCCTGCTTAATTCTACACTTACCCCGATTGTCCCCGTCCCCCTTGTATGCATGCTGGTAATTGCTGATGCTGTGTGTATATTTTTCATTTGATTTTCATATGTATTTTACCTTGTTTTACTGGGAGCTACAACTCACAAGTTCTTATGAAATTTTCATTAGTTTCCGTTTTTCTCTTATACATGCCATTTTCATTCTTGTACATATTGTTGTTATATTGGTGAGAAAATTAATAAATTGAACTTGGCCTAATTGCAATGGACAATGATGGAAGGTGAAGTTTCATAACTGACCTCATGTCTAAAAGCTGATATCGCTGGTAATGGATACGAGGCAACAGAGATGAGAAAGTCTGATACAGCTAGGTTGATGGTCAACAGGTCAATTGGCTTTAATTTATCACGTTTCCGTAGCGAGATCACAATGACTGAAACATTGCCGATAAAAGCTACCAGGGCTGAAAAGAATAAAGAGAGATAAAATAAACTTATTAAATTTGCCAATAAAGATGAACTAAGCTCAGCATAGCAGGAAAATGTGGAGCGTAATCGGAGGTAATTAAAGTCAGGGGCGGGTATTGCATACATAGGCAGACCTATTTTTTTTTTACAAAATGAATAAATGAAAAACAAATGTGCCATAATTTTTCGTGGAGAAATGTTAAATCTGCTCAAGGAAAAACGTGAAAAAAAATACTTTATATAGTGAAGAAGTGAGATTTTCACAAACAATGCATCGTTTTTTTAGCCTCATACCTTTTTTCAGTTACGGATTTGGAGGGCGGGGTGGGGCGGGGAGGGTCATCGGGGAAATGTGCCCCTTTTCTCTGCTGGAAAGAAGATAGTATTACACAGTGTGCACTGTTTAAAAAAAAACCTGATTTTACAGAAAAAAGGAAGAAGATTTTCCAAAAGCAATAACAGAATCATTCTGTAAATTCATAAAACAGGAATTTTTCTGCAATATAACAGAACAGTTCTGTTTAAAAGGGGGAAAAGGGTGTTTTATTAAAGGAAATGTGTGAGGTTCCATACACCAAATACCAATTTCCTGTAAGATCATCGCAATCTGGTAAGATTACAGGTGTTCTCGAGACTCTGCTGCAGGAACTTCTTTTATTTTAAGGATAAATTTTCTAAAAGTGTGATCACAGTCTGATCACGTAGTGGATTATGTGAAAATATTATTGACACTGATAAAATGCACAAATTCAACGGTGTGAGTGTATTTTCACACTGTGGACACCTCGACAGTGTGACTTTTCACAGTGTATTCACATAGTCGACTACGTGAATATATTGTGAGTCACACTGAAGGTGATCCACACTGTGAACACTTTGTGGCACTCACTGTAGGACTATGTTCTTTCCAATAGGGTTGTCCAACTAACATTCGCAGGTAATACTCTACGATCAGAAGTGCCTACTTTTATGTCCCTCAAAGTTTATGTGAGATGGAAAAAAAAACGATTTTTTTTTTTTTGGGAGTAACGTCTCTCATAATATGTTTTGTTAGTTTGTCAGACTCGGGTGCTTTCTTTAGACGGTTTGAGGTATAACCTTTATTACAGTATATATCTTTTGTATACTTGCTTGGTATTCGAAATTTATATGATCACAAAATGGAATAATGTAAAATTCATCACATTTTCAAGGTATCTTTAAGAAATATTGGTAAGTTTAATATGCAATTAAAGCATTTATTTCTGTAGAATAATCCAAAGCCACTATACACTCATAATTTCCCGTATTAATTATGGAATATGCAGGAGGCGGCATCAAGGGGGGGGGGGGATACGGGGGTATAATAAATGCTATCATACGGGTCCTATTCATGCTGTAAAGTGCTCCAAAATAGAAAATTTTCTTATCCAGTCACTGATCATGCTGATGGCTCCCAACAATATTAGTCACTAAGACAAATCGTTCAGGTTATTATACAGGACCTAAAATGAAAAAATTCGCCCCCGCTTTGCGCTTACAATGGCTGTTGATTGAGGTAAACAAATTATCTGTTCAATAAGATGAAGCTTAAAATTCAAGTGTTTAAGTCAATATGCACAAATTACTCTTTTCGTGATTCTAATTTTCATTATTTGTTTTAGATACCCATTCTTGTTCATGGTTTCAAAAAGTGCTTAAATAACGCCTCGTTAATATGCGTTATCATTATCAAAAAGAGAAAAAAGGAGAAAGGAAAAAAAAAGAATAGAGAGGAGAAAAAAGAGGAGGAAGACGAGTGAATATAATAACATGAGGGGAAGACTATATAAAATTTTTGCTCGCACTTCGCGCTCGCATTGCCTGTATGGTGATTAACATATCTTGCTCAATATGGAGCTTTAAATATCAAGCTTGGAAGTCAATATGCAAACACATTTCAGCTCGGAAATAGAACTTTCGTTATCTCATTTGATTTACCAATTGATTTTTCAAAAGTGCTTTGTTCAAATGTCAATTTATGGTCTGAATATTAACATTTTTATGCCCGCGCTGCGCGCTCGCGAAATTCGATTTGTCAGGAATCTATTATTTTCGTGTATTCTATAAAGTTCTCAAAATATCCCTATTCAGGTCTGGTTGTCAGAACGTATCAGCTAGCGCTGCACGATCGCATTTTGATTGGTAAGTTATGTATATCTCAATATTAATTTTATAACAAACTACTTAAAATCCAAATTTCATGACAGATTATTTATAAAAAATTTCAGCTCGCGATTTGCGCTCGCATCAATTGTTAAAAATATATTAATTCATGCATCCTATTTATAATTACAAAAGTGCTTGAAATGTCCAGTTTTCAGGGCATAATATCAACAGATTTCGCGCTCTCATTAGGTTTATTTAATTAGTAAATGTGATATTGATAAAATTAAATTGTCTCTTTTTGAGAATGGAAATTCGACAAGTTTCATCTCGCGGTCATCATTTTCATATGATGAAATAATGTCCTTAGGATGTCTCGGTTCTATGTCAAAATTCAAAGTAATAATCATGAAAAATATTAGCTCTTAATCACAATTAATGCGATCAATATTCACCTTGCAATTTTCCTAAAAAGTGCTTGAAAATTAGAGCTTAAATTGACCCTTTTTCAGATCGGAATATCAAATATTTAACGCTCGCGCATCGCACTCGCTTTATTCATTTTCATGATAAAAATGTATTTAAAATGCTCAGATTCTAGGTCTAAATCTGATACGCGCGCGCGCATGTTTATTCAGCTTGTTTTCTATCTAAATCATTGTCCAGGCTCAGATCAGAATACCTAAAATTTTCTGCTCGCGCTTTGCGCTCGCATTACCAATGTAGGAAGATCCCGAATTACTCATCCTTTTCATGATTTACAAAACATGAATAAGAGTGTTCTGTTTAATAGGTGTAAATCTCGAAATCTCAAGTCTGCAGGCGCATAACTTGATTGAATTTTCGATCAACAAATGGGTCTTCACCCATGACTAGCTAGGTTACAACTTGCTGCTTTAACTTCAATTTTCTGAGGAGGGCCTCCTGTAGGCCTAAATAAGTCATTGTAAGTTTCATGTTCTTCAGCCCACACACACACACATACATATAAATATACATATAATAAAATAGAAATAGTTTATTGAACCAAAAATAATTCGCAGCCCAAATTCTGAATTAAATATTTTCAGACTTAAAAGCAAATACACAAATATACATAAAATTACAACATAATGAAAAATGGGAATTAGAAACACAATCCAAAATACGTGAAAAAAAATATAGGTAAATCAATCATCATTGTAATATAATCATTTTATAACCATTTATTATTTGATTCATTATCATGATTAATCTAAGATTTTATTATTATCATTTCTATCATTACTATTAATACATTACTATTATTTTTATTATTCACATTATCATGATAAGAAATTAAGTATTGCACATAGAAAAGCATTGGTGCTTTGTATTATACTCATCAAAAATAAAAGATGTTCGTTCATAATTTACCACTGGTTTACAAATTATTACAATGTGAGTAGTTATAGGTCATAGTAACTGGAAAAGTAAGTCTACAATTATGTAGGACGACTAACAAGTGTATTTAAATTCCGGAAGGCTTGGCAATTAAAAAAAATGTGAGACTCATACATTACCTGATATATAAAAACAATTAACAAACGTGCGTTAATGCAGTTGTATATGAACATGAAAAAGATTTAAACGAAAAAGAGAGAAAAATTCTAAGCTCAGTTTTAT